>NC_139945.1:30323794-30448794 GCF_963454915.1 Gymnoscopelus microlampas
TTCAAGATTTCTTTTGCATTTTTTTGTAAAATGGCCCCTCCTGCAAGCTATGGAATGCAAATATAGCCAGTCGGTATGGAATATAAAAAATCACTATGATGATAAGTGTTCATCATTACTGATTTGTGTGAGGTTTGGACAGAATCTGTAGGAGTAGTATAGCAAAAAAGTGTGTTTTGAGAAAAGTGCCTATGGGCCTGGCGGAGACAATAAACACATGACTATGAGCACATGCACATCCATACACATGCACATGCTTGTGTGCATGCACACCTGCCAGTGTTGTACACCCTGTTGTGGATGACCTTTTCACTAGGCAGGCTTCTGCGGATGTGATTGAAATAAAGAAGGAAACAGCCAGGTTTGAAGAGAGGCAGAGAGAGAGAGAGCCAGGAGAGTCAGTCCTGGCTGTCAAGAAACTGTTCAAGTGTTACAGTTGTTTTTTTTTGTTTTTTTTTTAAAATCAGATGGTTGGGTCCAGATGTTTCTGTAGCTGCCAGAGCTGTACATCTGCAAACACATGCTGGCATAAACGACACATATCATGTACACGTACACGTACACAAACACACACACACACACGCGCGCGCACGCACACACACGCGCGCGCTCTCACGCACGCACGCGCACGCGCACACACACACACACACACACACACACACACACACACAGACATTCAGAGTAAAAAGGGACATCCAACAAACATCGTTCAGTGTGCATGTGATTTCCATTTACCACGCTAGCAGCCTGTCATGTCTCCTGTTGCTCTGTCATCAGGGACTAATGCAGTCCCCAGGCAGACGAACACAGCAGCCACGAGCTGCTCTTTGATTGGTCGTGATGCAACAGTAAAGTCCTCCGTGTTTATTTAACTCTGAGTACAAGTGTAACCAAATGGACCCGTAGGGGGCATTTTGTTCTCTCTCAGTGTTACGAATTGGTAAATTAGCATTTAGGATGTTCCTGTGTACAAGACGAAGACAACTGACTGGGACTATACTACTTTGTGACTTTCCTAAACGAATGGCCTAATTTTTTTAAGTTTTTCAGATTTTTTTTTAAACTGATCCAAAACAAAGTTTTGTTTTGGATCAGTTTAAAAAAAAATCTGTCTGTCAAAAAATAACGCTGTCTGTCAGTTACGTAACATAATATATTATACTGTAGGTTTAAATAGGATTAAACCTATTTAAACCTTAAAAAATTATATTGTCCGTTTTTTTCCGTGCGAAAAATCGCACCCTGTCTGCAAAGGCCTTTAGGCCAAATGATTTACTGATTTACTCCAGATTTAGGGATTTTTTTTTGGCCTAAGTCACTAAACTATGTGACTTAGGCCAAAATAATTGCCTATTTTGGCCCAAGTCACACTAGGGAGATAGGCCATTATACTAAAAGAGGAGGGAACAGCATGATCCTTTTCAGTTAGGCGATTTTACCAGAGGTGGCCCGTGTCATGAGGAGCTGACTTAGGCAAAAATAACATTTTCCTCAAAACATGACTTAGGCCATTAGTTTAGGAAGCTGACGATTTGCCTTTCAGATTGTTAATTACCTGCAAAAAAACACTGCTAAAGGTAAATAAATAGTAACGTATGTAACCCAGCGGAAGAAGCTAGCTGCTTATGACAGGGTGTGTGTGTGTGTGTGTGTGTGTGTGTGTGTGTGTGTGTGTGTGTGTGTGTGTGTGTGTGTGTGTGTGTGTGTGTGTGTGTGTGTGTGCACATCTGTATGTGAGCTATTCTCTCAAACCTCTGGACTGATCAGCAGCACCAAACTTTGTATTTCCCCCCACGTTTTACACTTTTTTAAATTATTTAACTTTACATTTTATTATTGATGTCAATGGCGGCCTGATCGCGCTGAATCCTTGCCCAAATGTGGAGTTACACGTCATAGATAAAGATATGTCATATAAGACATTATACTAAATAACTGATGAAGGCCACATGAAGTCCGAGATCCTGTAGCCAAACCATTTCTATGTGTGAACGCCAAGATCCTCATAATTGCCTTGTTTCCTTAGCATTTGGACTTTGGTGTTGGTCTTACTGCATTTGAGTTTGTGTGAAATTGGAATTTGTTTGTTGATACTATCATCATGTACAGTAGGCTACAATCTGTTTGTCTGTTTGTTAATATAACTGTTCCAGATTACAGAGTACTATTGCAGCCAGATTGCGCTTAATCCCAATATATAAATCCATTACAGGCCAGTAGTTAGTGTAGGTCTTGGTAGAAAGGGACCAAATCCAACATAAACAGAGGAGTGCATCTTACTTACTCTTAGTTACTCTTACTTTGGTCAGCTCAAGTGCCACAGGCACAGTGGTGTAAATGAACTAAGTACATTTACTCAAGTACTGTACTTAAATACAATTTTGAGGTACTTTTACTTAATACTGGAGTATTTCCAATTGTCTAAAATTTACTTCTACTTCACTACATCTCGGAGGCAAATATTGTACTTTTACTCCACTACAATTATTTGAAAACTTAAGTTACTAGTTACTTTACAGATATAAATTATTACATTATAAAACATACATTAACCACTTTAGAACGATTTTATACCTTGGCAATTTGAAAATAGCCGATCTACAAAGCACACAACGTGACGCATCGCGACGCGTTGTGAACTTGTAGATCGGCTATTTTCAAACATTGTTGTACTTTTACTTTTAGATTTTGAATTCCGGACTTTTACTTGTAGCAGAGTATTTCTGCAAAGCAGTATTGATACTTTTACTTAAGTAAAACCATGTGAGTACTTTTTCCACCACTGCACAGGCCCCATCGCTGCTGAAGGCTTGAGGCTTAAGATGTTCACATAATATATCCTGATCTACAGTAGGCCTAGTCCTCTCCTTGCATTTTAAGCTATAATAGACTGTAATTCTGTTTTTCTTTATTCTGCTACTATCCAAGCGTAGGGGGCAAGCTCCACCTGATTTACAATGTGAGTGGTGTCACCGCCTCAGTGTAGTATTTCACAGCACATCTGCATTCAATGAAACTCATCTCAGCTCATCTGAATGTGGTTCAAAGCTGGTTAGTGTAGGCCGTGTCCAATTTACTATTTAGGCATTTAGCAGATGATCTTATCCAGAGTGACTTACAAGCGTGACATGTAAAGTAAAAGTGATTTATGCTCGCACGCACGCACGCACGCACGCACGCACGCACGCACGCACGCACGCACGCACGCACGCACGCACGCACACACACACACACACACACACACACACACACACACACACACACACACACACACACGGCGGCCACACAGCAAGATGCAACAAAACTATTTAGCATCTATCAAAATATAGGCGACAAGAAGGGATACAAGGAAGACAGAAGCCCATGTTTTTCCATGCAAAAAAACATAATGCCTTCCTTTTTTAAAGGCCCATGTTTGTTAAAGCCCCTATTGAACGCCCCAACATGTCCTCATTTTGACGAAATATAGTTAAGATTTATTATTGTATGTATTATGGATGTTTATAATTGACAACAGACTAGGTGACTTGACTTATGACCGACCTTATGACGTAGTTTATTTATGGCATAATGTTGCTGTATCTGTATTTCTTTGTTAATGCTGCTATTTCATTTGAAGTGGATGCACTGAACGGAATTTTGTTGTATTTGAATACAGTGACAATAAACATCTTATTTTAAAACAGAAATATGACTGATTGAAATCTGAGAGCTTATTTTAATAGTCAATTCATAATCTTGTAGACTGGGCGAAGTATTATTTTTCCAAAATGTCATAGATTTAATGCTCCAACTTAAAATCCTCCTTAATGCCGAACAATTGAAGACCACCTCATTACAATTAAGGCTTCAGCAAAAGTTGATGTTTTTGAGGCCCAATCTTGGCACGAATATATTATATGGATTGGAGGTTGGCGTGTCCCTGCACAAAGCAGAGAGAGTTTACACAAGGGTTATTAGATGAACGTGTGAATTAGATTTAGACTGGGGGAGTACTGTTTGCGCTCCCAGGGATCAGAGACGAGATGAGAATGAGAAGCCAAAGAGGTATAGCTGCTGATGTATTGCTTGTGAGGAAGTGTTGGTCGAGTGTGATGGACATGTATTCGCCTTGCATGTCTAAGTGGCTCAGGCTGCCATTAAGATATTTCATTTATTTGTGTAGTCATTGAGCTGATACTGCAGCAGTGGTGTAAAGTAACTAAGTACATTTACTCAAGTACTGCACTTAAGTACAATTTTAAAGGTATTTTTTTTTTTACTTTTCTGGAGTATTTCCAATTTTCAGTACTTTTACTTCTACTCCACCACATCTCAGAGGCAACTATTATACTTTTACTTCACTACAATTATTTGAAAACTTTAGTTACTAGTTACTTTGTAGATTTTGATTATTATTACTAAACATATTTAACCACTTCAGCCCTATATACATTTCGGCCATATGAACATTTTCAAAAGATTTTTTATACATTTGAAAACTTGTGAAATGGGACATTCTGCATAATGAGTTTCTATATTGCAGTATTGATACTTTTACTTACTTTTTATGTACTTTTTCCACCACTGTACTGCATGTGAGTTCAAGACACTTTGAAAAGGACACATTAGCAGCAAGGATATTAATGGTTATAGGCCATCATTACATTCAAATTCACCACTATCGGCATGCTTTGTGCTTTGGAATGTGCGAGACATGAGGCAATACATATCCAGAATTACACATCCTAAACTTTTGGTCTGTCTGTCTGTCTGTCTGTCTGTCTGTCTGTCTGTCTGTCTGTCTGTCTGTCTGTCTGTCTGTCTGTCTGTCTGTCTGTCTGTCTGTCTGTCTGTCTGTCTGTCTGTCTGTCTGTCTGTGTGTGTGTGTGTGTGTGTGTGTGTGTGTGTGTGTGTGTGTGTGTGTGTGTGTGTGTGTGTGTGTGTGTGTGTGTGTGTGTGTGTGTGTGTGTGTGCAATCCAGTCGCTTTAGTATGGATTATTTCTTTTTAACAGGACAAGTGGATGGAAAGCTGAGTGGGAGGCATTGTTGGGGCCTGGGCCTCTAATGGGATTCTATCCCATGCCAGTTCAGGGAACATGTCATGTGCATCATGATACAAGCACCTTAACCACTACACCACTGACTGACTGCCACCGCCAGCCTGCTTGTCAGTAGTGGAAAGTATCTAAGTACATTTACTCAAGTACTGTACTTACACATTTATTTTATACATTTACATTCTCAATACTTTATTCTTCTACTCCACTAAATGTCAGACAGCTTTAGTTACTCATTACTTGGCACGTTTAGATTATCATTATATTATACAAAACATATGCATTAACCAATTAAGCCATGCGTCTGCTATTCGAAAATAGCGGATCTACATGTGCTGTGAGCTTGTAGAACTGCTTTATTTATATATTGTCTTTTACACCCTTTTTACAAATTTGTGTACTTTTACTTTGGTACTTTAAGTATATTTTGATACTATATTTATATCTAGTATAAAAATAGTATAATATATTTTAAGTGTATTCTAATACTTCTAATAATTTACTTTTCATTTTTTAATTTGTAATACAGGCCTTTTACTTGTAACAACTTTACTTGAGTATTTTTAATATTACGATATTGACACTTTTACCGTACTTCCATCACTGCTGGTAGTGCTGAAACTGCAGGATGAACCAGAGATGTTTACAGCATCAATCTACAGTATTTTCCATTATTGCCCCCCCCCCCCCCCCTGTTCCCTTCCCTTCTGTCACCACCGTGACAACATGGGCTGCTCGTTCCAGCCCACTACCTTCCTGCTCATCAGATAATGTACTGAGCACTTCTGTCAGTGTTTGTGCACGCTCACTCCTAGAAAACATTTAATGAAACACTTTCAGATAAACAGAGATTTTGTAGTGGCTGCAAGGGGAAAAAAGGGCAAGACTCCATTGTTATTCTCTCTTGGTCAAACACCATCTCTCGATAGAGATAGAGGTCTCTCTATCTCTATTTTCATCTGCCAGTCTGTCTACTACCTTCTCTCCATCTCTTTCGGAGGGATATCGGGGCGCAAAGGTTGAAGACCACTCTGAGCAAACACCCCACTGCAAGAAGTTGAGAACCCCTGAGGCGATTAAATTGGTTGGGAACAAAATCAATACTGTGTGTGTGTGTGTGTGTGTGTGTGTGTGTGTGTGTGTGTGTGTGTGTGTGTGTGTGTGTGTGTGTGTGTGTGTGTGTGTGTGTGTGTGTGTGTGTGGACTGGACCAGCATACTAGATGTGCTCGTGTGTGGCTTGGCGCAGATGTGATTGCACCCTTGTGCATGATTGAGTACTTCAGAGTATCAAAGTGTGTGTCTGTTCGTGTGCCATGCATGTACTTGCACATTTGCATGTTGTGTGCAGTGCACGTAAATGTGTGTCCATTTAGCTCAACTTCAGTCTGTATTCCTGCCTTCAGGCTACATTGGACCTGCGTAACACAGTGAATATAACTTGCTTTGTTAGTAACCCCCACTTAATGCAACACAAGCTTGCTTACGGGCTCGTACGAAGTGTGTGTGTGTGTGTGTGTGTGTGTGTGTGTGTGTGTGTGTGTGTGTGTGTGTGTGTGTGTGTGTGTGTGTGTGTGTGTCTGTGTACTTTGGATGGGCATGCACTCATTAGTGTTATCAACTATTTAATGCACATACAAAACTGTAGCTTTGGTACTGTTGAGGTAATCATTATAAAATGTATCCATATGTAGAATCAAAATAATTGTAAGATGTGTGTGTGCTGGTAAAACAATAGCTTTGCCGTTCCCCCCGACTGCACGATCATTCGTCAAGGACACATCCCTCAAAGATAGTGTGGATGTAACCTCTGGTGAGGTGACATGCAAAAAGGCTGCTTTCCTCAAGAGAGGAAGGGTAAGTTAATCATATCCTCCTACCTACAAAATAATATGACATACTGCACAGTAACTGCACTGCCCCCTAATATTCATCTGAGCAAAATGTTCTTATGTATGGGGGCCTGTGGGGACCTAGAGTATTGTTTTTTATTCCAATCAGAGATGAACAAACCCCCCAGTGAAGTGAATGTCATTGACTACTATACGAGAGTAGAAAGTTAGAAACTTGCAGGTACCCATGCAGGACCAGAGTAGAGAACCACTAAACTAAACATTGTGCAGAAAAGAATAGACTATAGAGCCCTGAGTCACTCCACTCAACAACATATGGGGTTTAAGTGGTTAATCATTTAAAAATAATGTATCCATAGATAGTGTGTGCTGCGATAACTAATGTATGGGAAAGCATCTGTGTCATAGTGTCATTTTAGATTTTTGAGTTAAAAAAAATAGCAGATATACAAGCTCATGCAGTACAAGCTATCTGCTATATTTTTTTTTACATTTTTGAAACATCTTGAAAGAGTGAGAACTACTGATTCAGAAGGCATTATGTAAAATAAATGTAGGCTAGCCTATAGCTAATAAATTAATTTAAAAAATGGCAAATAAGCACAACATGTCTGAATTCATATGTATTATTTTATTTTCATTGCATAACAATCTGAGGCGTGACCTGCGTTTGTCCAATCAGATAATATCTGCTGTTTGTGGCGGAAATTTACAAACGATGAGACACTTCACTTGCCTTGAGCCGCCAGTGAGCGCAGAAAATATACAAGGCCGTTGTGGGCTTGTAGGTCTGCTGTTTTTGGCTAGCAACACCGTCATGCGACGAAGTATAAACTTGACTTCAGTCATGTTTGTTTGATGCAGAGACGCGACGGTTCTTACAAAATGAAAGGAGAAAAAGCTGTCATGGAAGAAGAGGAAGTGGATTTAATAATAATAATAAAAAAATGTTTTTCAACATTTTCTTCTAAAACATGTTGACAATTCGACGTCATAATGCCAATGTGTTCTTTTCGGTACGTCCGTTGTAGGCTACAAGTAATGAATTAAGTATAATAATAGCCTACGCATAGGGCAGACCGAAACAGCTGAACTTTGATGAAGTATTATTGGACACATAAGGAAGAAGACAACTAAAGGTGAGAAATGGAACTTTAACCTTTCTCTGCTGGTTTTGTTTACATTATTGGATTTTAGACCTTTTACAAGGCAGCAATTATTGACAAAATAACAGGGTGAACGCAGGTGTTAGCAATGATAAGTAACAATTGAAGCACCCAGCGGACTTGACGTGAATGGAATGCACGCCATTAATGCACCTCCCGACCTGTTGTTTACATTATTCCGTGGTTCTCAAACGTTTTAATTTATTCTACCCCTATAACTCTTGACAGTGTAGCCCATTGGTTCTCAAAGTGGGGGTGGGTGGGGGGGGGGGGGGGGGGGGGGGGTAAATAATAAAGCCTTTTATACTTTGGCTATTAAAAAATTGCATCTACAAATCTATGCTCATAGCCGGCACCGAGTGAGCTTGTAGATCTGCTATTTTTGAAAAATCATCTGTAACTCAAATCTTTGCTTCTGGGGGTCCCTGGAACAAAATATTTTGAGATGGGGGGTCCACGGCCACATACATATAATTTTGGGGGTCCTTGACATGAAAAGGTTTGAGAACCACTGGTGTAGCCTACAGTACGGGTGCATTTCTCCTTTCCGACATGTCGCCTTTCCGACGTTGACTAACCCTATACCTAACCCTAACCACCCTAACCTTAACCGCACGCGGAAGCCACTAGTCGGAGTGGTGAGATGTCGGAATGGAAGGAGCACCCCCCTACAGTACAAGTGGAACCAATGTAAGGGTCCATTTGGTTCCATTTGCACACTCTCAAAGCTACAGACCTGCAGGCAAGGGTCCATTTAGGAACCCCCTCCATCATGGGCCCCATTTTGAGAACCACGTTAGGCCACTGTAGCCATGTAAAAGGATAATTACCTGAGGTCTGACACATGTGTTAGAGTGCATTTAAGGCTTTTAAGCCTATTATGCTGTAGTCTGATTGTGTGTTTGTTTTGGCCAGGGGTCATCACTGCTGGCTTGTGGTGGACATTTCTGTCAAAATTGTATTTTTGCCACGGACATACAAATGAGTGGACTATTAGTACCAGAATCACATGAAGAGCTAGCCCTAATATCATTTATTATATAGTACAGTGGTCAAGGGACCTTCGGGGTTCCTTGAAGGTGCTCTGTAACTCTGAAAGTGTACCAATGGAACCAAATGGACCCTATACGGGTCCATTAATTTGGTTCCATTGGTACACTCTCAGAGTTATGGGGGTTCTTGAAAAGTCTAAAAAGCCCGAACTAGTGGACTCCTAATATGCCACAGTGTCATAGTAAATCAGTGACATATTCTGAAGAAAACCTGGAGACAGACATTCAGTAATTGGGTCTTATGTTCAAAATAAGAACATTACAATGTTATGTAAAACTAATATTTGACACGGACAAATCCGTGTACGGACATATTGATGACCAGGGCCGGAGTGGGACTCCAAATCTGGCCGGGAGATACACGCCCACCCAGGCCACCCTGCGCGCGCGCAGCGCGCGCCGATTTTTTTGGGGGGCCCTTTTTTTGGGGGGCCGTATTTTTGGGGGGCCTTACAAAAGGGGGGCCTCTTTGGGGGTTAAAGGTAGGGGGGAGGCCCGCAGCTGCACTGAGCTGCAAGCAACACTGACTGCATTGAATTGAAATTGACTGTGGTTGGCCTGGCCTGAGCTTAGGAGAGATTTTTTTTTGCTGCATCACTTAAGCGCCGCGCTGGCTGTGGAAGGCTGGCCTGACCTGATATTTTTTTTTTTCAGGCAGGCCACTAGAGGGCAGGCCACCGGGAATAGTCCCGGTCCTCCCGACGGCCAATCCGGGCCTGTTGATGACCACTGGTTTTGGCACAGGCTGGCTGTGCCTATTGGTACTGCAATGTCTTTGTTTAATATCAAATATCATATAGACATTATGGTTGGTGACGCATTGCCTTTCATATAGTCATTATGGTAACGCATTGTCCATATTTTATAGACATTAGGTGACACATTGTCGAAGCATATAGACAGCATGCTTTGTTGTAGTTGAACTCTGTGGCACTGTGTCTATTGGTATCTATCTAGTAGCTAGTGTCTGTTGTATCTGTTGTTGTATGTATTGTGTCTAGTGTGTGTTGTATTGGTTTGTGTGTGTGTGTTGTATTGATTCACAATGTATTCCAAAGCAGGCCTAGTTATATCCTGTTTGTTGCGCATGGGGGAAAAACAGTTCAGGGGACAGTATGAAACAGTATGAAAGCAAAACTCAAAACATTTGTCATGAAAAAGTTCCATTTCAGTTTTGAACCTGTAGGGCCTACACTCTCTGAAGTAGCCTGTGTGTCCAAAGCTACTGATGCACCGCATTTTCCATTGTGTACTGATATAATCTTGTCTCAACTTGTTCGGTTGTCACTGGACCCCATTTGACATACTGTAGCAAGTTCCTTTATAAACCTCATAGAGTACGTGGATACAAAGTGTCTCCTGATAAAGAAAAAAAGGGTACTCATCCACTTGGGGAAATTCTATTTCTGCACTTCACCCAGCAATTCTGCTCAGGTGCCATTAGGGGTTAAGTGACTTGCTCAGGGACATTTTGATATGAAAGCCTGGAGGAGCCTAAGTTTGAACTTGAGACATTCCGATTCCCAGACGGCCGCTCTACCTACTGATCCACTGATGCTGAAAATTCGATGCTGAAAATTCTTCTTTGGAGGTATAGCTATTTTGAATAGCGCCAGGTTAACCTAGCCTGGCTCCACCCCCTGAATCGCTAGCCTCGCATTCAGGGTCTGGTGACCAAGCCCCCAGAGTTGCTGAGAAACATTGAAGCCGCCACCCCAGTGGCCAAAGCTGGAACTGCAGGCGGGGAGAAATACATGCACGAGCAAAACATACTGAGAGATATTTATATATATAAACATAAATATGTAAACATATTATACATAAATACATATGCATTTACATATAAATATGCATCTCAAGTGTATTTAATAAATATTTCGCGTTCATTCCTTGGCAACCGGGCTTCCGTAGGACGCAAAAAGGATACTAGTGAGCATGCTCATAACTCTATAGTGTGTCCAAAAACAACTCAATAATTCTACTTCCGGCAGGCTTCCGGGTGCTTCAAAACGCCACTGAGCACATTCATTGAAATGATAGCTGGGGGCGGGGCAATCCGCCCTCTAGTTATATTATACCTCTATGCTGGTGACGCTGTCGAAGGCGGGGTTTTCTCGGTTGAAAATCTGTACGGCGAATCGGGATCGGGATATTTCAGTATGAACCAATCGCCAAAGAGTCCAACTTTGGCCACGCCCCCATCTCAGAAAACGGCTGCTCTGAGAGGGCTTTCAGACTGAATAATGGAGTGAAACGAAAATGAAAAGGCTGAATGTCAGGCTAAGGTTAACCCATTAAAACCGGGAACACATCTGTGTAACTACCTTAACCATTATTTAACCATTAAAATAGCAGATATACAATTTTATAGCGCGGCGCCGAGTGCCCGCACCGTGAGCTTGTAGATCTGCTATTTTTGAAAGATTGTGATTTAGTTTGTAAATCTTTGAATATATTTTTTATAAATACATATCTAAAAATGTTTTCCAAATCCTAACAGTCTGTTGCTATATCAGTGGTGCTCCAACTTTTACATGTCAAGGACCCCCAAAATTATATGTATTTGGCCGCGGACCCCCATCTCAAAATGTGTTTAGAAGCAAAGATTTGAGTTAAAAATGTTGGCTTTAAATATATATATATATATATATTCAAATATTTGCACACATTTTCACGATTTTTCAAAAAATAGCAGATCTACAAGCTCATAGCGCGGCACCAAGTGTTTCTTTTGTGACCCAAATTTGGATTTTTGAGTTGTGTTATATGAGGGATGTATTGACAGAAACCTGAAAAGGAGGAATATTGTGTTATTTCATTTTCTTTATTTGTGATATGATGTGATTGTCTGTGAAGGACTACAAGCAGGCATTTTT
Organism: Gymnoscopelus microlampas; assembly: GCF_963454915.1. Lineage (NCBI taxonomy): Eukaryota > Metazoa > Chordata > Actinopteri > Myctophiformes > Myctophidae > Gymnoscopelus > Gymnoscopelus microlampas. The sequence continues at coordinate 30,335,780 of NC_139945.1, forward strand.
ATGTAGGAAGGGCCGTGACCCACTCAGCAGACTATACCCTTCAATGAGCTGCCAACCAAAAATATATTGTGCTTTTAGTCATAGTCACTAGAGAAAAAAAGACAGGATTTTTTATATTTGATTTGATCGTTTGAAAATGATAATAACCACATTCTAGTGCAACAACAGCTTATACAGTGCAATTAATATTGTTGTTATGGTTACATGCAGTTTAATATATCATGAACATTGATTTAGAACGGCAATTAAGCGGTGACAGGCTGTACAATGCCAGCCAATCAGAAGCAAGTATTTTATATAGCCTTGGTATAAATATATTTATCACATACTGAGTCTTTAATGGCCCTGTGTGGGGGTAGTGGTAAAAAAAAGACTGTTAGAACGATACGCATGGGATAATTGTCCTGCCCAATCAGTGCATCTAAATTGCCATAGTGCCCTGAACTGGCATTGACAGCGACGGCGTTGCTCACTGCTTAACCCATTAAGACTGGGAACGCATCAGTGTCATTTTTAGATTTCTTTGGCTATTTAAAAAATAGCAGATATACAAGCTCATAGCGCGGCACCGAGTGCCGCGATATGAGCTTGTAGATCTGCTTAGATCTTTTTGGAAAAAATAATCATGAAAATCTGTGTGTTAGACATAACATATATATATATATATATACACTTTAAACTCAAATCTTTGCTTCTTGGGGTCTCTGGAACAAATTATTTTGAGATGGGGTCCACTGCCAAATACATATATTTTGGGTGGTCCTTTACATGAAAAGGTTTGAGAACTCATATTGCCCTCCTAATACGTGAGAGGGCCGTGTTTTTTCATTTATTTTCTTTTTTTCTTTTTTATATTAAAAATAAATGAAAAAAGTAATTGAAAAAACACGGTCTGCTCACGTATTAGAAGGACAATATCAGTCACCAGAACCAAGGACGGGTGTTTCTGATGAATCTAACATGGTTAAAAAGTTTGAAGCTACAATGGGTTTGTATAGGAAGGGGGCGTGTCTGATAAAATGAATATCAAATATCTAAATACTGAATCAAGCAACTTAAAAACTGTCTGGGGGCTCACAAAGGCCTGAGTAGATGATAAATATACCCAAAAATGTTTTGAAAGTGAAATATCCCTTTTAAAGCAACAATTCGATAGATCGGCTATTTTCGGCACGCAGCTATGAATAAATCAGACATTATGACAGCATAATGGAAAATTAATGTTAAATTACAGGTGTGTGCCAGCACAGTGTGTTCTAGCCACAGGTGTGTGTGCCAGCACAGCGTGTACTGTTGTGCAAATCTTGCCTGTTGATCTCTGGATCAAAGCCCTTTGTTCCTCAAGAGGAACCGGTCTTCTTGGGGTGTTGTCTTGTCTCCCTGCGGGACGGACACTTTGCGGTCTGTCTGTGACTTCACCAGTCTCACAGAACTGGGTCCTGAGCTTGTAAATGGTACCAGGGCTGACACCAAATAATGCTGCCGTTACTCTGCATAACGGAACACCAGCTTCCACTTGCCCTGTTGCACGGGTCTTATCCTGAAGGGACAAACGTGGCATCTTTCCAGGCACCAGGATCTGTCAGGCACCAAACAGACTCAAAAGCAGGCACAGAGGCAGGTACAAAGTTCAATGAGTTTTATTGAACAAAGGCGGGGGGAGGGGGGGGGGGGTGCGCTTGTATATCATGCAACATTTTTTAAAAGTCAAATATCCCTTTTTAAAGCAACAATTCTATAGATCAGCTATTTTCGGCACGCAGCTATGAATACATCAGACATTGTGACAGCATAATGGAAAATTAATGTTAAAATAAATGTACTTAATTAACTAAATCAATTAAGTAGAGGAGGGAGAGGAGAGGAGAGAAGAGATAGGAGGAGCTCAGAGGAGAGGAGAGATAGGAGGAAGAGGAGAGGAGAGATAGGAGGAGGAGAGAAAAGAGGAAACAGAAATCCAGTCATCCAGTTATTTTAGTTTGATGCCCATGTGCCCCCCTCACTTTGTACACGTTACACACTTATTATTTAAACCCAGGCATAAACACACAGACACACACGGACGCACAAACGTACAGACACACAAAGACACACTCAAGGTGAGTTATGATGAAAGTTTTATCTGTTATCTTCTGCAGAGCCATGCTAGAGGGCTTTAGTTTAGGAAAATACATTTGTCAACTTTTATATTTATTATACATAGTTTTTAATCTCCAGCTAAGCATTCAAATGTACAGATTATTATTTAGAAAGTATATTATTTACACTGATGCTAGGTTCATTGTTTACCTATGATACTTGTTTGCTGAGACACTACACTGTCTCTCTGTATTCTATGATCCTATAGTTTACTGAGACACTACACTGTCTCTCTGTATTCTATGATCCTATAGTTTACTGAGACACTACACTGTCTCTCTGCATTCTATGATCCTATAGTTTGCTGAGACACTACACTGTCTCTCTGTATTCTATGATCCTATAGTTTACTGAGACACTACACTGTCTCTCTGTATTCTATGATCCTATAGTTTACTGAGACACTACACTGTCTCTCTGTATTCTATGTATGTGCTTACCTTGTTTATTGTAAGTTATATTATATTATATTGTTATATTATTATTATTATTATTATTATTATTATTATATATTTCTATATTATATATACATTCTATGTATGTGTTTACCTTGTTTATTGTAATTCACTCTGGATAAAGAGCGTCTGATAAATGATTACATTGTAAATTGTAAATTGCTACGGGGCATTGTTATTATTATTATTATTTAGAATTGGGTTCATATAAGGTTGATAAAAAACGTGTTGTTGTTTTTAATAACAATAATAGACTATGGACAGACAGATGCATCATTTAATATTGAGTCATTTAATAGTTTGAGATGAGTCATAATAGTTTTACTAGTAATCTGTGTGTGTGCGTGTGTGTGCATGTGTGCTCGCGTGCGTGCGCGCGCGCGTGTGTTAGCTTCAGGGTAGGGTGTATTTAAGTGACTCACATAGATTAATTAAAATACATTTTGATACATTCTTTGTTTTATTATCAGACATGATCAGATCAACACGTTTCAACGGCTCAGTTTTCTAACTTTATTGTTTTAAATTTTTTTTTTGTTTTTTTTTTAAAAGATATTTTTGGGGGCTTTTATGCCTTTATTTGACAGGACAGTAGGCTGACAGGAAATGGGGGGAGAGGTGAGGGGGTGACACACAGCAAAGGTCGTCGGGATCGGTAGTCGAACCCGTGACACACTGTCCAGCGTATGTGATACGCGCCTGGACTGCTAGGCCAGCGGGCGCCCAAAATTTTGATTAGTTTTAATCCGTTTTTTAAAGCGGATCTGCTAGTGTAATATGAGGTATTTGTGGAGTGAGATTAGGTTTAGTTTGATGGTAATATGAGGTATTTGTGGAGTGAGATTAGGTTTAGTTTGATGGTAATATGAGGTATTTGTGGGGTGAGATTAGGTTTAGTTTGATGGTAATATGAGGTATTTGTGAGGTGAGATTAGGTTTAGTTTGATGGTAATATGAGGTATTTGTGAGGTGAGATTAGGTTTAGTTTGATGGTAATATGAGGTATTTGTGAGGTGAGATTAGGTTTAGTTTGATGGTAATATGAGGTATTTGTGAGGTGAGATTAGGTTTAGTTTGATGGTAATATGAGGTATTTGTGGGGTGAGATTAGGTTTAGTTTGATGGTAATATGAGGTATTTGTGGGGTGAGATTAGGTTTAGTTTGATGGTAATATAAGGTATTTGTGGGGTGAGATTAGGTTTAGTTTGATGGTAATATGAGGTATTTGTGGGGTGAGATTAGGTTTAGTTTGATGGTAATATCTTATCTCCATATTTTAACTTTTTCAGTTTTTTTCGATCAAAAGTAGCAGATCTACAAGCTCGAAACGAGGTGCGAAGCGACGCTTTTTGAGCTTGTAGATCTGCTACTTTTTATATTTTTGAATACAAATCCTGAAAAGTAACGGTTTTGGACGTGGCAATACAAAAATGCAACATTACAGTAAAGCAACGTGATCCTCTGTTTGTGTTGCAGGTTAGAAAGATCTGGGGAAGATTCATAAATAAAACATCTGGATGTGGAAAAAACTCTTTGTTTTGGACAAACTGAACCATATATAAAGTACTTATACTGATAGTAACTGAACCATATATAAAGTACTTACTGATAGTAACTGAACCATATATAAAGTACTTACTGATAGTAATATATAAAGTACTTACTGAAAGTAATATATAAAGTATTTACTGATAGTAATATATAAAGTACTTACTGATAATAATATATAAAGTATTTACTGATAGTCAGTTGAAACTGAACAATCGGTCAAACTATACCTTCCACACACAAAGAGCATTTCAGAGGTCATCAGAGGTCATGTCTTCATCTCCCATCTTCGTCATCCTCTTCCTCCACTTGGCTGGCCTGCTGGTTGCCATGCCAACATGTAAACTCAACGGTAACCAGGTGACCACCGCTCACAACCTGCTGAGAGACATGGTAACATATTAATGATTAATTATGATTAATTATTTTCATTTAAAGACACTACATAACAATCATGTGTAATAATAATAATACTACGGTAATAATAATAACTTATCATTATGATTATGCCCACAATTTGCTGAGAGACCTGGTAACATGTGTATATTAAACATTATACATTAATGTATATACAGAAACACATTTGTATTAAACATTATACATTAATGTATATACAGTAAACACATTTGTATTAAACATTATATATTAATGTATATACAGTAAACATATTGATATGAAATGTGTAACAGGGAGGTCAGTTTTCAGTCCACTGTCTCTGTGTGTGTGTGTGTGTGTGTGTGTGTGTGTGTGTGTGTGTGTGTGTGTGTGTGTGTGTGTGTGTGTGTGTGTGTGTGTGTGTGTGTGTGTGTGTGTGTGTGTGTGTGTGTGTGTGTGCGTGTGTGTGCGTGCAGGGAGCTCAGTTTCCAGTCCACTGTCTCAGTGAAGAGAACAACGTTGTGTCCAACTTTCCTACGAACGCACTTAACACCCAGCAAAATGTAAAGACACACACAGACACACGCATGCACAGACACGCACGCACGCACGCACGCACGCACGCACAGATAAATCTGTGTTTTCTTATTCTTCTAGTGTTCTCAGACATCGCTGGTCATCCACGAGACTCTGTGCAAAATCTACTTCCTGTTTGACACGGAGGAACTTCCTGTCAGTCACTGGGATGAAACGAAACACGACGACTTCCAGAACATTCTGTACAGACTGGTAGAGGAGAGCTGTGTAAGGACCTGTCCGTCTGTCTGTCTGTCTGTCTGTCTGTCTGTCTGTCTGTCTGTCTGTCTAACCATGTGATGTGTTTGTTGTTTTCCAGCTGAAGTCAAAGGTTGCTGGTTCCATTTCACCTCCTCTAGACTCCTTCTTCAACAATCTGACAACACACCTCCACACAGACAGACAGGTACGTATGCAGACAGACAGACAGACATAATTAGGTAATAGCGTCAAATTCAATTTGACTTTAAAGGGATAGTTCACCCCAATAAAAATCTTTATTTTCTATGGATTAGTCATCCCATGGAGACTTGAATTCATGGATATTTTTTTTGTTTTTGTCGCATTCCTAAGACAATAATTTGATGACCAGCCGACCAGTAGGCAGCAAAAGAAATATCCATGAAATCCATGAAGTCTCCATGGGGTGACTAATCGAAAGGAAAAAAAAGTCATTTTGGGGGTGAACTATCCCTTTAACCTTAACCTTTAACCGTAATGTGTATTTGGACTTGCTAGGGATATTGTTCATGGAGTTTTAAGATATTTTATGGGAGTTAACGTTATATGTATTTCTGTATTTGTATATTTGTGTACTTGTGTATTTGTTGATCTACCCCTTTACATGGTGGAGTCCAAGTCCAGACTAATTTCTCCAGCTGAGTATAAAAGGCTGCCAGTAACAAACCTATTGAGTTAGTGGTAGGACGAGAGCCAGGCACCACCATGCCACTTGTGTTGGAGCTCCTGTGTTGTCTTTTGTATTGCTGTATTTGACGGTGAATAAATACACCTTTTCGTTGCGCCTTACAAGCGCCTCTATAGGCCTACTGCTTCCAGCCGCAAAATGGCACATTGTGTGTGTGTGTGTGTGTGTGTGTGTGTGTGTGTGTGTGTGTGTGTTCTACCTTCGGGAACCCTGTTGCTCCGCTCTGACTGTCTGTCTGTCTGTCTGTCTGGCTGGCTGACTGCTCAGTTTCTAGTTTAGTCTGGTCGCTCTGGATAAGAGCGTCTTATAAATGCCTTGAATTGAACTGTATCTGCCTGCCTGTCTCTCTCAGGTGAACAGACAGTGTGTGTGGGAAGGGATTCGCAGAGAGCTGATCTCCTGTCTGAAATTCATCCTGCAGCACTTCAACACCTGTTTATCCTGATCATCCATCCTTCATCCATCATCAAAACCTTTCTCTATGATGAAGCCTATAGCCAAAGCTTATAGATGTGTAGACAGATGCCAGGTCATTGTTAATCTCTCAAGAACAGATTCTGCTCTCCACTTGAATCTGTCGGGGGGTTCGTCATAACGTGTACGCACTGGCCTACAAGTGGGCGTGCCTTCAGATCAGGAAGCAGGCCACGCTTTACCCAATCAAATGTAGTGGGCGGGATTTACTGTCTGCTCTCGCTTCCCACTGAAAACAAACCGAAACTCATTTAACAGTAGTAGCGTCCTCGGAGCAGACAGAACCACGGAAAGATATTCACATTTTAACTTGCTCTTTCATCATAGAAGTGGGCTTATAACCAAAAGATCCATGTTCTCTGGGAGAAGTGGTGTTAGTGTTCCGTGTAGAAATATTGTTAGTGGGAATGAAAACATAAGCGCACCACCGGAAGTGGAGCGCTGAGGGCAGACCAAAAACCCTGGTTTCCTTGCGCACGGGTGCTCCATTCAGCTCCCCCCAGAGCCAAGTGAAAGAGTAAAAAACAGCAGAGGGCGCTGTTTTTCCTTTTTATTTGGCGATGGTTTCCCAGATTGGGTCATTGTTGACCTGGCATCCCATAGTGTGTATAGTTTCATAGTTTTGACTATTGTTTTGCTTGTGTACTGCTTTGTTATTGGATTACTACTTCTATGAATTGTAATTGTATAGTATTTCTCAGTACTCAGTCACCTATAGTCATCCTCTCTCCCCTCTCCCTCCCACTTCCCCCTTCCTTACATCCCCTCCCTCTCTCCTCTCGTCCTCTCTCTTCTCCTCCTCCCTTGGTTGTGTGGGTTTGTGTCCCACTGGTGCAATTGTAATTAACACTGTACGGACTCACGCTCCAGTAAGGCCTGCCACTAATTCCACATCCGGGGACCCGCTCCCCGGTGTTTCTTTTATCTCGCAGTTCCATGGACTCCCATGGACCCCCAGCTGCAGATCAAGAGTGTGACTGCGGACCGGGCCTCTCCATGGAGCACGACCGTGGATTTACTACATTACACTATACCACTATACTGCATATTATCTTAACATTCTTATACTATACCATTATATACTGTATAAACATTATTTTTGTACTATATTATATTATCATATACTATCTTACCCTACTATATTTGATATTATTGTTATTTCTACTACTTGTATCTCTCTCTGTCTCTCCTCCCTCTCTTTCTTCTTTTGCCCCGACATGGTCTAGGCAGAAGGCCCCCACCCTAGAGCCTAGGGTCTGCCTGACGTTTCTTCCAGCTAAGAGGGAGTTTTTCGTTGCCACTGTCGCAAAAATTGCTTGCTCAGGGTGGGACTGTCGGGTCTCTGCTCTACATGTAAAGTGTCTTGAGACAACTTGTTGTGATTTGACACTTTAATTAAATTTAATTGAATCATCCATCCCTCCAAAAACCTTTGAAAACCTATTTATGTATTTATTTATGTATTTGTTAATTTATTTATCTATTTATGTATTTATTTATTTATTCATTCATTCACCAGCATTTTAATTTATCTTTTCTATCTCCTGCATTTATCGTTTGTATTCAACATATTTGAAATAAATATATTATATTAACAATAATTGTTTTGTATTTATTTTTGTTACAATATTAATAAAATACGGTGGCCTAGCGGTCCAGGCACCTAATAGGCTCAGTGTAGCCTGACAGCATGTCGCGGGTTCGAGTCCCGATCCCGACGGCCTTTGCTGGATGTCACCCATTTCCTGTCAACTACTGTTTAAAAAAAAACGTATCCAACTCAAAATGTATGCTTGTCAACAACAAATATTGGCTACTGTCATCGGTGAATGTCGATTTTATTTGCCGATACCGATATATTGATCGATACCGGCAAATATCAAATTGTAACGCTGGGCATATTTTACCCGATATAATAAATAAATTCCATGAAAAAAAAATCTCATCAAAATATATTAAAGTACAAAAATGACAAATTGAGGTACCCCTCTTTAATATTTGAAATTTCACCAAAAAAAGAAAAAACATCACCGGGGGACCCTATAAAAAGCGGTAAAATGAAAAATATGGGTATTGTTAGAAAAGATATTCCTAAAAGATTAATAATGGGAGCTGGGAACTCCTTTGGTCCACCCATTCCTGGGACATGTGAGCCTGTCCAGTGAAGGCACAGTCTGATTGCATCAGTATGCGATTTCTCTTTACCCTCTATCACTGTGTCTATCACTAACACAATGCGTTGCGATGCGAAGCATTGTGAGCTTGTAGATCTATTTTCAAAAGATTTGTATACATTTGAAAACTTGTGAAATGGGACATTCTGTATAATGAGTACTTTTACTTTTGGTACTTTAAGTACATTTTGATACCAATACCTTTGAGCCTTTACTCAAGTACATTTTGAATTCCGGAATTTTACTTGTAACAGAGTATTTCTACATTACAGTATTGATACTTTTATTGAGTACTTTTTCCACCACCACTGATCAAAACTCCAAATGAGGGAATCTCTTTTATTAGAACAGTGTTCCATCCCTCCAGTAGAGTTCCCCAGACTTGTAGAATTTATGCAACTGTGCACTGAAACCCTCTGACGGCCCAACTTCATCACTTCATCCGTGCACCTTATTTGACATTGCTTTTATTCGGATTAGGATATACTGTATCTGACCTGTTAATTTCTTTCTCAAAAATGTCCTCTATTCTTTACCCTTTCTTGAAACTGCCAGTGGTGTAAAGTAACTTACAATACAGTACATTTACTCAAGTACTGTACTTAAGTAGAATTTTGAGGTACTTTTACTTTACTGGAGTATTTCCAAATTTCAGTACTTTTAATTTTACTCCACTACATCTCAGAGGCAAATATTGTACTTTTACTCCACTACAATTATTTAAAAACTGTAGTTACTAGTTACTTTGCAGATTATAAATTATTACATTATAAAACATACATTAACCATTCCCTATTTTATACCTAGGCAATTTGACAATAGCCGATCTACAAGCTCACGATGCGACGCATTGTGAGCTTGTAGATCTGCTATTTTCAAACATTTTAGTTCTTTTACTTTTGGTACTTTAAGTATATTTTGATGCCAATACTTTTGTACTTTTACTCAGTTAACATTTTGAACACAGGCCTTTTACTTGTAACAGAGTATTTTTATATTGTGTTATTGCTACTTTCACTTCCACTCATCTGAGTACTTCTTGCACCACTGGAAACTGCAAATTGTACGACGGGTGAAGAATTTCGCCCACCTTTTTACACCTGTAAACTTGTACCATACTGTAGTGTGGTGTGAATTCAATTATGCAGACAAACCATCTCTAGTGGTTGGCGGTTAGGGGTATAGGACCCTCAGTGCATCTTTACACCTGAATTACTGTATGCATTCTAGCAGTATCTGATAACAATCCAATCACCCAGACAAGCAAGTTATTGCATGCAGTGCAAAAAAAGAACCCCATTTTGTTTTGGAACATCTGTGATCTGGAAATGATTTTAGAAAACACTTTCCTGCCTTGGAAGGCAACTAAACGGCCTGCAATCAAGTTTGTGCAGACTGCTCTGCAAGAAGTTACTCTAAAGTAGCCTCTATAAAAAAAAAAAGAAATATCCTAGTTATGGGTGGTCATAAGTACCCAACAGTTGCCTGTTTTGAAAGTGAAATCGTTTATACGAGGCCATTTTGCAACTCAGGCGGGATATATAAAAGAAACGTTAAACAATGGCACAAAAAATATTGCTCGTTTAACCCTTTAAGACCGGGAACGCATCTGTGTCATTTTAGATTTCTTTGGCTATTCCAAAATAGCAGATATACTGCTATATTTAGATCTGCTATTTTCTGAAAAATCTTTAAAATGTGTGCAAATCTTTGAATATACAGTATATGTTTTAAAGCGAACATTTTTAACTCCGATCTGTGCTTCTGGGTGGAGGGGGGGTGGAGGGCGGGGGGGGGTGAGATGGCGGTCCGCGGGTCCTTGACATGGAAAGGTTGGAGCATCACTGATATAGCAACACAAGTATTTTCAAAAAATATAAATGAAAAAAATGAAAAAATGTAGAATATATATTATTATATTCACGATTTGAAAAAAATAGCAGATCTACAAGCTCATAGCGCGGCACTCGGTGCCGCGCTATGAGCTTGTCGATCTGCTATTTTTTTAATAGCCGAAGAAATCTGAAAATGACACGGATGCTTTCCCGGTCTTAATGGGTTAATACGGATATTGAACATAAAAACAAGCAAACAGCAGGAAAATACAATTAAGTACATGGAAACAAAGGAGCTGCAGGAGAGCGTGTGCCCAGGTCTGAACGTCAGGAAAGCCCTTACCCATTCATTAGATTGACACTGCATGCCAGGAAAATTCTTTTTGATATATATTTTTTTTGCAACATGACACAGCATGAACATTGATTTTTATTTTTTGCAGGTGTGGTATCCTTAGTTTCAGTACGTCTTCATAGTGAAAAGTGAAATCAGTTAAAGAATATCGACACTTCTTGTCATCTTAGTGATTTCCTCACTTTTTAAACCAGTTTAAGGGATGGTGACATTTTGAGTAATGTAACAGTACAAGCTGTGTTCATGCATGCACTCACATGCACACATAGACATGAAAGGGGGCTTGAGCCCCTGCCCTTTTACCCGTCACTAAAAAAGTGCCCTCTCCAGACTGAAAAAAAAAAGAAAGAAAAAACATTTCAACTGCCCCTAGCGGTAAGGCCGACGGAAATGGCAGTGGATGGATGCAGCTCAAAGTTAACTTTCCTCAGGTATCTAGTTTGTCGCCGTCCGACCTTCCTAGCCCGTGTTATTAAAGAAAAACGGCCGATAATGGCCAAATCGGAAATCTGCAATTTGTGTCCGTTTTCAAGATGTTTTGGCCATTATCTCTGCAACGGAATGTCCAATCTGCTCAGTTCAAAGCTTGTTGGGTGTGTGACCTTTTCAGATTTTGGGGGTTTTCAGGCCTAAAAGTATGGTAATTGTTCGTAAAAAAAAAAATCCAATAGGTGCCCTTTTGAAATTCCAGCCCCTGCCTCTCCAAATCCTTCTGCACGTCCTTCTGCACGTCCTTGTGTGTGTGTGTGTGTGTGTGTGTGTGTGTGTGTGTGTGTGTGTGTGTGTGTGTGTGTGTGTGTGTGTGTGTGTGTGTGTGTGTGTGTGTGTGTGTGTGTGTGTGTGTGTGTGTGTGTGTGTGTGTGTGTGTGTGTGTGTGTGTGTGTGCGCGTGTGTGTGTGTGCATTTGTCATTTACAAGCATTTGTGTGTATACATGTGGAGCATGTGCTGTTTCACCATACACATACAGGGCACAGTTCATCTTCCAGAGCTTCCAATTACCAAGCCTGCTTGTCAATGCATCTCTGCAGAAATGGTGTGTGTGTGTGTGTATGTGTGTTATGATTACTAACAGGTGTGCCTTAACATGTGTATTATGAATCATCATCAATCATATGTGTGCATGTTGCGTTCCTTGAGTGAAGTGGATACTGTACTGTGTATACGGTGTACAGTATGTATATGTACATGTTTGTGTGTCGGCACAGTGTGTGTGTGTGTGTGTGTGTGTTGGTGATGACACATGCAGGTCAGACAGGGCCAGTTAACGAGCAGCACATCTGAGAGCAGCACTTGCTACTTGATGGCTTCTATCTCAGATGAATAATTCAACAAAGTGGCCCCTTCACCCTATCACTGTAGCCACACAGCCCTGGAATTAGCATATGGCTGCTAGCACCCTGCACAGAGAATCTCTTTTTACAAACGGCCCCCCTCACCGCAGGGGTCAAGCGTTCTCAGTGAAAGGGAAGCAAGGAAGTGGGATATGGGGGTGGGGGGGGGGACCGGTATATGGGGTAATACCGGAAAAGTAAAAAAAACAACAATAACCCTGTTTTATAGCCACTATTAGCAATCGGTAGTAGGCATGGGAGGTGGGCGAATGTTTATCACAGTGGGATGCCGGTTTCACAACGGTACTCTGCACCTTACTGGAGGAACGGCAATGAGGTGTTTTGGCGTAACCGTGGCTAATTGGAGGAAATCTGAAAAAAAGTAGGCGTTCGTTGTGTTTCACAGACCCTGGTCTATGTTATGAACAAAAGGAGAGACTTATGTAATGAAACACTGGAGGAACGTTTTAAAGGCATCAATTTTATTTTCCAGCACAACCGCAGAGATTTGATTAGGTTTTATTTGCTGCACAGCGGGAGCTCGTTGTAGATATAATGTGTGATTGTCGTCCAACGTGACCTTTGTTTTAGACAGAAGCCATTTCCCTCTCCCACTATTTCTGCTTTATTGCACTTTCCTTTGTAATTATGTTTAGCTGCCTGCTGGTTGTCTGAATTATAAAGATTGTGTTTTTGTTTTGTTTGTTATGCTTTCAGGTGGATAGAATAGCGAACCCACTTCGCCTCAGGGAAGTTTATGTGACTGGCACAAAACCAGAAAATAACCATGGATAATAATAAATACTGGATGCAACTGTGAACATGATCACAGTGTGGGGGGGGGGGGGCTTGTTTGACTTAATGTTCTGAAAGACTCCTAACGAAGGTACCCGATTTTCCAGGAGGATCATAGATATTTTTTAAAGCGAACATTTGTAACTAAAATCTCTGCTTCATGGGGGTCCCTGGAACTAAATATTTTGAGATGGGGGTCCGCAGCCAAATACATATCATTTTGGGGGTCCTTGACATGAAAAAGTTTGAGAAGACATTCATAGCCGTGGGAAGACCTTTTAGGTTAAGGGTCGCGCGCGCCGCCCAGAACCGCGGGGGGGGGGGGGGGGGGGGCAGGGACGGGGTAGGGGGTGCGGTACCTGGGGGGAGGGGGGGTGGACCCCTACTTCAAAAATTGCAGATCTACAAGCTCATAGCGCCACGCTACGAGCTTGTATATCTGCTATTTTTTGAATAGCCAAATAAATCTAAAAAATGTTCCCGGTCTAAATGGGTTAAGTCACTGTAGGTTTTCTGTGCTGGTACACGGTTCTGTCATTAGACGGTCAGAGAGGATGGCAGGATCAGTTTCACAGACTCAGAAAGACGACAGAGACTTTAAGCATCCCTGAAAAGCCTTCGTCAAGGACCTTCAGCCCTCGGACGATGATACCGTAGCAAGCTTTTCAACAGCTTGACTGAAGGAGATAGACCATTGTTAGAAGCTAATGTAGTGGTGTGTGATACCTCCCATTTTATCTTGCTCAATGAAACCAAAGCATTAACAGTGGATCAATGCGAGTCTTCCCCGCTACATGCTGCAGCAGTGGTTCTCAACCTGCGGGTCAGGACCCCCAGGGGGGGACCCCACATGACATTAAAGTGACAATGTCACTTTTAATACCTAAAAGAAAATAAAATAAAAGATTTGAAATGAAAAAAGACCATTCCTGCATCAAAAGTAATGATCAAATTATACTATGAAATAATATAAGACACAGGCAAAATAATGAAATAATAGCTGATCTACAAGCACACAACGCCTCACGTTGCGAGGCATTGTGAGCTTGTAGATCGGCTATTTTCACAATATGTATCTGTGGAACCGAGTCAAACTAAATGTAAGGCCTTAACTCAAATGGTATTATTTTGGGTGGTACCCTGAGTTCAAATATGATTATTTTGGGGGGTCGCGGCCTGAAAAGGTTGAGAACCACTGTGCTATAGTACATCACATAGATGTTTTCTGTTTCTGGGCTTTTATTATTAAAAGAACAGTAGTGAGAGACAGAAGGCTAAGGGGAAAGAGGGGGCTGCTGCCGACCTGCAACTTGGGTACCTGACATGATGGAATCAAACCAGGAACCCCTCCCATTACACTAGTTCCTAACATCCTATAGATTTGAACAGCATAGAAGCCAATCTTCCAAGTAGTTCTTAATCTTAAAGGTTTCATGACATTCACTTTTACAACTCATTAAAAGTCTTTGTGATGGTCCTTCAAACGTGTATAAAAAGTTTTAACTGAAAATTCCACTCCAGTGAGCCATTGCAGGTGTTTTTCTCTCACATTTCTAAAGCCTTTTCAACTGCAATAATCTTTGCCTGCGGGTGTCGCTGTTAAGGGATTTTGCCTGTCAATCATCGCCTCTGCTCCGCCCCCCAAAGGAAAGGATAAGGGAGGAGAGGGGGTGGGATTAAGGGACTATGACATCAAAGTCAAGGGGCCAATTCCAGATTACTTTTCAGCCTAATTATATAAAAAAAAAAAACAGACCACAGAAAATCCACTGAATGTTCAAAGTTCAGTTTTTTTGGGTGTAATTGAGGTCATAACCCCCCCCCCCCCAAAAAAAAAGGATGAGGATACCTGTTCCATGACCCTTGGGTCCCAGGGCGCTGAGTGCATCCACATTGCCAAAGAGTTGATCAACGTGCTGACAGCTGCTACCTCCGCTCCGTGCCTTGAGAAAGACGGTGTTTAACCCATTAAAACCGGGAACGCACTTATTTTATACTTTGGCTATTCAAAAATAGCAGATATACAAGAGCATAGATCTGCTACTTTTTTTTTGGAAAATCGTGGGCAAATCTTTGAATATATATATATATATTTTAAGCGAACTCAAATCTTTGCTTCTGGGGATTCTACCAATGTCTTCTAAATACTAACACTTAAAAAAACCAAACGTATGTTGCTATATATCTCAGTGGTTCTCAAACTTTTTCATGTCAAGGACCCCCAAAATGATATGTATTTAGCCACGGACCCCCATCCCAAAATATTTTCTTGCAGGGACCCCCAGAAGCAAAGATTCGAGTTAACAGTGTATACATTCAAAGATTTGCACACATTTTCACGATTTATTTCCTCAAAAATAGCAGATTTACAAACTCACAGTGCTGCGCTATTAGCTTGTAGATCTGCTATTTTTGAATAGCCAAAGAAATCTAAAATGACACAGTATGCGTTCCCGGATTGAATGGGTTAAACTCCCTGCCAAAAGGTTTGGGAAAGAGAGATGGATTTGTATTTAAAAAAAATAAAAATTAAGTATGAGAATCTTGTCTTGTTTTGTATTTGCTAGTCGCATCCCTCAACAGGTTGTGCCCATAACTATAAAGGATTTAACACATATCCTAGGTTTAAAGTATTTAACAACGTCCTCATATTTAACCTTATCACAAAAAAACAAACCAAATCGGCAAGGACAGTCTCACTGCCGGAAGACTGCTCCTCTGTCCCTCAGGACTTGTGTATAAATCCAAGGGCATTACTGTTTGAGCCGCGCCGGTAATTTTAGCACCACTCCACCATGTTAGGTTCAGGATTATAGTTTCAAAGAGCCTATATTAATTCGTCAGGGATCCTTATTGATGAACCGTAGCTCTCCGTCACTGCCTCTGATGAGGAAATTGGGATAATGATGTCTTTAAGGCAACGGCAATGTTAAGGGATTCTCAAGACAAGGACAGAGAAGATCGCAGGATAAGTAGCGGGCAAACGCAGTGATCAATATAGACCTATATGCCCTATAAAGTGCCATATTAAAAAAGCCATTTATTTCCGTTGTAGCCTTCATGTGTAAGGGTCAAACATTCAGGATGTAAAAAAAGACAACCCTGAAATTGGAGAGTTTTAATGGTTCTGTTTTACCATGCCGCGAACACATGATGCATTACTTTCACTTAAACTGAATCAGTTCAGTTTCACAATGAGAATGTGAACAGGAACACTGTAAATGCCCTGTTTATTGTGACATGGGATCTCTACGTGGACAATAAGTAATCCGATACCGTCATCAATCTACAATACAACAACGTTGTATTCATTAATGTTTGATATGTGAACCGGAACATGAAATATTAATTACAGTGAGAGAACACTGTACAAAGTGAATGAACATCTCTAACTTCTCATCAAACCACTCTGAATTTGAATTTGATTCATAAGCCACTTCAAATCTTGCTTGTATAATCACCATTACCATCACTATTATCATCATCATCATCATCATCATCGTCACCATCATCATGACAAATATTTAGTACTTTTCTAAAACAGGGTTTCAAAAGTGCTTAACAAAATAAAAGAAGCAATATGTGCTAAATAAGAGAGTAGAGGCAGTAAAACAGCATAAGAAAAAATACTAAGCAAGGAAAGTAAAAAAAAAAAAAAGGAGAATTAAATCACAGAAAAGCCTCTGACTGTCTGTACAATAATATGTATAATCCACTGATACATGCTGATCCTATTAAACATCAATTTAATATGCAGCACTTCTGAGTCTGAAAACCAGCTGCAGAATCAGGTATAGGACCAGGTACGGAACCAGGTACAAAACCAGGTGCATGGATCAAGTACAGAACCAGGTGCAGAACAAGCTCATAGCGCGGCACCGAGTGCCGCGCTATGAGCTTGTAAATCTGCTATTTTTAAAAAAAATCGTGAAAATGTGTGCAAATCTTGGAATATGTATTTTTTTTTAAAGCGAACATTTTAACTCAAATATTTGCTTCTGGGGATTCTAATGTCTTCTAACAGTTTTCTGAAAAAAAAACAACTTATTGTGCTCAAACTTTTTCATGTCAAGGACCACCCAAAATGATATATATTTGGATGCGGACCCCCATCTGAAAATATTTTGTTCCAGCGACCCCCAGAAGCAAACATTTGAGTTACAAATGCTCGCTTTAAAAAAATATATTCAAAGATTTGCACAAATCTTCACGATTTTTCAAAACTAGCAGATCTACAAGCTCATAGCACGGCACTCGGTGCCGCACTATGAGCTTGTAGATCTACTGTTTTTGAATAGCCCAAAGAAATCGAAAATGACAGAAATGCGTTCCCGGATTGAATGGGTTAACAGTTGAAGGCGCTTGGATGTTTTTTCTTTTGACATCATTGTGGACAGTATTACCTCAATGCAGCTTCATAACAAAGATCAGCAGTGATGACAATGATCAAAAGAGCATTCAAAGTGGTTTGGCACACAAAGCGTGTACATCATGTTTTACATAATGGATACACATTATGCTGTGCGACTGAGAGACTCATTTGCAGTCAGGCCAGCAACACACCCAACACATCAAGAAACAGGCTGAGAGGTGTATGAGAGCATGTACTCCCACACCTACAGTATGTGTTGTGTGGCACCTGTGGACATGCAAAAAAAGACGTGCGCACACACACGCACGCACGGGTACATGCACATGCATGCAGACAGCATGTTAGCAATCCCGATTACAAAGCAAAAACTGACTCGCTTAACAAAAGACTCTTGGTGTACAACAAGACTGGCAATTCACACCCTATAATGTTCAGTGCAATAAAGGGATCCTATGCTGTTAACACCGGATATCTGCCCAGAGCCTGCAGTAAACACAGCAAAACGTTAGGTTTCTTGCGTAACCCTGGTTCTCTAATCAAATCCCTGAGGAGTCTCACTATGTGCAGAGTTATAAAAGAACTAGAGTGGTAATCGGAAATCCCCGCCCATTCACTTCTTTGGAGTTGCTTGCCCAGTGCACATAGAGCCTTTTTCTCCCTTCCTCCGTGTTTGGGGACGATGACGTTGCGGGGCTCCTCCGAGTCGTAACCATTGGTTGAAACCGTTTTCGCTCGTTAGCTAGCTGCACTTCCAGGTCGGCCACCAGGAGAGCCGAGCTTCACTTATCCCTTCCCTCTCCCTTCTAGGGACTTTTGAGCCACGGACCACCGTTTGATGATATTTAGACTCTGAGAACCAAGACTTCGAATATTTTGTTGCATGTCGTTGGATGAGAGATTTTGTCCACAACTCCATGCTGTATTGATGTTGGTACCATAGGAGAGCTAACTAGATCAAAATTACAGTTCTTTAATTAAGTAATGCAGATATTTATCAATGATCTAACTCTTGAGAGCGTAAAATGAAACCAAATGGATCCATTTGGTTTCATTTTACGCTCTCAAGAGTAACAGATCTAATAAGGGTCCATTTGGTTACCAACTCTCTAATCTCTCAAGAACAGATTCTGCCCTGCGGTGGAATCTGTCGGAGAGGTTCGTCATAACGTGTGCACATTGGCTACAAGTGGGCGTGCCTTCAGATCAGGAAGCAGGCCGCGCTTTACCCAATCAAATGTAGTGGGCGGGATTCACGTGTCCATCCACCCTTCCCCCCTCGAAACTAGCCGAAACTAATTTAACAATAGCGTCCTCGGAGCGGACAAAACCCCGGAAAGATATTCACATTTTAAATTACTCTTTCATCATAGAAACAAGTGGGCTTATAACCAAAACCATCCATGTTCTCTGGGAGAAGTGGTGTTAGTGTTCCGTGTAGAAATATTGTTAGTGGGAATGAAAACGTAGTCGCACCAACCGGAAGTGATGCGCTGAAGGCAGACATGAAACCCCGGTTTCCCTGCGCACTGGCTTTCCATTTGCCTCCGGCCAGACCCCACAGACAATATCACAAACAGCAGAGGTCGCTGTTTTTCATTTTCTGTGGGGTCTGGCTACGCGAGACTACCAACTCTCCATCATTTAGCTGGGGACCACCTGGAACCCCGGACCACTGGTTGAGAACCAGTGGTTTTAGGGGGTATTTGAGAGATATGTCATCACTTTTGCAAGGTATATTCACTGGTGCTCAGACACTTTGAGGTACCATTGTTGCACCGATCTCCATTCTCCCACACCAAACCACCAGTGACAGTCTACTGCCTATCCCCTCAATCTGTTCTCCCTCTGCCCCCCCTTCCCCCATCGTATAATTATCATAATAAGGGGCTTTAATGGAATCCTTGCTGATACAGAACACTCTGTCCGTGCGTGTACAACACCTTGAACGGTTCTGCACTCCATCTGTCGCCATCTGGTCCGTCCTGGTCGGCAGTAAACACCGCCATTACACCAGGCCCCCTGGCTGGTCCAGAAAGAGAGACGATGGCCCCCCAGCCCCCAGCAATGCTCAGAAGTTACCATGGTACCCCCTTCCTTTTCCCCTCTGCCTCCTCTGGTTCTTGAGAGAGAGAGAGAGAGAGAGAGAGAGAGAGAGAGAGAGAGAGAGAGAGAGAGAGAGAGAGGGAGAGGGAGAGGGAGAGGGAGAGGGAGAGGGAGAGAGAGAGAGAGCGCGAGAGAGAGAGTAGAGGACAAAGAGTCACTGCACAGCACAGATGCTAATCAGGCCTCTGGTGAATTCCACGGAAGGCTAATGGTGGGGTGGAGGCATGTGTGTGTGTGAGCATGTACGAACACACACACACACACACACACGCACACACACACACACACACACACACACACACACACACACACACACACACACACACACACACACACACACTGGACCATACTTTATGTGCAGTGCGTGACTGTATAGAGTGCAAGACGGACAGAGAGAGGGGAGGGGGAGGGGGGGGTAGCATACGTGTGGTGTGTTTATGCATTTCATATTAAACAACTTATGAGTAAAGACATATGGGTTGGCAGCCATATGTTTGCCTTTCGTCATCGTAGTGGTATCTCTCTCTCTCTAGGTCATCCTCGGACAAGCCCTCCAGCGGCATGTCCAGTCATCTCTATCCTCTATACCACCTTTTAAAAGGATCCCTGGCTAATAACACAAATATGCCTTAATACATTATAATTGCCCTCTGTAACTAAAATGTAAAATTAAAAACACCTTAAATATTATATTTATTTTAGAAACCGTTCATCTTTTACTCAAGAGGGGCAAAAGAGTGGTTTAGCCCTATGGAATTTATGGAATGCATGTGCAAAAAAACACATTTAAAATATAGATTTGATGCTCATATTAACCTGTTAGTTAATTAGTTAAGTTAAGTATTAAGTTGTTTTTTATTTTTACATGCATTCCATAAATTCCATAGGGCTGGAGCACACATGGCATCATCAAAACTTGCCAACAAATGACATCATCAACTTAAGAAACTAGTGAAAGATTTAACTATTTCTAAAATAAATGTAAGGTGTTTTTAAGGCAATTGTAATGTATTAAGGTATATTTGACTCATTAGCCAGGGATCCTATTAAAAGTCCCTAAGGTGGAGACAGTCTTGATGCTCACTCATTCTTGGTAGCCTAAAGCATCTGTGAGGGGTCACAGATGCTTGTTGCACGTACTGTAGAATTTTAGTGTAGCACCCATCCAGAGATGTATGTGGCACACTGCAGGGTCCAGCATTCACAGTTAAACCACATGCAGCGGTAGTAAGTACTAAGTACTGTACTTTTATAGTAAGTACTTAAGTATAACTACTTTGCTCCTTTACTAAAGTACTTTTTCTTAGGTTCTGTACTTTACTTGAGTATGTTTATTTAAAAGGGTATTTGTAGTGATTCCAGATTTGAAATGACTTCGCATTTGATCCAGCAGTGTTCTGCTCCAAGTGAACGAATGGTAGGGGGCAGTTAGGGATTACCGTAAGTGTCTAGCTAAAGGACACTTAACCAATACACTAATATACTGTATATGGCATTATGGAAAGTAGCCTATCCTGACCAAAAGAAAAAGTCTGTGAGCAACACCAGTAATTATGGAGTAGTATGATGCTTGAAGTTATATGGCACAGTCACCCTCAGGCTGTACACAGGCTCATAAAGGGTTAATAACTCAAACATAATTGGAGGCAATGGGGGGCCTTTAAAAGTAATCAGTACAATCTTAAAATCAATCCTAAGACAGACAGGCAAACAGTGCAGGGAAGGAGTAATGAAATAGGAGTAATACAGTATGTTCTCTTCTCCTGGTCTTAGTAAAAAAATCTGATGTTGAAACACCATTGCAATAGTCAAGGTGCAAGTAAAAGCATGTATGATGCAACTCTCCATTGCGTTCTTTTTTCTTTGATGATACTGTGATAGACCAGGGGTTCCCAAACCTTTTAGTTCAAGACCCAAAAGACAAATGTAATGTCTTTCTGGCACCCAGAATAGTGAAAATAGCAAATCTACAAGTTCACAATGATCTGCTATTTTCACTACTTCTTAAAAGCTTATGTTATCATGTTATAACATTCTTTTGAAAAAATATTCTTATTTTTTTTAATCTTGTGAAATAATAATAATAAGAAATTAAAGGATATTTACCAGCGACCCATAAAATGGGGCTGCGACCCAACCATGGGTCCTGACCCAGTGTTTGGGAAACACTGATATATAGGCAGTAGGAAAGCAGCTTGGGAGACATGCAGACTCCAAGTCAGTGTCTTGAAGTCTGCACAAGTACATCATGGTTCCCCACTCGAGGCACCCTGTTCCCCGCCGTTCAAACCACTGCACACAGTATGCTGTGTTGTGATGTGGGTAGACCTCTGTATTGAGGTGGATGAATGCTAATCCCCCAGGTCAGTGTTTAGTGAGTGCCCAGAACCAGTGTTTTGTGTTGGGGCAGGCCACCTGCCTGTGTGTGGCTGCACTGGCTAAAGCCTTTGCAGGAATGGTAGGGTGCAGGTGAGCCCCCCCCCCTCACTAATGGAATGATGAATTGGCTCCATTGTGTTGTGGCCTGAGTGTGGCCAAGGCTGTAATTGAAAAACAGAAGGTGTGTGTGTGTGTGTGTGTGTGTGTGTGTGTGTGTGTGTGTGTGTGTGTGTGTGTGTGTGTGTGTGTGTGTGTGTGTGGAAGAGAGGAAAGAAATGGAGATCAGGAGAACGTGTTCCGACGTGTGCTATTAGGGTAAGGATTCATTCATTAGCTCCTCAGCTAGTCAGCCAGTCAGTCAGTCAGTCAGTCAGTCAGGGGGTTGTGATCCTTTTCCCAGTGAGAAGCACAACATAAATGAGATAGGTCCAATACTCACCAACGTCAGACTAATGACTCAGTGATGGTCATAGATAAACGCGCACGCATGCATAAATGTGCACATGTGCATGCACACACAACAAACAATGTGACACCTCAGGCTAACATGGACATGGCAATGGCATCACATGGCATCACAATGCTCATGCCCAAGAAGAATCCTGAACCCATGAGGGCCCACTTTTAAATACAAAATATAAAGTTAAATTAACATTCAGGACCCAGATGTCATTTTCTGGGAAATCACCAAAGCGCTGCATTGCGACAGGATGTGAGCTTGCTTGAAAAATAAAATGGGTCGTAAGTGGTTGTACTGTTCCTCATTTTGCTGGGGACCCCCTGGTACCCCCTCAAGGACTGTGCAAATCTCTTTCCATCATAATTGCCCTGTCCCCATCCCTGTCCCCAACCCTTGTCCCCATCCCCCTTCATATTGTAGCCTCAGCCGGAAGGCGAACCCGGGACCTCTAGATCTGATGGCGCGTACTTTACCAGTCAGCTAAAGAGCCAGGCTCGATAGTGGGCAGCAATGTATAGCCTGCAGTCCCCCCCCCCCCCTACCTGGAAGCACGTCCACACGCGACCAGTCAGGAGCTAGGCTACACTGAGTGGGGGGACCTCCACAACCAGGCAAGTAACGTGCTGTCGACTACACGGCATTAGGTCTGTAATGCAGAGGAATGGTGCCTACTTACACCGCTGACACCAATATAGCCTTGGCCGGGAGGCGAACCCGGGACCTCTGGGCGCGTATACAGTACAGTACGTTACCAGTCGGCCAAAGAGCCAGGCTCGATAGCCAGCAGTAACGCAGCACCGTATAGCCTACAATATCACTGTCGACCTCTCCCTGTCAGCTCTGCTCTTCAACTCCTCACCTTATTGGCAAACATTGGGAGGCAAACTTTCCCTTGGTGTGCAACATCAATGATGTCCCCTGGGAATCTCATGCTAAGATCAAAGTTCCCGGATGCATAATTTATGAAGGGGGGCGAACTGAAAATAGAAAATAGCAGCGCTTTTCAGGGTGAAAGAAGGGGTGGCACAGTGCTGTGCAGAGCAATGTTTACAGTAATAATTATCATAATAATGATCATCATTCTAACAATGCAGAGGTGGGAGGGGTAGAGAGAGAGATGATTTAAAATGATAGTAACATGGTGTGTGTGTGTATCTATTTGTGTGAATCCGAAGAGTCTTTTTTTATGCGTTATTGCTGATATAGAAGAGTGAAGAGTAGGGGTTTTCAAACCTTGTGTGCCAGAGGCACATCAAAGGGCAAGTCAAATTCTCAAGGCAAACCTGCATTCATAGAGAAAATAGCCAACCTACAAGCTCAGGTGTTGCATTGTGACACCTGTATAACGCCCCATTGGCTATATATACAGTATGGGGAGCAGCATTTCAACAACATACGTTGCAATTTTATGCATTTTCACCTAATCTGGTGAAAACTATCATGCTTCACGTTTAGGCATACAATCGTACAATTTTCCCTCCTGGATTCCCTGGATCATGACACACCTTCCCATATAGGCCATGCCTGTTTCTGCCTGACTAGATTTTCTGCTTTTTTGCGTTTTCTTTGAAACACATTTTTTTGCTACAACTTTGCTACAATTCTGCGATTGGTTTCCAAAGTTTGTGGGAAGGGCCTGTTTTGCAAAAAGTGCCACAAATCGCTTGTTACAAGTCTGGCTCAATGCTTGTAACAAATGAGAGTCGACACTGGTTACAGAGGAAAAGTGATTTTTGGGCGGTGTAGCCGCCCCTATAAGTGGGGTTGGGACACCTCATTAGTACACCCTTCGCTGTACTGTGATTGGCTCATACATTAGTACACCCCTACATTAGTATACCCCTAGCTGTACTGTGATTGGCTGACTCTATTGGCTGACTCTATTCAGCACTGTGATTGGCTAGCGAGACACATGATGAAATTAATAACCAATAAATAGGACTATGCACTTTAAAAAAAACAGTGAAAAAAAAAAAGTGAGCTTCCATTACTGTGATGACCACACCGCCCACTTCACACTGGGTGTGATTTTTAATTAAACTAAATAATCCTAAATAAAGAAATACTGAAATATAAGAATGTCAGTTTCATTAATCAGTAGTGTAGTGTGTGTATGCATGTGTGAAGTGTTGGACACAAAAAAGACAAACTGAGACAAACAAATATAAAAAAAAATAAAAACTAGAAAAAGTGCTCCTCGGAGCACAACTCTCCGCCAGAAGACTTGTGTTGGTTCGAAGGTCGCGAAGGTCGCTATCCCTCTTGTATATGTAAGTGTCCTATCCATCCTGTCTGGGTGTCCTCTTCCGTCCTGTCTGTGTAAGTGTCCTATCCCTCCTGTCCTATCCGTCCTGTCTATGTAAGTGTCATATCCCTCCTGTCTATATAAGTGTCCTATCTGTCCTATCTGTCCAATAAGACAGATAGGAACAATTGGACCGCGACTACTTGACTACTTCCGGTTCGAAGTGGCCGGTTCGAAGTGGCCGGATTTTCGGTATTGGAATCTGGCTTATCACAGTGACACATGTATTTATAGGTCGCTATCCCTCTTGTATATGTAAGTGTCCTATCCAACCTGTCTGGGTAAGTGTCCTCTTCCGTTCTGTCTGTGTGAGTGTCCTATCCCTCCTGTCTGTATAAGTGTCCTATGTCATATCCCTCCTGTCTATATAAATGTCCTATCTGTCCTATCTGCCAATTATGTATCAGCCATGCAGCCATTTCATGGTTCCCGTCTTACCTCACTCTGACAGTGGCGGAGACACTGTCAGAGTGATGCCATGTATATATAGGCCCGGTGGCGTCACTAGCCAATCAGATCACAGTATTTCACGTGTCACGTGAGGCTTGACCAATCGGTGTGTCATGTTTAGAAAGTGAAAACGCAGTGATAACAATACTCTAATAACTATGTCATATCCCTCCTGTCTATATAAATGTCCTATCTGTCCTATCTGCCAATTATGTATCAGCCATGCAGCCATTTCATGGTTCCCGTCTTACCTCACTCTGACAGTGGCGGAGACACTGTCAGAGTGATGCCATGTATATATAGGCCCGGTGGCGTCACTAGCCAATCAGATCACAGTATTTCACGTGTCACGTGAGGCTTGACCAATCGGTGTGTCATGTTTAGAAAGTGAAAACGCAGTGATAACATTACTCTCCTGGCGGAGAGTAATAAAAAACAATATAGTAGGCCATAGGGAGGCATGGTGGCTGGTGAGAGAGAAAAAGAGAAACTGGAAAACATCAGGGAAATAGTCTATGGAATTTGTCTTGCTCTGCCTTGCTTTAAAATGGCCTACACAGAGTAGCAGCAGCAGCAAAAAAGAAAATAAACAAACAAAAAACACAAAGATCTCCACCTTTGCAGCCGTTTCCTCACCCACTAGAAGTACTCCCAAACAAAATCGGTTTCCTTATGCTCTGCCTGAGCAGCTCCATAAATAGAGGATGCGGCCAGAAGGCCACTCCCTCCTCAGATGGCATCTATCACCCTGACGGCCCCCAAGCAGGACGCAGCTGGAAAACAGACAGGCACTTTAGGCACCAGCAATTATACAGTTATTATTAAAACCAATTAGACACCAATGTGAAGAATAAGAGAAAGAGATAGAAAAGAGACAGAAGGAGAGAAACAACCAGAGGCCTGTCACACACTCATTAAGGGGCCTCTAAACAAATAAAGGGTCAAAAATGCCAAAAATCATGAACCATGAAGCAGCGTCCGATCTAACCCAAATTTGAATCATACATTGAGGGGCCTCCAAACAATACAAAGCCAAAAACGACATCACTTATACATACAGGGGGTGCCACAAGTGCTACAATTGAAACTTTTTGTTTCAGATTGTTTTCACCAAAATAGGTGAAAATGCGTAAAGTTGCACCGTATGTTGATACCCCCAGCTTCCTCTTGCCCTGATGACCACAACAGCCTTGGTTAGGCAACCCAGGCTAATGGAGAAGCACACTTTTCAAGCTTGGCGAATATATAGATCTGTCCCCCCTCCTGGAGTCCTATCCACTTCGTTTTGGCTGGATGGAAAACATCAGGGAAATAGTCCATGGAATTTGTCTTGCTCTGCCTCTGCTTTAAAATGGCCTACACAGAGTAGCAGCAGCAAAAAACAAACAAACAAAAAACACAAAGATCTCCACCTTTGCAGCCGTTTTCCTCACCCACTAAATCGGTTTCCTTATGTCCGCCTTCGTAACTGTCCGTTCCTCCAGTTCCTGTGCTGTCCATTGCTTGGAACTTGTTCTCTGCAATAGTCATCAAGTTGTTTTAGTGGGCTTGCTTTTTCTCTTTTTCTTTTTTGTTGGGCTGTTTTGTAGTCATGGCTGTTAATTCCCACCTGATGTCGTGTGGGAGTCCCGACTGCTCCACACCATGCCGTATAACTGCTAGCTTGCATAATGTCCTCAGACTAGCATTTAAGTCTAAGATGTACATGTCATCGGGTGTGTATCCTCCAAAGACAATGATGATTGTGAATGATTTCCCCTTGGGATCAACCTTTTTCCAAGAGAAGGTCCTTGGATTGAATCTCCACAGATTATTGAAGCTCCTGTCAGAGTTGTGGCCACCAAATATATACAGCTCTCCATTGTAGGCAAAGGCTGAATGACCCCTGCGTCCTTCGGGAAGAAGCTGTGCAGAAGGTGTACTCAGCCAGCAGTTGGTCTCTGTGTCAAACACTCTGATGTTATTGTAGTAGTCATAGTTGTAGCCTCCAAATACAAACATGTTTGTCCCGATAACGGTGGCAGAGTGATGTTCTGAGGCAGGTGCAGGAGTGCCTCTGGTGTTAATGAAAAACCAGACCATTGCGGTGGTGTCCAACATGTAGATGTCATTAGTGCATCCAGTCAACATGTTGTATCCTCCATAGATATACATCATCTTCCCTAGGGCACAGGCTGAGTGGCTACACCTCGCATCTGGAACAGTCCCAGACATTCTGGGCTTGAACCATCTGAGGGTGTTGACATCAAATGCATAAAGCACATTGCAGCACCCTTTATAGTACTTATATCCACCCCAGATGTAGACGATATCTTCTATCAGCACAGCTGTGTGGCCCATGCGCTTGAAGGGAACCTCAAGGGGATTTTCTCCTCTTCCAATTGTCAATGGGGGAAAGTTCATCCAACGCAAAGACACTGTGTTGAAGATGTGGACACCAATCTGACCCTTGTTGTAGACACAATGCCCTCCAAAGCAATACAACCTGTGTCCCACTGCCACACCAGCATGGTAGGCTCTCTTTGGTGTTCCTTTCAGATGCACTGTCCAGCTCAACATTCCACACAAGAGCACCACTATGGATCAACATGGACCCATATTCCTGCTCTATTCGGTCCTGTTATGCACTATCACTTATACTGGTACGGCACAAATGCCACACGAAGCTTGTCCAATCCTCCCTAATCAGGGATAGCCAATACTGTTAATCTCCCTAATGTGGCAAATTAATAGTCTCAGCAACCCCAAACCAAGCAGGCTCTGAACAGGGTCTATTCAGATGGACAGACGGTCAGATGTTCATTGTGTAAGAAAGAAAATGTTAAGCATAAGTTTCAGTCTCTGTGTCCACAATAAATTATTGGCATCGGCAGCTACGAGTGTGCAGCTATACTCTTTCATTCTTCAGTGGTTAATGGACCTGCCTTGGTTTACACCTTGCAACATTCACACTGCACATACACTCGCACCCATACACTGCCTACACACTGTCACACTGATGGTCATTCATATTTACTGACATGATGTGTTTGCATTGTTCATTTAGTTTATCTTTAAATAAAGACATTCTATATACTTATAACTGTGCCTACAGTATGTCTCCCTTTTGTTGCAACCCTGAATCAGGTTGTAACAGTCCGACTTCACAATCTTTAAGTAATAGATTTTAAGAATAGTATCACTGAACTTAACTAACACAGATTGCATTAAAAGTTTATAGTTATTTTGTTTTATTTAGTTATTTACTTGAGTAAATATAGTAGTAGGAACATGATCAATTATTATGTACAACCAGCGTGTGTCTAGTATTTAAGGAGTAGGTTTGGTAGTGAAGCTCAGTTAGCACATCAGAGTACAGGCATAGATCGTGTGTGTGTGTGTGTGTGTGTGTGTGTGTGTGTGTGTGTGTGTGTGTGTGTGTGTGTGTGTGTGTGTGTGTGTGTGTGTGTGTGTGTGTGTGTGTGTGTGTGTGTGTGTGTGTGTGTGTGTGTGTGTGCGCCTGCCTGATTGATTTATTTTCTGTGGTGTCGTGGATCCATGTCTTCTGCATCAGCATTCCTCAACCAACCCTGTCGATTACGCCACATAGCAGTCCTTGCATCTTTAAAAATGTTCATTATATTCTATAAAAGGCCTAAAGTAATGATCCACGCCAAAGGGGGCACATGAGGTAAAAGTCAGACAGCCTTGGTAGTGTTCCAACTGTGTGGTCGTGTTTTCCCACTTAAGTGTGGAATGGAGTGTTTCCAATCCCTTTTAACCCATTTAGACCGGGAAAGAATCTGTGCAATTTTTAGATTTCTTTGGCTATTCAAAAATAGCAGATATACAAGCTCATAGCGCGGCACCAAGTGCCGCGCTATGAGCTCATGTCCTTGACATGAGAAAAGTTTGAGAACCACTGATATAGCAACATAAGTAAAAAAGAAAGAAAAAAAAAGACATTTGTAAAATCCCCAGAAGCAAATATATAATTGTAAATAGCAGATCTACAAGCTCATAGCGCGGCACTCGGTGCCGTGCTATGAGCTTGTATATCTGCTATTTTTTAATAGCCAAAGAAATTTAAAAAATGACACAGATACGTTCCCGGTCTTAAAGGGTTAATTAGATCCTTGGCATGAGGTCGGTCAGGTAATGAGGTACCCACCACTCAAATCCTCGCTTGACCCACTCATTTCTGCCAGAGATAATTTTACATAATCAGCGCTGGCATCTCATATTTACTCCTCCCCGTTATCAAATTGGGATGTGATGCATTGTCACGTGACCCCAGTGCATATTGATAATGTATATTGAATGCGGAAGGCTCTCGTGCATGCTTAATCTATGGGGTCAATGGACTGTCTGTGTGCAGCACATGGGGGAAAGATATATAAATCTAACTATATAAATGGCGAGCAACTTCCGCACCCTCGGTGGCGACACCCCACAGCTCTGTTATCGGATAAACAACGCACCGCCAGACCACATCTCGCCTACTGACTCGCCACGGCGGCCGCGCTGAATTTACGCCTCGCGTAGGGGACATCTCACTGCTCACTACACCGTTTCCACCGCGCAACATAATTAATTCTACTCACCAAATGTCGGACAAAACGGAAGGGGAGCCAGCTTCGTACCGTTTACCGTGCGCACCACCTCATCACCACAACAGCAGCCAGCCGCTGCGGGGGTTTTTTCCTTTTTTTCCAAACTTTTTTTTTGGTCACCATTTTCTCCAGGCACCATTTCTGGTGTAACGTGCGCCAGCATGCGCTGCGTTGCCAGGTTTGCACAGACTGCGCCACAAATCTCTACTGCCCACTCTGTGCTGCAGCTACATGCACACACGGACACACAGACAGGGACACGGAGGGACCTACAACATGTCTGGACATGTCTGTGTAAGCGAGAACTATACTTCGCCAGTACAACGCTGTGTAACCGACAGCTTCGCCAGTACAACGCTGTGTAACCGAGAGCACGTGCGCACGACCAAATCACAACAACACCAGGCGGCCGCCATCTTGCAGAAAGGGCTGCCATTCGCCAGCTTTCAGAAAAACAAGCAACCACCTTCATATTTTTTTTTTTTTTTTTTTTTTTTTCCTTTTGGAAATTTTCATCCCACGATTACCGCGCGGACCACCAGGGGGTCCGCGGACCCCCTGGTGGTCCGCGAAACATACAAAATATAATTTCTTCTACTTATTTTTCATCATTTTGTAACTTTTACATTACACTTTCTTACAACTTTTTTTTTTTTTTTTCCCTTTTTGCAAAGGGACACGGAGGGACCAACAAACGCAAAGCCCCGTGCGCGGCTGGGGTTGAGGGGGGCGTAGCCCCCCGAAACTCTAGTATCATTATATATAACACACACATGCACATATAAAGTTAAACACACACACACACATGCACACACACATGCACACGCGTCTACACATACGCACACTGGACCATTCTCCTCCAGCAAGGAGACCCCATCATCCTCTTTCTGGCAGGGTCAGAGGTGTCCTTTTGCTCCACTTTTTCAGAATGATAGATGGTCCAAAAACAACTGAATCTCCCCAACACGCACGCACGCACGCACGCACGCACGCACGCACGCACGCACGCACGCACGCACGCACGCACGCACGCACGCACGCACGCACACGCACGCACGCACGCACGCACGCCTCTCTGTGTGTTTCTCTCATATCCCTAATTCCCTTCATCCCACTTCTGTCTCCACCTCTTCAATATCTCTTTTCTTCTATAAATGTCCATGATCTCTGCAGTCCCAAAAGAGAAGCTGTTTTAAATGCTCTCTGGTGAGCATTCAAAACGCACACACACACACACACACACACACACACACACACACACACACACACACACACACACACACACACACACACACACACACACACACACACACACACGTATTGATTAAGAGGTCCATCACACACCCAAGGTGACATCAGTCATTGATTCTGTTGAATGCATGCTTTTTTCTCCAGCCACTGCCTGCCTGTGAGCTGGTCCTGTACTATATAGATGTTTGCCCTGTGCTGGGATCCTACTATAATTCTAGTAACCTCTGTCTGTAGTGGGAGTAGGTGAAGCTACCCGGTTCTCCTCAGTGGCTGGACCAATTGCTCTGATTTTGCACACAGCCATTGACCATTACCATCTGAACTTAACTGTGAAGCCCGTTTTTCGATTTCATCAAATCTCAGCTTCTTATTAGCGTTTATGTGTAAAACACTGTCGCCATGGTTACGGGGCTGCCCAGCTATGGGACGAACTGCCTCCCGGGTTGCCAGATCATGTGCGCATATCCCCCCACGGATGCGTCGACCGGGTATGTTCTAGTAATAATAAACCACTTTGCAGTTAAATGTTATAGAACCAGATCAATTGTATTGAACCATATGGAAAAGTCCATAAAATAATAAGTAATTAAAAAATATATATATAATTAGAACATATTTTCATTTCTAATGCAACTTTTGGAAATGATTTGCATGTGTTTTTGCTCAACTTGTTCAGAATGATAGATGGTCCAAAAATGATCTCCCCAATACGCACGCACGCACCTATATATATATATATATATATATATATATATATACATATATATATATATATATATATATATATATATACATATATATATATATATATATATATATATATATATGATATATCAAGATTAATAAAAAAGTGCTTTTGCACACCTACTTCAAAGGGCAGGTGCATAGGAGTAGGCAGACAAAGAAGCAAAAGAGAATCCCGCACAAATTGTCTTCTCTTACAGCAAAAAAGGTTTATTGCCGTTTATTACAACGTTTCGGTCGCTTGGACCCTCATCAGGTAATATACCGGGGTATATACAGGGTTTTTAACATGTCAGGTAATATACCTGATGAAGGTCAGAGTGACTGAAACGTTGGACCTGCAATAAACCTTTTTTTTTGTTCCTTTTGCTCTCTTTTGCTTCATAAAAATGACATATATTCTTTGGTCCATTCACATTGTGCGATGCTATTTCCTAAGTCCTGCTACTGCCACTCCCTAGTTCTGTGTGATGACCGCCCAGCAAAACTCTGAAAACTACAGTAAATTGCAGGTCATGACTGAAATAATATTATGTCTCTGCTGGGTTTAGACATCATAACATGGCCAGAATGGTTTAATGAGCTTTGCTCCTTCCTTGGTTGATAATCATTGCCTCTATTCTCCAGACTGGACGAGTGAAAGTACCCCCTCCCTGGCCGTTTGCGCCAGTTGGCACTGGTTTTTAATTCCAGCTGTCTTGTGGTTCAGTGTTAAACTAACCTTTTGATTGTCATTTCCTCTGGACTGGGCTCTCTGTGCACATCTATTGTCTATCCTTCAGTCCCTCCACGCTTCTTTCAAAGTTGCAATTTTTGCGTTCATGCTTGCACGCACACATGCACACACATAATTTACAATTTAGCCATTTATATTAGCCTTTTGAAGGTTCAGATAATGGTTGCAAACACCCACAAGAAGCACCTGCCGTTCTCCCCTTTGACAGTAATGTTATTTAGTGATATTTACTGCTATTTACTCATGGCCTTGGAATAAATGGGTATTTCATTAACAAACTAGAAAAAGTGCTCCTCGGAGCGCAGGTCTCCGCCAGGTCAGGTACGTTATTCTGGCCTTCTGGTGGCGCTATAATAGGCTTATGTGAAAAGGGTGCCATTTATTCTTAGGTCTTTCACGACAATCAGACACTGCATTCATGATTTGAGGCATTTTGTTCCAAAAATGTGTTTTGCTAAATTAGACCTGCTGGTGGCGCTATAACAGGCCAATGTGAAAAGGGTGGCATTTCTTCCTCGGCCTAGTGAGAATGTGTTTGTGAAATTCCACGGAAATCGCAAGCTGTGTGCATAGTTTGAGGCTTTTTGTTCAAAACGGACCAATCCTGCAAACTTTGGAAGCCAACCATAGGCAATGAGGATGGAATATGGGAAATCGGACAGATCCGTGTTGATCACATGACTATAGAGATACTGTGTACCGATTTGCATGACGTTTGGATAAAATCTGTAGGAGTAATG
The DNA here is from genome assembly GCF_963454915.1 of Gymnoscopelus microlampas. Classification (NCBI taxonomy): domain Eukaryota; kingdom Metazoa; phylum Chordata; class Actinopteri; order Myctophiformes; family Myctophidae; genus Gymnoscopelus; species Gymnoscopelus microlampas. The sequence continues at coordinate 30,368,900 of NC_139945.1, forward strand.
TAAAAAAATGTGTTTTGCACAAATCGGCCTCCTGGTGGCGCTATAACAGGCCCATGTGAAAAAATTGGGGCAGAGGTTCTGAATTGGCATCCAGGGAGTGTGTGTGCACAGTTTGGGAGCGAACGGGCCAACGGTGCCAGAGATTAGCTGGTAACACACAGACAGGACGGACGGACGGACGGACACACACACGGACACACACACACACGGACGGACGGACGGGGTGGAAAACATACTCTCTCGCCATACCTTTCGGCCTGGCGGAGACAAATATATGGGATTCATTGTTGTTATCCAACTTTTGAGAATGATGAATGCCTGGTTGTTTCTGTTTGTACAGTACTAGAAGTTCGGGCCGCTACGCGGCCCGAACGTCTAGCGTGACGCGTCGTTCACTTTGCAGTGCCACCTTACAGGCACCTCACAGTGTGAGAGAGAGTTTTGTGCTCTCCTAAATCCACGGCAGGCTTTGAAAGTACCCACTTCAGAAAGAGGTGACGTGCATCACCTCTCCAATGACCAAAACCCACTATGGAAGCCGTCGAACTGGTGCGATCTGACGGCATCCTAGAATTTATAGGTAGGATGTGATGTCATGCGTGATGTCATGCTGTCGTGAGATTACGTCACACTGGCGTTGTGTCCATATTCGGGACGACCGTCTCATCGTGGTGTCAGATTACGTCACACTGGCGTGATGTCAGATTACGTCACACTGGCTACATACAACGTTACAGACAACCGACATGGCGCAGGATTCAAATTGTATATATATAGATAGGTCTACATGTTTGTATAATTAATGAGATCAATGTAACTTATTTTTAGGATTCCTAGCTTATTTATGCGGATTAAACAATTGATTTATGCTCATGTTTTCTAATGTATTGACCCTAATATAAATCCTGTCTTTCTGAACGGAGCATACTGTCACGCTGTGGTCCATGCCTCAGTCTTTGGGGCTGCACTGGTTCAACAAGACCTTATCTCATGCTTATATCATGTCCAAAGCCGTTGCTTTACAGGAATTGGAAAGAAGAATCCAATGTGGTTACAAGCTCTTGTTATAATGCTTGGCATTGTTTACATATTTATAAACCCCACAGACACACTTTTACCACTTCAACGTTCATTTTAAATATGTTCCAAAATAGTGAAAATAGGCAATAATCTTCGAGCTCACGCGTAGTGAGCTTGTAGATCGGCTATTTTGATCGGCTATTTTGCCTGTAGATCTTAACAAATCTTAACAAACACGAAAAAACATACAAAGTTGAATTATAGAGATACAAGGTTTCTGCCTGACAGAGACCATATGTATTATAAGCATGGTCATGACGATCTGTCTCTGAGGACAGTGTGTCAGCGGAGGCAATAAGTAGTGGTGGAAAAAGTACTCACATTTTTTACTTAAAGGGATATTTCACTTTCAAAAAAACTTCATGGGTCATTTTATCGTCTACTCAGGCTTTTGTGAGCCCCCCAGACCGTTTTTAAGTTGCTTGATTCAGTATTTAGATATTTGATATTCATTTTATCAGACACGCCCCCTTCCTATACAAACCCATTATAACTTCAAACTCCATTTTTAACATGTTAGATTCATCAAAAACACCCGTCCTTGGTTCTGGTGACTCACCCTGCCCTCCTAATACGTGAGGGGGCCGTGACGGGTGTTTTTCATGAATCTAGCATGTTAAAAATGGAGTTTGAAGTTATAATGGGTTTGTATAGGAAGGGGGCGTGTCTGATAAAATGAATTGTAGTGGAGTAAAAGTATAATATTTGCCTCTGAGATGTACTGGAGTAGAAGTAAAAGTACTGAAAATTGGAAATACTCCAGTAATGTAAAAATGTAAAAATAGCAAAGAGCGGCATCATGTGAAACATTAAATGTCACACGTATTTTCTATGTCGTGTTTGCTTGGACAAGACACAACTAAAAGGTATTTAAAAGGTAACTGTCAATTCTACTCAGTAAAAAGAAAAGAAAAGATTGTCTAGTCACGGTCCATAGGTTTCGTGGGATGTGTAACCCAAAGGGATGATTGCCCCGCGTCTACACAAGAATGACATTGTTGTCATTGACCGATTTGACAAATATATTCTGGAATTGGTCCTTGGCCTGCTGGCATCATGCAGGAATGACACTGATCCTCCAAATAGGCGACTTTGCGAGATAAACTGCAGACAGATAGGCACACGAAGGCACTGAACACAATATCTCCAGAGATAATACATGTACTCACAAATGCACACATGCATGCATGCACACACGTGCACAGTCATACATACTGTATATGCATGCACGCACACTTATACATGCACACACACGCACGCGCGCGCACACACACACACACACACACACACACACACACACACACACACACACACACACACACACACACACACACACACACACACACACACACACACACACACACACACACACACACACACACACACACCCCTTCTCTCAAGGTATTTTTTGGAGACAATAGAGTTAAGATTCATGGTTCAGTATTTAACTAACTTTCTATTTTACCACAGAGAAACTGTCATTCCTTGATGAGTCATGTTGGTACAGTACATTGGGAAGCATGTCACTGTCAGTATGGATGGAAAGGAGACTGAATCCCTCTCTGCCCCACTAGAGGACACTGTGTGTATTTCAATGTGTTTTTTTGCATCAGGGGTTTCATGCCAGTGTGCTTGGGATTCATAAGGTATGCATATATGGATGGAAGGATGCATATGAATATGTAATGTGGACTACAATACTGAGGAAGAGCGTGTATTCTTTTTTTCCACTGACAGATATTGATCAGAAGTATGTCTGGGCAGTGTTCAAGAAAATATGACTCAAATAATCTGGGATGCCCTAGCTATGAATAATGAAATCATTACCTTTCAGTGGTAGTCCAGTCTGCCCTCGAGGCATGTATTTTACATAAGATTTATGCACACAATCAACACGGATACACAGTAAACTCCTGAATGTTAACTTAACAATGAAAGTGTTTCAGAGTTAAACTAACACACAGGACAGGTGCTGTGTATGTCATTCCTCATGCATTTACATCTTACGCCCAATGAGTTGTACGACAGATATATAATTTAATTGTTACCAGTGGTGAAAAAAGTAATCAGATGTTTAAGTATCAATACTGCAATAATGTAGAAGTAACTTTTACTGTTAGAAGTAAAAGTCTGGAATTCAAAATGTACCTGAGTAAAAGTACAAAAGTAAAAGTACAAAAATGTTTGAAAATAGCAGATCTACAAGCTCGTACAAGCTTGTAGATCGGCTATTTTCAAATAGCCAAGCTATAAAATAGGGCTAAAGTGGTTAATGTATGTTCTATAATGTAATAATGTATATCTGCAAAGTAACTAATAACTAAAGTTTTCAAATAATTGTAGTGGAGTAAAAGTACAATATTTGCCTCTGAGATGTAGTGGAGTAGAAGTAAATGTACTTAAAATTGGAAATACACTGTCACGGGGCAGCCCGTTCTCTATACACAGACAATGATCAGAGACATTGCACACAGTTGACTACACAGCTGCTTCCAAATTAACCACCATCCAGCCGGCTTGGAAGTGTGGGTCAAGTTGTATCATTGTATGGTTTATCATTGATACTGTAAAATGCATTGCTGAAGTGTACTACTCATGGGTTTAAATGTTTATTTATTGAACTGAAGTTTAATTGATTGTGTGGGTCACCTCTCTCCCCTCTGCAGTGGCAATCCTGTTGATTGGGAAGGTGATTGGGAAAGTCCTGCAGAGGAGAAGGGGTGTTTGATTCAACTTGGACAATCTTAAGATTAGTTTAAAGATTAGAAGAGACTAGTTTGTGTATGAATGGGCGCCCGGAGATTCATGTTAAGTCAATGGTAAAATCTTCAGTAATTGTGTGTTAACTCATAGGCCTGGTGTTTGCTTGTTGTGAGTTAATTGAATTGCCAATTGCTCTTATATGTTTTGGTATGTCTCACTCCCTACAAAATGGAGCCTGCAGGTGATGAGTGATAGTTAGACCTTGGGTGATGCACGAGTAACAGCCTGAGTGAGAGCTGCTATAGGGCCCTTCGGAAAGGAAGGCTATGGACTGTTACAGCTTCTCATCTGTTTAGGTGTTGTTCTTTAGTGTTGTCTGCAAGTGTGTTTATGTTTGTACAACTGTTATTTTGGCCAGTCTTATTGTTTGTCTTAAGCACTGTATCATAGTCTGCACTGGACTTCTGGTGATGGAAAGGTGAATAAAAAACCTAAAAGTGCATTCTTGGACTCTCTGGTTGTCTTTATGGAGCCTTGACCGTTCGGCCAACCCTCACATACTCCAGTAAAGTAAAAATACCTCAACATTGTACTGAAGTACAGTACTTGAGTAAATGTACTTTGTTACGTCACACCACTGATTATTACCGATATTAGGGTACGGTGACACACATGTGTGACTGAAACGGTCGTGCCGTCAAGTGGAACTTTCTGGAAGAGTGTGTTGGCCACTCCCTTTGCCATCGCGAATGTGTGACAGTACCTTTTAATCTGTATTCAGTATAGGAAAAGTCTATCTCCCAGCAGGTGTGTGTGTGATTGACAGATGACTTAAATAAGGGTTTAACTGAAAGTGTGCTGGTGCTCACTAGGTGGAAGTGAATAAGACAAAACATCTCATTCTGCTCTTTGGCACCCGAACAGGGCAGAGATACAACACATTGCCCTGAGGCAATGGCCATGGTGATGATGGTGGACTCAAAGCATGCGCGCACGCACACACACACACACACACACACACACACACACACACACACACACACACACACACACACACACACACACACACACACACACACACACTACAATATGCTGTACGCATATTTCTCTCTATCTTGCTGTAAAGCCCTTAAGGCATAGCTCTCTCATGCCATGCACTGTAGTAATGAACCTTTAGATCTCCCAGCATGCTTCACTCTCTGCTGACTTGCCTCTGATCCTTCTATAAGGGCTCCCCTGAGAGAGGCTGCATGTGTTTCCCTGCTGTGACACACATTCTGCGAGTAGAGTTTGTTGCTGTCACGCGGAAACCTTGTATGTCCAAAAGTGTTGCTTTTCAGGGGATGGAAAACAGAACCTGTGTTCCAATGTGTAACCGAGAGGTCCTCTGTTACAAATTTTGCACATGTATTATAACCCCGAGTTGATTTAATTGCACTTTGCACAGGACACATTTACACAGAGTATTTTGCACAGTCATTATTTTATTGTTTACTATTTTGACTTATTTATTGGATCTTCTTTACTTGATACACTTATTTGTTTTAGATCTTGTTCATTTGATCTTCCTATTCGTCTCATCTGTTTAAGAAAGTAGGTAGGTGATGTATTGCACTTTTACCTTTAGCGCTAGGTACGCTCTTAGTTGCTTGTTTTAGAAGAGAATGCACTTAACACTTCTTGTGATTAGTAGTTTTCTTGCCTACCTACAGGTATGTTGTTGAAGTCGCTTTGGATAAAAGCGTCTGCTAAATGACTAATGAAATGTTTCCTGTTTGGCTGAGATGCATGCCACTCAGGCAACGAGTTCCACCTGGGGAGACAAAGAAGTGTTTGGCAATCATGATGGGCAGGTGCAATGTGGGTAATAGGTGCAATAGAGACTAGGTGCAATAGTCCATATTCACACGGCGGCCATTTTGGCATTTAACATTGCGTTGCTGTGGCAACTGGGGTGGCAACTGGGGTGGCATTTCATTGACTTAATGGCAATATGGCCGCCGTGTGAATATGGTCTATATGGTTGAGAAGTGCAATTTAAGTTTTATTGGGCTGGATCATATCAGGATAGCTGGTGTGATGATGTGCTGGTGTGATTGGTAAATGATGCTGTTGTGTGAAGGAATTTTATAACTTGTGTAGATCATGGAGACTGGTAATACTTGTGTTTTAAGGCTATCTATATAAATGTATTTATTGTATGTTTAGTTAGGTATTTATTATATGTTTTAGAACACCCCTGTCAATGGTGCAGTCTAATGGTATAATCCAGGCTCATTAGCTCCAGCTGGTTATAAAAGGCTGAGAGTTGAAGAGAGAGAGTTGAAGGTGAGAAGCTGGACACCACTATGATTGGGTGCTTCAGCTCATGTCCTTGTATTGTTTGGCCTATGTCTGTGAATATATATATATATATATACGCCATTTGGTTACACCCTGTAAGTGCCTCTGTACTGTTTCCAACCGCTAAGACGGTCCTCTTCACCCAATGGATCCAATGTAGTTATTATTTAGTCACAAGCTCTTAATGTTTTTCAAAAGTATGAGTAGTAGTAGTAGTATGACATATTGTTTCAATATTTATAAAACCCACAGACAGACTTAATCACTTTCACTTTAAAAGTGTTCTAAAATATAGCAGATCTACAAGCTCACAACGTGTTGCATCGTGATGCGTTGTGAGCTTGTAGATTGGCTATTTTCGCTACTTGTGCACAATACACAATATGAAATAGGGAATTAATTTACAAAAAAAAAACATAAAAATGAGAAATATGGAGATACAAGGTTTCTAAGTACAGTATGAAGGTGTTTCCGCACATCATTACCTGGATTGCATGCTCAGACCCTTATTGTTACATTACAGACACATTACACATGTGTGCTTTGCTTCATACATTTATTTTAAGATACTCTCTGTTGCCCATGTAATCCCATCGGGTAGATGATGGATTGTTTCATATCTAAAGCAACATTCAGGCTTTGGTTGTTACAGTATGGTACTGTATACAGTGGTGGAAAAAGTATTCAAATGTGTTAATTAAAGGTAGGGTAAGTGATATTTTTTGGTTAAAACAAAAAGTATTTTGTTAAAAGGTTAAAATACTATATTCTGATAGTAATCATTGCTATAGAGTGTTTGTTCAGTAACAGGAGTCTCCCTGTCTCTCCAGCTCTTTTAATAAACAGAAAATACATTTTCGGGTAGGTGTCAAAAGCTCTAGCCTGGTAAACCCTCCCTCCGGAAATCTCATTTCAATTCGATTTCAGAAAGGAGTCTGGTCTGAAACGCCTTTCTGCAATAATCGCTGTGGGCTGGAGTTGGGCGGGAGTAATACCGTTGACTGACAACCCCTTCAACCAATGATCGTTTTTCCCCTTCAGCCAATGAGCAGTTCAATTTGACGGGCTCCAGACTATGTGACGCAACGGGACTTTTGGGACGGCCATGCCGAAAATAGGTTGCCTTATTGGGATACATGCGTGTCACTCCCCGCCCCTGCCGGTTCTCTAAATTTATATTTTTAAATAGGCTCTGTCATGATTAATTGACCACATATATGAAGTTAAACAACTAAATTCTTTCCAAACGATATCTTATAAGTAAATTCCGTGCCTCAAAAAAGAAGTTTGAAAGCGTTATAAAACTGAAAGTAAGAAGTGAAGGCACTCCCCGAGCACTCGCACAAACAACAATGGCTGCCGTTCGTCTTTTTTCGGCGGCTCTCAGGCTGCACTCGGGTTCATTCGGGCTCACTCGAACTCGCCACCTGATTGGCCAACTGTCGCTGTCAATCACAGAACAATGAGCGACGACGCTGATAGGCTCGTCGGCTCGGCGAGCAGAGCGATTATTGGAGAAAGGCGTTTCAGACCAGACTCCTTTCTGAAATCGAATTGAAATGAGATTTCCGGAGGGAGGGTTTACCAGGCTACAAAAGCTCAGCCAATCAGGAGAAAGTGCACATTTTTAAGCTTAATTTGTATAGTGTTCCAGTTCCAATTTTGTCTGCTCATTTCTTAGTGTCATCACTTCCAATTTCACTTGTTTAATCTATATCCTCATTGAGTTCTCTATCCTGATTGGATACAATTGGAAATGAAACTGAAACGAAAATGCATTTTCTGTTTAATAAAGAGGTGGAGAGACAAGGAGACTCCTTTTACTGAACAAACACTCTAAAGCAATGAGTACTATCAGAATATAGAGCTATTTAACACTTATTTTAACCAAAGAAAATCACTTACCCTACCTTTAAGTGAAAGTATCAATACTGCAATGTAGAAATACTGCTACAAGTAAAAGTACGGAATTCAAAATGTACTTGAGTAAAAGTTCAAAGGTATTGGTATCAAAATGTACTTAAAGTACCAAAAGTAGGAAGTTCTCATTATGCAGAATGTCCCATTTCACAAGTTTTCAAATGTATAAAATATATAAAAATCTTCTGAAAATAGCAGATCTACAAGCTTCGTATTGCGACGCATTGTGAGCATGTAGATCGGCTATTTTCAAATGGCCGCAATGTATATAGGCCTGAAGTGGTTCATGTATGTTTTGTAATAATAATCAAAATCTACAAAGTCTAGTAACGAAAGTTTTCAAATAATTGTAGTGGAGTGTAAGTATAAGTAATATTTGCCTCTGATGTAGTTGAGTAGAAGTAAAAGTACTGAAAATACTCAAGTAAAGTAAGAAGTAGTAGTAAGTACAGTACTTGAGTAAATGTACTTAGTTACTTTACACCACTGACTGTATATTATATGAAGGTGTCTTCCGTACAGCTCAACAGTAAGAAAAATCCTGAGGAAATGCATAGAACAATGATTCTCATCTGATTTAGTCTGAGATCCGGCCTTCTCCATAAAGTTATGCCCCCGATACTACATAATGCAATGTTTACCCCTGTTTATAGTTGACATTCGCCTCATAACATTTTGTGATGCAAAATTTTGGGTCCCGACCAACTGGCTCAGCTACCTTTTTGGATCAAATTCCTGAGGTGCCAGAAAAAAGTAACGCTTCTCCCTCTTGCCACTGAAAACACAGAGGTTGCACTTTTGTGCTATACTGGCACTGTTGTTGTCTCCGCCAGGCCGAAGGCATGGCGAGAGAGTATGTTTTCCACCCCGTCCGTCCGTCCGTGTGTCCGTGTGTGTGTCCGTCCGTCTGTGACCAGCTAATCTCCGGCACCGTTGTCTTGATCGCAGCGAAACTGTGCACACACACTCCCTGGATGCCAATTCAGAACCTTTGCCCCAAATTTCTCTCATGGGCCTTTTATAGCGCCACCAGGAGGCCGATTTGTGCAAAACATATTTTTTGACAGTACTCCTACAGATTTTGTCCAAAAATCACGCAAATCGGTACACAGTATCTCTATAGTCATTCAACGAAACGGGTCTTTCAGATTTCTCATATTCCAACCTGATTGGCTAAAAATGTCTTCCAAAGTTTGCAGGAGTGCTCCGTTTTGAACAAAATGGCTCATATCATGAACACAGCATGCAATTTCCGTGAAATTTTGCACGCTCATTCCCATTAGGCCGAGGAATAAATGCCACCCTTCTCACATTGGCCTGTTATAGCGCCACCAGCAGGTCTAATTTAGCAAACCACATTTTTGGAACAAAATGCCTCAAATCATGAATGCAGTGTCAATGCAAGAATAAATGGCACGGTTGGCACCCTTTTCACATTGGCCTATTATAGCGCCACCAGGAGGCCAGAATAACGTACCTGACCTGGCGGAGACCTGTGCTCCGAGGAGCACTTTCTCTAGTTTCTCTTCAGTCCAGTGGCTCCTCCACAGTCAATGGAGTCTATACCTTGTGTCACATCTCCCGATCCAATTTGTTTATACTAATAACTAATTGACCATTGCATATTATTATCACATATATTATCAGTGGTGGAAGAACTACTCACATTTTGTACTTACAGTAAGTAAAAGTATCAATATTGCATTGTACTAATGTTACAAGTAAATTCAAAATTTACTTGAGTAAAGGTACAAAAGTATTGGTATCAAAATGTACTTAAAGTACCAAAAGTAGAAAGTACTCATGATGCAGAATGTCCCATTTCACATGTTTTCAAATGTATAAAAATCTTTTGAAAATAGCAGATCTACAAGCTCACAACTTGTAGATCGGCTATTTTCAAATGGCCGAAATATATATCTTAGGGCTGAAAGTGGTTAATGTATGTTTTGTAATAATATCAAAATCTTCAAAGTAACTAGTAACTCAAGTTTTAAAATAATATTAGTGGAGTAAAAGTACAATATTTGCCTCTGAGATGTAGTGGAGTAGAAGTAAAAGTATTGGACATTGGAAATACTCAAGTAAAGTACAATTACCTCAAAATGGTACTTGAGTAATCTCACGATCCAATTTGTTTATACTTTGTAAATAACTAATTGACCATTGCATATTAGTATCACATATTATCCAAATAACCAATCAATTTAGCCTAACAATTAGCTCTTTCTGTCACAAATCAGGTTTTTGTATACGTGCTTGATCTCTGTGTTGCTGCTGTGGTCATTCAGTGTTTCTTTTTACAATTTTTCATTCAGTGTCAAGGTTACATAATGATAGCTCAGCATTTTCAACCTCAAGAGGGACAGACACTCACCTTCACCAAGTTCCCTGAACCCCATGAACGAGACACCGTTTCAACTGGAGTCATCACCAAAACATACTTACATTTTGCTATATTTCAATTATCCACAAACCGACTCTCACTCAACTTTTTATTTAACAATTTAGGCATTTAGCAGACACTCTTAATCAGAGTGATTTATTTTGATTTTATTTTGATGTGCATGGTTTATGTCAGTTCATCTGGTATTATATTCTTTAGGAGTTCATATCAGTTCCTTGCTAAGCACAGTTGAGATTTGAGGACAGATTCCAGGGGTTCGTTTTCATAACTATTATTATAAATAATTATACTATTATTGCTTTTCTGTAAAGCACTTCTGTTTCATTTATTTATTTTTGCTCTGTAAACAACTTTGAGCTGCATTCATGTCATGAAACGTGCTATATAAATAAAGTATTATTATTATTATTATTATCATTATTATTACTACACATCATTTTGATTGAGTGGTCACAGCCATACAGTACCTAAGGGGTGCAATATCTTTAGATGACAGAATAATATTCTCTGTATTGCCAAACTGTGTGGTTTATACACTGAACTATGAGATGTTGTGCAGAGTAAATGAGCTGAGTTTCTTTGGTAGAGTGCAATGCCCCGTTAGGTATCTGTTCATAAAGTCACTCTATCATTCACAGATGTATAATAAAGAAGTTGAGAGAGCATTGTGCAGACCACATGAGGTGTCTACACATTGACAATATTGGGTCAGGGCGTAAGGTATATGATGTACTTTAATCTTCTTTGCTATTCAGCAGCTAAGGCTGAATCAAAAACAGGACATAGTCTTCTAATGGGGGCTACCTGTGGTGTCAAATATTATCAATTGTAACTTACTGTGTGTGCAGTTTGTCAACAAAGCCACACAAATCAGAACTCGGAAACACTTTATATATATTTCAAATATGTAGGAAATACAGGAATTTCTGTTAGGGTGCCACAAGAAACTAAATTACAACAGTACAAAATGACAAAATGAGTCAATTAAAAAGAAATAACCTTGGCCAAGGCCTGATGTTGTTGAGAAAGGAGCTGCAGTGGTGGCATGCTGACTGACCAGGTGGGCAATGATGGACCTGTATCGCCTCTGACATTGGCGTTTTGGTGAGAGGTGGTTGCTGGGATGGGCTAAGTTCATTGCCATCTTGCCTGCACTCTTATTTGCCGTGGTGGTGTGGAAGCAAGGTGGAAGCAGATGGAATGCTCAGTGGTAAAAAAGTAACCGTCACTGTCAATGAAAAACACATGTATTAATATTAAAGAGTAAGACAAGATACTAGACTACTAGGCCTTGTTTGTTCAAGTAGGAAATAAGAAAAAAAGAGTGTTTCGCAAGAACAACATTGGCGTATCTAAGACCTATTTTGCATGCATAGATTTTCAGCTTTGACTCAATTTAAAGTTCTAACTTAAGATTAACTTCATTTCCGGTTTTCATGGCCGGAGGTGCTTTTGTTTCATGACGCCTCGCACGTAGCATCATGAGCTGTGATTGGTCTACGGTCCTTTTGTGGAGACAGAGATGTCTGGTAGATGCAAGGCCCTGTGTGAAGTCAACAGCATGAGGCTTTTAATAATGATGCACTACCCTCATCATGACATGTATGCATGTCATTCCCACCCCCCCCTCAGGCACAATACATTGTAACAAATGCTCTAATCCTGCACCTGATGTAGACTACCCTACACTTCACACTAATAGACAATAGAATTATTCTACAATTAGTTTACATACAGTAAAGGCAGCGCAAACAGCGGGACACCAAACTACACAGAAGGTAATGCCCCACATAGAATAAGCACACACTATTGACACGAATCCAGATGTTAGCAGTGGTGGAAAGTAACTTAAGTACATTTACTCAAGTACTGCACTTAAGTACAATTTTGAGGTATTTGTATTTTACTTGAGTATTTCCAATTTCCAATACTTTTACTTGTACCCCATACATCTCAGAGGCAAATTTTGTACTTTTATACTCTACTATTATTATTTGAAAACTTTAGTTACTAGTTACTTTGTAGATTTTGATTATTATTACCAAACATTCAATTAACACTTCAGCCCTATATACATTTCGGCCATTTGAAAATAGCCGATCTACAAGCTCATAATGCGTTGCAATGCGATGCATTGTGAGCTTGCAGATCTGCTATTTTCAAAAGATTTGTATACATTTGAAAACTTGTAATGGGACATTCTGCATGATGAGTACTTTCTACTTTTGGTACTTTAAGTACATTTTGATACCAATACTTTTGTACTTTTACTCAAGTACATTTTGAATTCCAGACTTTTACTTGTAACAGAGTTTTTCTACATTGCGGTATTGATACTTTTACTTAAGTAACACATTTGAGTACTTTTTCCACCACTGGGGACACCAAACTACACAGAAGGTAATGCCCCACATCTAATAAGCACACGCTATTGACACAAATCCAGATAAGTTAGTCACCATACTGTATACACGCAGCAGAATTTCTGTATGTGAGCATTTTCCTCCTGGCTTTCCTTGTAGCTAACTCAGAAATAATGTCTTTGTAATCCCGTTGGGATACAATTAAAGTCCTTTTCGATTGAAAGCATGGCAAGACCACTCTCCTGGGACATGGTGGTATAGTCCTTAAGTAGTTCTTTATAAGTTTTAACTTCGAGAAACTGTTCTCCCCAGACGCAGCTGTGACGGGATGGTCAATATAATTTGTAGAGCAACTTAACAGTTTGGGAACGTTCCATCAATCTCTTTAAAGAAGCACAGGGTTCCCTCTGGCACCATTTCTCAGAGAACAAGGTTCACTCCGTGCATGTCATCAGATTCTCCGTCAAAGGAACCTTTCAGCTAGGCCTTGAACCTCCCACAAACACAGCAAATGTTACTCTCCATGGTGGTGGTCAGGAACTTGACCCCTGCTCCACCTGAGATGTGATTCACTATTAACAAATACGATGATCACACGTGAACATTTATAAATGTACTAAAAGTGTGTGTCCAGCGGTGCTGGACTAACAAACACACATGGCAAAAAAAAACATATTCTCCGGCCTTGGGTGTAGAATATCCTACTATAATTCTAGTAACCTCTGTCTGTCTGTCTGTCTGTTTGTAGTGTTAGGTCTCTGTAGTGGTAGGTGAAGCTACCCGGTTCTCCTCAGTGGCTGGACCAATTGCTCTGATTTTGCACACAGCCATTGACCATTACCATCTGAACTTAACTGTGAAGCCCGTTTTTCAATTTCATCAAATCTCAGCTTCTTATTAGCGTTTTTGTGTAAAACACTGTCGCCATGGTTACAGGGCTGCCCAGCTATGGGACGAACTGCCTCCCGGGTTGCCAGATCATGTGCGCATATCCCCCCACGGATGCGTCGACTGGGTATGGTCTAGTATTATAAAATAATGAAAGGCCCTCCAAAGCACAAAGCCCTGTGTGACTGCTCCATTCACCCCCCTAGAAAGGCAAAAATTGGCAAATATTGGCTTCATTTGCTTAGACAGGGCTCATCGTTCATAACCTGACTCCGCCAGATGGGGGCGTTGTGAAACAAATGTGACGCAAGCTTCTTCCATCTGGCAGAGTCAGGTTCGAATCGTTCACTGGTTCCTGAGTATATGTGAACTCCCCCCAACACTATGTTGTTGTTAAACGATTATTTGGTGCACGTTGTGTAAATGTCTCAACTCAAGTGGTTTGCTAAGTATGCCATGTCAAATTAGACTCCTCATCTGCCTGTCCACAAAAAACACCTGACTAATCAGCCACAGCTTGGTTGTCCTGTGGTGCTTTAGTGTCAATCAGCTGCTGAGAAGCCCTGTGAATCTTCACCAGCACTACTGCAGGGTGTACTAAATACCACTGGAGGAAAGCACTGGTTCTGAGAGTTTAAATGTGTACGTACTATATATTATGTGTGCACTGTGCGTACGCGCGTTAAAGAGAGAGAAAAGCAGAGTCCCTTTTCCAACTTCCTGTTTGGCAGCTGAATGTGTTTGGTCTCCTCCACCTCACTACAACTTGTTTTATCTACAATTTAACGTGTGCACTTTTAATTCAAAGTGCTACCCAACAATCCTGCGATAGACTAAGTTGACATGAACCAAAAGATGTGGATGGTTTTTACTAGTCCTGATATTTAGTGGATCCACTCTTCTCTTTCCAGGCTAGGCCCCAGCAGCAGCCAGTACCAGCAGGCAGGGCCTCCAGCAGCAGCTAGCACCTCCAGGCCAGGGCCTCAAGCAGCAGCTAGCACCACCAGGCCAGGGCCTCAAGCAGCAGCTAGCACCACCAGGCCAGGGCCTCCAGCAGCAGCTAGCACCACCAGGTCAGTGTCGGTGGAATGGCCAAATCAATGGTTTACTAATTACTCGATCTACAGAAGACTTATTTTAAAGTGTGTGTGTGTGTGTGTGTGTGTGTGTGTGTGTGTGTGTGTGTGTGTGTGTGTGTGTGTGTGTGTGTGTGTGTGTGTGTGTGTGTGTGTGTGTGTGTGTGTGTGTGTGTGTGTGTGCGCGCGCGCATTTTTATATGAGAAGATTACTGATAGATTAACACTGCAGTCATTATTGACATGGTGGTTTGTATTGATTGCAAATGGTGGCTAGCCTGTTAGTGAATGATGGATTCCTAGACTGAGGGAAAGTGCTATTAGTCATAAAACGGACTGTTAAACATACCCCCACGTATGCATGAACACATGCAAGTAAACACACGCACATACAGCACTGTATGTACCCACATACCATACATCGGACAGTGCACCTGCACTAAGGGTTTTATTGTATATTATGCTTCTATTGGTGCTGTTACCTTCTTGCCTTATGCCACTGTTGCACTCTCATGGAGTTGGGACAACAGATGTTCAGGAGGCGGAGAACCACACCTTTGCTCCGCCCTACACACACATCATGGGCACTACTTAAACCCTGCCCAATAGGCTCTATGCACAGCAGCCATTTTGGAGAAAAAATTGGGCCTCTTCTGACTTCCTTCACAGGTGTTACCAATGATACTAATGAAGGCTCTGTTCCATTCTTGTCAAACAGAGTCAGGGTGTTGATATTGTGCATGTTGGCTCACTAGAAATACTAGTGGGTCTCAAAGTGTGGTCCAGGGACCCTCATGGTTCCTTGAGAGGGTGTAACTCTGAGAGTGTACAAATGGAACCAAATGGACCCGGGAGGGTCCATTTGGTTCCATTTGTACACTCTCAGAGTTATGGGGGTCCTTGAAATTAAAAAGTTTGAGAACCACTGTGCTACACTACTGTAAATGGAACAGAGCCTTCATTAGTGTCATTGGTAACACCTGTGAAGGAAGCAAGGAAGGGGCCCAATTTCTGTCCAATATGGCTGCTGTGCATAGAGCCTATCCACGCAGAAGCCTCTTTGCTTTTTGCATCCCTCCTCCACCCCATTCACCTCCATAGTTGCTCTTTTCCCTGCTCCTCTTCTTTCTCAATTCAATTCAAAGGAGCTTTATTGGCATGAGAAAACATACGTTTACATTGCCAGAGCAAAAGTGGAACAAAGCAATCAAAACAAAACACTCTTTTCTCTCTCCAACTCTCTCTCTCCCTCTCCCACTTCTCCTCCGTAACCTTTCTCAAAGGTTCTTGATTCGTGAAAGAACATTTTAAATGTTTTGTAATCACCCTGAACATTGCTCCCTTGTAAAAGAGATCTTATTTATATCCTGCATCGTGTGATATCTCATTCCAACGCTTGCAGTCTCTTCACCTGTGTGTCATGGCTGCATTACACTGAGACTGAGGCTGACAATGAAGCAGTCACAGTCTGTGTTTGTTCCTCTACTTACAGCCACCAGTGAACACTTAACATCAACCGCTTCACGTGCTCCTCCTAAGAACTCATTAGGAGCAATATTATTGCTTTGGCCTTGAAAATGTAGATCAGAACCATTTCATGCTCATCAGTGCTGTGGGTGTGTAGAGGCTCACGCATCATACGATACACATAATATACACATATGATCGTGTAAAGCCTGTTTTATATGCTAACTATATTGTACGACGGTGTCGCTTGCCGAAAATTGCCGATCCACAAGCAATGCGACGCATTGTGAGCTTGTACATCTGCTATTTTCGGTGAGCAAGCCATCGCTCGACAGTGTATTCTGTAAATGAAGCCTAACTCCTTGTGAACGGTACCTAAGGCAACTGTGTAGACAGCCAGGAAGTCTGCATGCACATGGGGTTGTGCACGTGTCATGTATATACTGTATATTTTATGTATGTAACTAGCACAGTGCGTGCGTGTCTGTCTTGTGCTTTGGAACTTTCTGGAATCCTGTTCCATGTGTTCAGTGGCAGTGGTGGAAAGTAACTTGTACTCAAGTACTGTACTTAAGTACAATTTTGAGGTACTTTTACTTTAATGGAGTCTTTCCAATGTTCAGTATTTACTTCTACTCCACTACATCTCAGAGGAAAATATTGTACTTTTACTCCACTACAATTATTTGAAAACTTTAGTTACTTTGTAGATTTAGATTATTAATATAAAACATACATTACTCACTTCAGCCCTATATACATTGTTGCCATTTGTAAATAGCCGATCAACAAGCTCACAATGCGACGCATTGTGAGCTTGTAGATCTGGTATTTTCAAAAGATTTTTATACATTTGAAAACTTGTGAAATGAGACATTCTGCACAATGAGTACTTTCTACTTTTGGTACTTTAAGTACATTTTGATACCAATACTTTTGTACTTTTACTCAAGTCAATTTTGAATTCCGGACTTATACTTGTAACAGAGTATTTTAACATTTTTACAGTATTGATACTTTTACTGAAGTAAAACATTGGGGTACCTTTTCCGCCACTGTTCAGTGGGATGTGAATATCCCTACTTGAGACTACAGTGATATCACAGGGGTATCAGTGTTTAGTTCACCACACTGTGAACTCACAGGTGCCAATGAAGTCATTTGTCTGCCACAAAAACATTGTTTCAGGGTATACATTTCTCTCTGTCTCTCTACGTTCTCATTGGATGAGCCCTACAGCGGCGTCACCAGTCATCTCGATCCTCCCAATAGGCTCTATGCACAGCAGCCATTTTGGAGAAAAATTGGGCCTCTTCTTACTTCCTTCACAGGTGTTACCAATGATACTAATGAAGGCTCTGTTCCATTCTGGTCAAACAGAGTCAGGGTGCTGATATTGTGCATGTTGGCTCACTAGAAATACTAGTAGGTCTCAAAGTGTGGTCCAGGGACCCTCATGGTTCCTTGAGAGGGTGTAACTCTGAGAGTGTACACATGGAACCAAATGGACCCTCCCGGGTCCATTTGGTTCCATTTGTACACTCTCAGAGTTATGGGGGTCCTTGACATTAAAAAGTTTGAGAACCACTGTGCTACACTAAATGGAACAGAGCCTTCATTAGTGTCATTGGTAACACCTGTGAAGGAAGTAAGGAAGGGGCCCAATTTCTGTCCAATATGGCTGCTGTGCATAGAGCCTATGCATCTGGCTTTTAGTAAGTTGAGTTCACGTATAGGTGATGGATGCCCGTGTGTTGTTTCCCACAGCACAAGTTTGCTGGCTGGGGCTCATCATTGCAGTTAAAAGATAGATCGAGAGTCATCTCATAGAGAGAGAGAGAGAGGAGAGGCACAACGTGCATAATATATGACTAATCTGCATAATACAATAATGTGATTAAAGTGTATAATAAATAAAAGCAATGAATGTGCGCATATAAATGAAGCATAGCGTTAGTTCATGCAGGACACGGAAGTCTTGCACGCCAAAGCTGTAACCGGCGGTCAGTCAGCTGATGTGAACATCAGCTTTCTATTCCCCATTCACAGCACTGCTGGTCATTACGTCACACACTCATTATCCAATCACAGCTCACGCATGAGCAAAGAGGTTCCTTTAAATACGGCTTCATATTCTCTAGGTCTTTCTTGGTTGCTGAACCAATGCATTTTGCTAGCTCCTCCTCCACCCCAGCCTCCACCTTTTGATTAGAGTCTGGCATAGGCTCAAATACTTATGATTATGTATATCTGCTTTGTTTAGAGTCTGGCATAGGCTCAAATACTTGTGATTATCATGTATATCTGCTTTGTTTAGAGTCTTGCATAGGCTCAAATACTTGTGATTATCATGTGTATCTGCTAATTCTAACTAATATGTCAATGTACTGCTTATTGTTGATATATCCCTATGGGCATTTGCTTAAGCATTTTCCTGAATATATGCTTAGCAGGCTGCTTCGACAAAATTCAGAAAATATTCTCCCAAGAGCGGAGTCCCTTTGAAACACATTTCAGTTCAGTCTGTGCAGTGTCACCAGACCTACAGCTCTTGTTCAGCAGTCTGATTACTGCTAGGTAAAAACTGTTAGTAGGGCTGTCACGATTACAAATTTAAGTTACGATTGTATCTCAAATAATTGCGATTACCTATTTAGAGCAATGCACTTGAAAGCCTGCAAAGTCTTTACTTCATTCGGTAGAGCCTGTACAATAATGTTTGGTCATATTTTTCTCTCCTTTGCTGTATTTATGTTTAGTTTTATTTGCATTTTTTATGACTCTTGGCTTGCGTCATATCCTCCTCATGTTTCTATATCTATCCGTCTCTCCTGGCTCATCGCTGCTCAGTATTAATCTAGTATATCATGCAAAGGAGGCCTTTGAGATTTGCCTGCAGTTGTGAATGCTTTGCTATACTTCTTTGGAGACTTAACATGTCATCGACAACTCTGCAGACTTTGAATCACTCCATTGCACCACGATGGTCTGAAATATTAATACAACACAATCACCATGATTAAAGTCTCACATGTATATTGTTAACCACCAGTGGTTTAAAGTAAATTTTGTAGGTATTTTGACTTTACTGGAATATTTCCAATTGTCTATACTTTTACTTCTACTCCACTACATCTCAGAGGCAAATATTGTACTTTTACTCTACTACAATTATTTGAAAACTTTAGTTACTAGTCACTATAAATTATTACATTATATACAACAAAACTTTAGCCCTATTTTATACCTAGGCTACTCGAAAATAGCCAATCTACAAGCTCACAATGTGTCGCACAGTGACGCGTTGGGAGCTTGTAGATCTGCTATTTTCAAACATTTTAGTACTTTTACTTTTGGTACTTTAAGTACATTTTGATACCAATACTTTTGTACTTTTACTCAAGTACATTTTTTATTCCGGACTTTTACTTGTAACAGAGTACTTCTACATTGCAGCATTGATACTTTTACTTAAGTAACACATTTGAGTACTTTTTCCACCACTGTCAAGATTTATCATACACATGAGAGAGTTAATGCTAGAGCCATGTGCTAGTTGGTAGTCATACAGTAACAGCATCGTTGCTAACATTGGTGCACATAACCTTGACTTGTTATTAACCCAGAAAATAGGTCGCTTCAACCTCTGCGACTATAGTTTTTCTCTTGTCGTCTTTCCCTGTCTTTCAACAATAATCGAAAAGACACGTATGCACGAAAAGCTTCACGCCATAATTAAATTCTTCACACACACAATTCAATCATGTTAATGAAAAAAAAAGGGAATCTTATTTTTCAAGGTGCTCAAAGGAAGTAAAAGAATCCTTCAGTCTACAAAGAGCTGCAGGTAAGCTGAAGAGGGAGGTGTGTGGAGGAGAGAGAGAGAGAGAGAGAGAGAGAGAGAGAGAGAGAGAGAGAGAGAGAGAGGTCCTGAGCTCTTTGTTATAATGAAGGGAGCCCGGGGATGCGAGGAGCGTACTGGAGAAGGAAGGCAATGAGAACAGATTGTGTGCATGCTTTACCTTGGGCCTAACCTTGACTGTTCGCAAGCTGATTAACCCATTCAGTCCGGGAACGCATCTATCTCTGTCACTTTAGATTTCTTTGGCTATTCAAAAAATAGCAGATCTACAAGCTCATAGCGCGGCACCGAGTGCCGCGCTATGAGCTTGTAGATCTGCTATTTTTTTCTAAGAATTGTGAAAATGTGTGCAAATCTTTGAATATATATATATCTTTTTTAAGTGAACATTTTTAACTCAAATCTTTTTTTTTGGGGGGGGGGGGGGGGGTCCTTGTGGGGGGGGGTCCCTGGAACAGCATATTTTGAGATGCATATCATTTTGGGGGTCCTTGACATGAAAAAGTTTGAGAACCACTGATTATAGCAACATACGTTTTTTTTTTTAAACGGTTTGGATTTAGAAGACATTTGTAGAATCCCCAGAAGCAAGTTACAAACGCTTTGAAAATATATATATATATATATATAAAGATTTGCAAAAAAAAAAATCAAGATTTTTCAAACAAGCAGGTCTACAAGCTCGTGGCGCGGCACTCGGTGCCACGCTAGGAGCTTGTAGATCTGCTATTTTCGAATAGCCAAAGAAATCTAAAATGACACATATTACGCGTTCCCGGTCTTAATGGGTTAACACAAACACATATGGAGCTGGGGCTCTGAGCACACCTCCAATTATTACAGAGGCTCAGAGGAGACCATCAGAGAGGAGAGGAGAGGGAGGAGGAGGAGGAGAGAGACGGTAGAGTGTGTGGAGGTTTCAGCTGAGGGGAGAACCAGGGTGAAACGCAGACTGATGATGCGAGGAAAGTGAGGGGGGCTTCTTGCAGGCTTCTGGTCATTAGGTCTAATAGCTGACAGATAGACCTATTCACAATCCAGGCCACCGAGGTGGCTGTTGATTCAGTCTTGCTCACCACCTGAGTGCCGGTTCAGATGAGGCTTTTTGCACCTTCAGGGGGCGGGGGGGGGTGGGGGGGGCAATCGGTTTGATTCCGCCAGACGAGATTGAACAAATCCCTCGGCCCCGTTTCAAATTGTAATTCGACCCATGGTCAGTGGTGGAAAGTAACTAAGTACATTTACTTAAGTACTGTACTTAAGTACAATGTTGAGGTATTTGAGTATTTCCAATTTCCAATACTTTTACTTCCACTCCACTACATCTCAGAGGCAAATATTGTACTTTTACTCCACTACGTTTACTTGAAAGCTTTAGTTACTAGTTACTTTTCAGATGTAAATTATGATATAATGAAACATACATTAACCACTTTAGCCCTATTTTAGACCTAGGCTATTTGAAAATAGCAGATCTACAAGCTCACAACGCGTCGCAGCGCGACGCGTTGTGAGCTTGTAGATAGGCTATTTTCAAATATTTAGTACTTTTACTTTTGGTACTTTAAGTAGATTTTGTTGCCAATACATTTGTACTTTTACTCAAGTAAATTTTTTATTCTGGACTTTTACTTGTAACAGAGTATTTTTATATTGCAGTATTGGTACTTTTACTTAAGTAAAGAATTTGAGTACTTTTTCCACCCCTGCCCATGGTCAAATTGAGAATATCCCGCCAGAATAGCCATCCTTTTTCTCCTCCACGGCGGCGACTGCTCCTCCTCCTCCTCTATACCCACACCGTCTCCTTCTCGTGGGTTAAAGCGTGAGTGAGCGATGCCTGCCTGCCTGTGAGCGGCTGTTGGCCTCCTGCCAGCCCCGGGGCATCGTGGAATTGACGTCTCGGGGTAATAAAGACTATGGAGAGGAGCAGGGTTGGAGAACTAAAATAGCAGTCTGGGATATTTTTTATAACCCATTAAGACCTGAGGCCTGAACGGGGGCTGAAGTGGTTAATGTATGTTTTGTAATCATAATCTACAAAGTAATTAGTAACAAAAGTTGTCATATAATTGTAGTGGATATATATATATATATATATATATATATATATATATATATATATATATATATATATATATATATATATATAGTAAAAGTACAATATTTTCTTCTGAGATGTAGTGGAGTAGAAGTAAAAGTATTGAAAATTGGAAATACTCCAGTAAAGTAAAGAATACCTCAAAATTGTACTCAAGTACAGTGCTCGAGTAAATGTCCGTAGTTACTTACTTAGCACTACTACAGCGTGCGTGCGTGGGCGAGCGTGAACACAACATTCCAACTCACACAGACCGTGGTGATGAGAGCTAGGGAAACACTGTTGGCCACCATGAACGCCTGTGTGAATAACAGATCTTTTATAATGAGCTGTATCTGTGTCCAAATGAGAGTGCTTGTCACATTGGTTATTACCTGCGGAGGACAAAAGAGAAGAGATGAGAAGATTAGGTCAGGGAAAAAGTGCTGCAAATTTCCATTAGGGATATCACACAGGCTGTGTGTGTGTGTGTGTGTGTGTGTGTGTGTGTGTGTGTGTATGTGTGTGTGTGTGTGTGTGTGTGTGGCTATACTTGTGAGGACCAAGTATAGTAGAATTTGAAGAAATATACACTGTGAGGACCGTTTTTTGGTCCTCACAAGACAAATGGATGTTTTATAGTTAAAAAAACATTTTCTAGAGATATGTTTATAATTAGAAAAACATTCAGGTCAGGATTAAACATTTAGGTGTCTTAGAGGTTAGGTTTAGGGATTGGAATTAGAATTAAACATGATTTATACTTAGTTGCGCGCCAGTGTCATGCACCGAAAAACAGCTGATCTATAAGCTCACATCGCATCGCAGCGCGACGCGTTGTGGGCTTGTAGATCTGCTGTTTTTCGGCTTTAGGCTTGCGGTTAAAAATGGCAATTATTCTTTTTAAATGGCATTCATAACATGGCTGTCCTAAAGTGTTGATGTCCTCACAAGTATAGTAATACAAACGTGTGTGTGTGTGTGTGTGTGTGTGTGTGTGTGTGTGTGTGTGTGTGTGTGTGTGTGTGAGAGAGAAGGGCTTGTAGCGAAGACCTCTGCCAAACATTGTCTTGGCTCTGTCCCATTGAGTCCCAGCAGAATGTTTTGCACCTGGGTCAGGTGTTCAACAATGCACGGCATCCAAGTCCCTTCTCCCACCGTTGTCCTGCCAAAAGCTGAGAGGTTTCTCTTTTTAAGAGGACAGTATTGGTCCCACGGAGCCCTGAGGCTGCATGGATATACACATTTTACAGCTTACACAGTAAAATCTCTGTACAAATGTAACCAAATGGACCCAGAAGGGCCCCTTTTGGCTACACTTGTACACAGTGGTGTAAGTAACTAAGTACATGTACTTAAGTGCTGTACTTAAGTTCAATCTTGAGTTACTTTTTACTTTACTGGAGTATTTCCAATTTGCAATACTTTTACTTCTACTCCACTACATCTCAGAGGCAAATATTGTACTTTCCATTACAATTATTTGAAAACTTTATTTACTAGTTACTTTGCAGATATAGATTATTATATTATAAAACATACATTGACCACTTTAGCCCTATTTTATATATAGACTATTTGTAGGAAAGCCCTCGTTGACACAGCAGTCCTCGTTGACATAGAAGTCATGTTGACCCAGCAGTGCTTTTGATGCATCTAATTAACGACTAGTTTCAGCTGGTGTTCCTTTCCCAGTCAGTTGATGCTCACCTAATGAGCGATTATGTTCAGCTTGTGTGCTCTCACTCAGCCAGTTTGACTTTGTTTGACATGAGGAGCAGTGCTATTTCTCTGACTGTGTGTGTGTGTTCATGACAGTAAAAGTAAGTGTCTTATTGTTTGTTTAGAATATGATGCGATACTTTATGTTATTGTCATGTGCTGTTTTATATCGTGTATGTTTGAATATATTACCGTGACTGTACTTTCTGTGAATTGTTTGTTGCTAGCTGTGCAGTACCTACTGTCGAACCGTGATGTTTTATGTAACAATAATTTGATTGTTATATTTGATTTGTGATGTTATATTATATGCTAAAAGCGATTTGTATTTTGTGTTTTGTAGACCGCACGTATCAGAAGTAAAGCAACCGAATCAAGCTCCTCTCCTGTGACTCTTTTACCGGAATCACGGTCTATAGTGTACCAGCTCTATTCCAGCAACTGTAGAGGTCCTAGTCCTCTGTTTCATGGTCCCTCGAGCCGGATCGAGCTCCAACAAACACTATGGATCCTACAAAGCAAGACCTCACCGAGGCAGCAGCTCGTCCCCACAGACAGCAAAGCCTTCCTCAGCACCTGAGTGACTACGAAGTGGGCTACAAACCGCAGACACGAGATGAACCTCCAAAGGCTCTACCCGACGAGACGAGGTCCCCATCTGGGGTCAGTGAGACACACCACTCTAAGGCCAAGTCGGCCTCTGTGCCCGGTGTGTCCAGCGCAAGCTCCCATTGTGAGTCCCCACATCACTCAAAGGCCAAGTCCGCCTCTGGTACGGGTTCGCATCATGAGTCCTCACATTACTCGAAGGCCAAGTCCGCCTCTGGTTCGGGTTCGCATCGTGAGTCCTCACTTCACTCCAAGGCCAAGTCCGCCACTAGCGCACGCTCTCATCGATCCACTGCTAGTGCAGACCTTCGACGTGCTCTGACACCAGTCCAGGAAGCATTTCTCCAAGAGAATATCCAGCGCCTGGAGCTTGAGCAACTGCAGCAACAGGTCTTAGAAGACAACAGAGCTGATCTGGAGTGCCAGCACCTTAACACACAAGCCAGGGAGGCTCAACGCGTGCAGCAGGAAGCGCAAGATGCACGAGAGGCTATATCCAAACGCCTTGACAGACAAAGGCAACTGAAGAAGAAGGAGAACGAACTCCAGGTGGCCCAGCTAGTTACCTCACTACTTCAAGAGCCGGTGAGGGAGGAACCCCGTAGCTGCGAACCATCCACAAGTAGCTTCAGGCCTCTACCGATGACGACTGCCTTACCTACAGACTCGACACCATTGCAGCGTCCAGTCGCCCTGCAGGGCAGCCAGCCTATACAGGTTCACTCCACCATAGGCACTACAGTGAGGCAGCCATCAGCCCAGTCGATGCCCCTCTCTGCTGCACCCCATGTATCAGCAATACCCGCTTCGACTGCATCGGTCGTGCCTGCCTTCACCCAGCAGCTGCCTCCTCAATTAACCATAGGTACTGCGGTGATGCATTCACCACCTGCATCAGCGTTCCATGCTCCGGTTGCCCCTTCCCACACTCAGCTGCCGCCTGCTCAATCCACTGTGGGCCTTACAGCAATGCATCTGACATCACAGCCGATGTCTTTCTCCGCTGCACCCCCTGTAACAACATATTCAAACATGAGGTCACACCAGGCCACGGCGGTAGCGCACAGCGCCCATACCCAGCAGTATCACACCACCGTACCATCAGTACAGATTCCTGCCTATGGTGTGGCCACCTCTACTGCAGCTCAATGTCACAACCCTATGGGTTCCGCTGCACATTACATGGCTCCTAACCAGCTGAAGGCTGAACCAGGGCTATATCAGCATCCAGGTTCAATGATGCCATTCTTCCCACCTTATGGCATTCCCCAATCAATACTGCCAGTCTTCGAGCGTGACCGTGAAAGCGACTTCGCTCTCCTCAAGATGGCCTTGGATAACCTGACAAGCGGTCACGGGCACCTGAGCGAACAGTATAAGTACCAACTGCTCCTGGGCCACTTGAAGCTTCCCAGTGCTCTCCACCTGGCCAAAGCCTACATGTACGACTTACAACCGTACACTGCCGCATTGCAAGCCCTGCAAGACAAATACGGTCAACCCCGGCAGCTCGTCCAATCAGAGCTAGGTGCTATCCTCAATACACCTACCTTTAAATACGGCGATTCTGAAGCCTTCGACTCCTTCGCACTGTCCATCCAGGCTCTGGTGGGAATGCTCGGGACCCTGGAAGGACCTAATGGTTATGAGTTGAGATGTGGATCACACGTCGACCGGCTCCTGACCAAGATGCCCCCATCTTACAGAGATGGATTCATTGAATACTGCCTGAGTCGGGGTATCCTAAGGACAGGGTATGACCAGACCTACACTCTGTCCGACCTGGCAGCCTGGCTTCAGATGAAGTCACACGCGAAGCGTCTATCAAGCCGAGCTGCAGCTCTCTATCAGTGTGATGCCCCCCATCCAGTCAAGAAGGAGCAACGTGTCACTCATAAGGAGAAAACCATGACCATGCTTCTTAATTCAGAAGACTTTGCCAGCCCTTCAGAGTCTGCGCGTCCTAGTAGTTCAGCGTCTGCTCACTCTAAGTCCACCTTCAAGTCCAACCCGTATTGTCCTTATTGTGACAACAAAGAGCACTTCTTGAATAACTGTGATGATTTCAATGAGCTGTCCACCAACCAAGTTGTGAAGTGGATCCAAGATGGGAAACGATGCTGGAGGTGTGGCCGCAACCACGCAGCTGAAGCATGTACCCTGAAGCGCCCCTGCAAAACATGTAAAGAGCAGCACCTCACCATCTTGCACGACTACGTCCAGAAAGCCCAAACTAACATCCACATGGTGACTACACCACCCGTCGGAATCGACCTTGACCGGCCCAACCGCCCTCACCAGGTAATGCTGAAGGTCGTCAAGGTAATCCTGAGAAATGAGGACCAAAGCTTCGAGACGTATGCCGTGCTGGATGACGGCTCTGAACGGAGTATCATCCTCCCTCAAGCTGTGCAGAGCTTGAACCTTGCCAGAGAGCCAGAGACTCTCCATCTGCAAACCATCCAGCAGACCGTCGAACAAATCCAGGGCAGCTCCGTCTCCTTTGACGTTTCTCCACTCTGTATGCCTTCCAAGAGGTACCGGATCCACCAGGCCTTCACTGCCAACAGTCTGAGCCTGGCACAACACTCCTACCCCATAGCTGCACTACAGAAACGTTACAAGCACCTCCGCGGCCTGCCCTTACCGCCGATCGACCATGCTAAGCCCCTGCTTTTGATAGGTTCAGATATGCCACATCTCCTGAGCCCTGTACAGCCAGTACGTGCAGGCCCACTGGGAGGTCCCATCGCCATTCGCACCCGACTGGGCTGGTCACTCCAGGGTCCTACCAGTCTTGTCCAAAACACGTCATTTGCACAGTGCCTCCACATCTCCACTTTATCCCCGGCCGCCGAGCTCTTCAGTAATGTGGAACGCCTTTGGCAAGTAGACACTTATGTGAACCAGAATGCAGCCACCCGCTCAAAGCAGGACCAACAAGCCATCACCCTGCTGCAAGCATCCACCATTAGACTCGAAGTCGATGGAATCCAACGCTACGCTACCCCCCTGTTTCGGCGAGCAAACGCTACCCAACTTCATGCTCCAAAAGAAGCTGTACTGCCGTGCTTCTGCAGCACTGAGAGACAACTTACCAAAGACCCTAAGCGAGCAGAGGTCTACTGTAATGAAATATGTAACCTGCCCTTAAATCACCTCCTGCTCCCCGGACCGGCACTTGGGTCTAGCCTGCTCGGTGTCCTCATCCGATTCCTGTGGAAGGAGGAGGTTGGCTGGGACGAGGTGATCCAACCTCAAAGTCTGCCGGACCAATGGCGTTCCTGGGAACAAGAGATTCCTCACCTTATACGCCTGGAGTTCCCCCAAGCCTGTGCTCCGCCACAGGCCGACACCGCTACAGTCACCAGGGTCCACATTTCCTTTGTGCTCGCTAGGTCTCGGGTGACCCCCCGCAAACAGCTGTCGATACCACGCCTGGAGTTGAGTGCTGCCGTTACAGGTGCTCAGCTCGCCGACGTACTCCAAACTGAACTCACCGTGCCCATCAAGCGAGTTACCATGTGGTCCGACTCCACTACTGTTCTACATTGGATTAAGTCAGAGTCCTGTAGATACTCCACTACCATCTCTCCAGCTCCTCAGTTACCTGCCGTCAAAGACTTCTCTTCATGGAAAGAGCCCATTCAAGCAACAGCCAGGTCCCTTCACGGGGCGGCTGATTCGCACACCACAGAACAGCTCGAGGCAGTGGGCTACCTCTCCTCGGATGTTGCGGAGCCAGATCCCATCACTCCGAACATTCTCATCATGAGACGCCGGGATTCATCCCTGCCACAAGCCATCTACGACTCCAATGACCTCTTTGGGAAGCGTCGCTGGAGACACAGTCAAGTGTTGGCTGACCATTTCTGGACCCCTGAAAGACTTTCCTGTTTATGTTCAAATGTTTAAGGTAGACATTTGGGGGCGGCTGTGTAGGAAAGCCCTCGTTGACACAGCAGTCCTCGTTGACATAGAAGTCATGTTGACCCAGCAGTGCTTTTGATGCATCTAATTAACGACTAGTTTCAGCTGGTGTTCCTTTCCCAGTCAGTTGATGCTCACCTAATGAGCGATTATGTTCAGCTTGTGTGCTCTCACTCAGCCAGTTTGACTTTGTTTGACATGAGGAGCAGTGCTATTTCTCTGACTGTGTGTGTGTGTTCATGACAGTAAAAGTAAGTGTCTTATTGTTTGTTTAGAATATGATGCGATACTTTATGTTATTGTCATGTGCTGTTTTATATCGTGTATGTTTGAATATATTACCGTGACTGTACTTGCTGTGAATTGTTTGTTGCTAGCTGTGCAGTACCTACTGTCGAACCGTGATGTTTTATGTAACAATAATTTGATTGTTATATTTGATTTGTGATGTTATATTATATGCTAAAAGCGATTTGTATTTTGTGTTTTGTAGACCGCACGTATCAGAAGTAAAGCAACCGAATCAAGCTCCTCTCCTGTGACTCTTTTACCGGAATCACGGTCTATAGTGTACCAGCTCTATTCCAGCAACTGTAGAGGTCCTAGTCCTCTGTTTCACTATTTGAACATACAGTAGCAGATCTACAAGCTCACAACGTGTCGCATCGCGATGCGTTGAGCTTGTAGATCTGCTATGTAGAGCTTATAGATCTGCTATGTAGAGCTTGTAGATCTGCTATGTAGAGCTTGTAGATCTGCTATGTTCAAACATTTGTACTTTTACTTTGGTAATTCAAGTATATTTTGATGCCAAATTGCCAATACTTTTGTACTTTTACTCAAGTACAGTAACATTTTGAACACAGGCCTTTTACTTGTAACAGATAGAGTATTTTTGTGGTATTGCTACTTTTACTTAAGTGAAATATCTGAGTACTTCTTCCACCACTGCTTGTACACTCCTGAAGTTAGAAATAGAGAAATGATCAGTGAAAATGTTGCTGTGTTAGTGTAACAAGGCAGAGCATACCATTCCACTCCAAGTACGCTGTTATTATAATTAAGCCTCACATGAATTTGGGTGAAACAATTACAGTGATGAGTAAAGTTCTCTTAATTTGCTCAGAGACTCCATGTTGCAGCGTTATAATGACAAGCCCACCAGCCATTTTACTGAATGATCATCAAACGTAATTGTTTACTGTAATCTTGAGCTTTGTTAAAAACTTGCAGCTTGTATAGCTTATGCTATATTCAAAATGTAATTATTTATTTATTTCCACCAAAATATTGTGATATAATCCGTATTATTGGGTTTGTCTATAGGGGGAACATGTAATCTATTGTTATCTGTTGAACATTTCTGGAAGATCTTTGAATATTTTTTTTGGGGGGGGAATGTCTACATTTCAATACAGCAACAATGCATTGATATCAAAAGAAAATGTACTTTATCATTTGTACTTTTGAATGCTTAGCATTTAGTATTATAGTATATGTTTAAGTATTTTGAAAAGAAAGTAATTTAACTCTATTACAAACTTTCACTTGTAGTGGAGTAATATCTGACGTGAGTATCTATACTTTGACTCAGGTACTGGGGTTGAGTACCTTGTCCACCACAGTATGACAGAATATAGTGAGGATTTCCTCTGCAGTGAAGCAGCAAGCATGTGATTTCTTCACTGCAGCAGAGCAAAACTGCCACTCTCAATGCACTGCAGGGACATAACATCCATTTTGGGCAGAAGGTGGAGGGGTGTGGGAGATTTTATTTATTTATTTTACACTAAGCTGCAACTTAGGGGTGATTGTTGTTGTTTTAGGGAGGTTTGGGAGGGTGAGCAAGGCTATACTTTTCTATATTGAATAGTGTCAAGGCTCAAAGACTTTTGAGTGGCATTTGTTCCGTCGACACTGGCCTGTCAACAAGCCCCGCATGAGCTCTAGCCGCGACGCGCTCGGCTGAGCACTCCCAATCTCTGTGATACCTTTACACCCTCCTCCTACTGCTTAAATCCTCTGAACCCCAGAAGTCAGCGAGGATCTTCCTGCGATTGGCTGCCTGCCAGATTACCAGTTCTGGGGTATTGTGGCATCACTGATAGTATTCCTGCATACAGTAAAAATAGCTCATCATAATACAGTCATGCGCCGTCTTTAATTATTTTATTATACAGCACGCTTGTGGATAAAAAGACTACAGAAGTAATCCCTTTAGTACACATCCTTTAAAAAATATTACACTTACCACGTGTACGCGAAGACTAGGCTCTGATGTACTGTATCTATACAGTACAGTTGCTGTTTTGAAGCTGCAGGCAACGCACAAAGAAAATGATTACTTTGAAACATTTATATTCAGAAATGTAAAACTTTCATTCAGGGCCACATTTGTTATGCCTTTGTACCTCTTTCTGGAAGCAGTTTGTGCCTAGAAATAATGCATACTGTATTTTTACTGTATGCATACTATATTTATTATAATAATAACTAATACATACATAAACCAAGAACCTGTCATCAGCCTACATTGAAACTATACACTCTATAGGATGCCAGGTCAACAATGACCTGGCATCTGTCTACATAACATGCTATCTGAGTAACATTTTAGCCTCTGCATAATCCTGCAGGGTGGTCAAGGCTAGGGCAAGTGCTACGGGCTGAGGTGGAGTCTGAAGAGGTGGAGTCTTCAGATTACGGCAGAAGAGTGGGAGTGAGTCTGCAATTCTAATTGCAATGGGGAGTTC
The DNA here is from genome assembly GCF_963454915.1 of Gymnoscopelus microlampas. Taxonomy (NCBI): domain Eukaryota; kingdom Metazoa; phylum Chordata; class Actinopteri; order Myctophiformes; family Myctophidae; genus Gymnoscopelus; species Gymnoscopelus microlampas. Next base: position 30,400,103 of record NC_139945.1, read on the forward strand.
ATTCCATGTTGGTGGGACATGTTCCACAAAGACAATACAGCATAACAAAAGGATAATAATAATAAAGCATAGTAAGCTCAGACGTAATGAAGCATACACAAAATAATATAGATAGATATTCCCTCTATATTCTAATAATGTATCTGAAAACTCTTGACTCCATTACAAAGAAATCATTCTAAAAAGAACAGTTTGTTTAAACAGTATGTTACGTTAACTAGGAATGAATCAACAAATCAATATCTTTTTCATCCCCATCCTATTGTTCACATTATCTAGAATCAACATGCTCGTATGCACTCAGTGTGTTTATAACAGTTCAGCCATCTTGATAAACAATTGCTTAACAATGCATTAATGGATTATCATGCTACACTGGATGTGCTGATGTTTCTCGTCCCTCTAATGATGCTCTTGTTATACTGTTCACACTAATCAGATTCATCTTTCAGATGTGTGCGCTCATGAATATGTATTGACTTGAAACTAGGTACAACTTCCAATCATACCCAAATAGGAATCGCCGATGGCAGGGCCTTTATTGAGCGCACTTCCAAAACCACTTTCACTTCTGCCCATAGGGGGCACCACAAACGTGCACAGTTGCACCATCTGTCGAACAAACTCTATTTCCCCCTCAGCTTCCACGTGTCCTGACGGCTTCACCCAGTGACTGTCACAGGGTAGGCCTGGGTCAGCAACCTGCGCTCAAAGGAGTGCACTTTTCTTTGTCTGTACCTTGTTTTTGTTTTTTTTACATACAACATCACATGTGACCTGTTCTCAATGTCTGTGCACATTGGGGGTACCTTTACCCCTAAACAATCTTTTTTGAATCCAAACAAATTCAAGCAAACTAGATTATAAAATGATTTATTGTCACGTAAAACGTAAAAAATAGCTTAGCAATCTGGTTAATAATAATTAGTTTTCCCCCATAATTTGAAACAATTTAAACACTGGTGGAAACCTTGGTGGTTACATTAACTAAATATATAAATTCAAGCAGAAATATTTTTTTCGAAAGATGTATGTTCAGCTGAAGAAGTGTGCAAGCCCCTTTGTTTTCTTAGAATTTCAGTTTTCAGAAACACTTAGCCTATAAGAAAACTCGGATGTGTCTCAAAGAATATGGTTATTGGCAGAATCGTGGAAAGTTTAGATTATTTGGTGGTCCCTTTTTCATTTATCACAAGATCGGTGGTTGTTGCAATGACCTGCACTACAATACTCCACCATACAATTTTGCGCTATGACGAAATAAATCCATAAAATGTAACAATGTGTACGTTCCGTAATGCAATTACCAAAGCTGGTGAAAGCTGTGTTGTTTCACTAGGTGAAGTAAAGGTGGATTCGGCCAAGCACTGAAATACCCGTATGTGTGTCTCAAAGAATAGTCACAGTGGTATTTTGTTTCTCCAAAAGCTTTCGATTCATCATTTTCTGAATTTTTCTTTTTATGAGCTGGTTGACGATCCATGTTGCATAAATCCCACCATACCAATGCATCTTTTAAGCACCTCTTTAAATTCAAAATGCAATGGTGGTCCTATTCACTGATTGTGCAATTGTGTAGTTAGCTCGCTGCTGCATTAATAAATCAGACACCCATGCACCGTATGAGCACACAATGCTACGCCTTTCATGTTATGTATATTTGGCCCTAATTATCGGGACAAACGGCAAACCCTGTCAAGTCCATAATTTCTAATGAAGACTGTCTAATATAGCCGCTATACCAGTGGTTCTCAAACTTTTTTGTGCCAAGGACCCCCAAATTGATATATATGTGGCCGCATACCCCCACCTGAAAATGTTTTCCCCCTCAGAAGCAAAGATCTGTGTTAAAAATGTAACAGATAGTAGATAGCTATTTTTGAATAGCCAAAGTATAAAATATGGATAAAGGGGTTAAAATAATTGTGACACTTTATTAACTCATTTTGCTGGGGACCCCCTGGTATTCCCCAAGGACCCCTTCGGGTCCCCGGACCCCACTTTGAGAACCAATGCGCTATACTACTACTGAGCCTTCCCTTCCTCTGCTTTATGTACTTGAATTTCACACTCTTGTCGTCTTTTGCAAAAATGTGGTGACTTTTCGATGGGCTCTCCAAATCCAAGCTGCTCATGCATGGCATTAAACACATCAACGCTTTGGCCGGGGTCCTCGACGCAGTCATTTAGCCTCAGCACGAATGCTGGCCCCAAACAACTCTGATGACTACACTGCTGCCAATTACTTATGTTGGGCATCATGAGGTGCAGCGCCTAGCCATAGCATTAGCTCAGGCTTCAGTGGCTAAACTGCCCATTAGAGGCACCTAAGGGAGAGAGTGAATGAGAAAGGACAGTACAATGAGGGATGAGAGCCGCACTTATCCCCTTTAGCTGTTAGTGGCTGTTCTCTGTCGCACTGTCGTTTGTTTCTAGACCATTGGAGATCAAGGAGCTGTATAATTTAGTGTCAATATGGCTCTGTTTGCTTTTATTGAGCTTTTATTTTGAAGGTTTAAGGTTCTGTTTGAAAAGTAGTGCACAGGAGTAAAAGTATGCTCGCAAAGCTAGGGAGTGAATCTTCATTCAGTGCTCTGTGACTGTTAGTGATTGCAATAGTTTTGTTTTAGGAACTCTGATAACAGAGAGCGTATAGGGGTGGAGCTGCCATACAGATGCCTCGGGTAGGTTGTAGCCTATGAATATAGGGGAATTTACAGCCAAGAACACAAGACTCATACTGTACATGTATCACTCAAGTGTCTAACTGGATCAGATACCTAATCCTAGACTATTTCAAACTCAGCCTAAAACGTCTTTTGAAATGTTACCATTCTGCATTCAGACCATGCCATGCATGCAGGGAAGTAATACATTTCAGAACTATACAATAAATATAAACTATCTCAGCAGCACAGCTGAGACTTCACACAACAGATGTCTTTTGCATACTACAATGCTATGGAAATATGAATTATGCCATCAAATTATATCACATCATTCATGTGCTCCTACAGTATGCGCATATGGTTGGTTCATGATATGATATGAGTACATCTAACCAGTTCATATCACTAAATGCACAAGGATGCCCCATTATTGTAAACTACTCTGCCTTACATGTTCTTATTAGTTTGATTTTACTTTGCTAAACACATCAAAGCAGCCATACTAATATACTATTATATCAAAACCATATGGACAAACATTACAGAGGCCTTAGCTATTGTGCTTTTTAGATTTCTTATTTCATTTCTTATTGTATTAGTGTGGTTGCCTATTAAAAGTTTTATTCACTTTCACCCAATTGTATTTTCCACCATTTAGAATTTTGTTCAAAACACACTGTTTGCTACTCCTGCTACACAGTTTTCATATTCCATACTAGTTGTCTATAATTGTATTCTAAAGTTTGAAGGAGCTGGCCTAATTTATAAGAAATGGACAAAATTATGAATACACCGTCCCATCGACGGGGCCTTTGGGCAGCGGCAAATGTGATTTCACTTTCACACTTTCACCGTCAAATTCATTGTTTACAAATGAAAACATTTACGCTGGATTTTACTGTGTAAATGCTCTCCACATTTGCATTAGCCTTCACAGATAGAACACATTACTGGATTACAGTTAACATTCACCAAAGATCTGACACTTTCTGTCAGCAACTGCGACGGAGAACATTTTCACGAATGCCTAAAACAAAAAAATGTACTAAAGATGAGGATGGCATATGATATATTCTATGAATATCCAAAAAAGTCAATAATCTGTGCATATTCTATACGCACTAGGATGCCAGTTCAACTATGACCTGGCATGAGATGAGCTTGCTCCAGAGTCTTTGGTGATTCAATCAGAGCATGCAAGCCCCAGTGGTGGGGTAATTGAAAAGCAGATATCTCTGGACATGTTGCGTTAACCTCCCCTCAATAACCTCGCCAACCTTTCAATCTGTGTGGAATGTGTGCCAGTCGGGCTGAGGCTGCTCGCTTTTGGCCAGACTTGAGATACGGAACAGATGTCTTATTGAATTGGATTTCCCCCCATTGCCAGCCACTTTTCTCATGGCAGACTTTTATCATGTGTCATCTTTTTCATTTGGTCGGCAATTGTTGGGAGAAAAAGAACAGGACATCCAGAGGTCTTGGTTAACTCTGTCATTGCCGTTGTCTTCTGGTAGGGCGATAATGACACGGTGCTTCTTTCAATACAAACCTCTCTGAACCTCATCTCAAAAGAAGTAATGGGAGTTTATTGACTGGAGTTAAAGGTAGGTTAAGTGATTATTTTTTGTTGTTGTATTAAAAGGTTAAAGCACTATATTCTGATAGTATCATTGCTATAGATAGTGTTTGTTCAGTCACAGGGGCCTCCCCATCTCTCCAGCTCTTTAATAAACATAAAATACATTTTCTGGTAGGTGACAACATTTCAGCCAATCAGACCCATACCCATTTATCAGCTTCATTTTTATAGTGTTCCAGTTCCAATGTGTCCAGCTCATTTCTTTGTGTCACCACTTCCAACTTCACTTGTCTAATCTGTATCCTGACTGAGTTCTCTGTCCTGATTGGATAACATTGGTATCCTGACCTGAAAATGCATTTTCTGTTTAATAAAGAGCTGGAGAGACATGGAGACTCCTGTCACTGAACAAACACTCTATAGCAATGAGTACTATCAGAATATAGAGCTATTTAACACTTATTTTAACCAAAGAAAATCCCTTACCCTACCTTAAGTTGCATAATGTGTCCATCAGTATTGTATGGTTAAAACACTGGGACCACATGTTGCCCTACTGGCCTGCAGTGGTGTAAATGAACTAAGTACATTTACTCAAGTACTGTACTTAAGTACAATTTTGAGGTCCTTTTACTGGAGTATTTACAATTGAGTAAATACAATTGTAGTCGAGTAAAAACTCCACTACAATTGTTTGAAAACTTTAGTTACTAGTTACTATGCAGATATAAATCATTACATTATAAAACACACATTAACCACTTTAGCCCTATTTTATACCTAGGCTATTTGAAAATAGCAGATCTACAAGCTCACAACGCGTCGCATCGCGACACGTTGTTTTCACGTTGTTTTCACATTGCTTTCACATTGTTTTCAAACATTTTAGTACATTTACTTTTGGTACTTTAAGTACATTTTGATACCAATACTTTTGTGCTTTTACTCAAGTAAATGTATAATTCCGGACTTTTACTTGTAACAGAGTACTTTTACATTGCAGTATTGATAATTTTACTGAAGTAAAACATTCAAGTACTTTTTCCACCACTGCTGGCCTGTGACTAAATGCAGTGTCACTGCCTCCAGTCCATTTCCCCATCTAAGCATTCATACTGTTTATGTCAATAAAGAGCACATTCTAAAGGAGAGCAGGCAGCTCACCCAATTTTGCATGCTAGAGTGCATGTACAGACTTGACAAAAGGTACCAACGTCAATTAGAGAGAGTCAAGAGTACAAATGGACGTTTTCATTGATATCATTTACCGTCAATTTCAACCTGTTAATGGGTTTCTTACTGCTTAATTTCCACATGATGATTCATGAAAGACATGGTGCAAAATTAAGTGAACGGTAACAGAAGCAAATGATAACGATTGGCCTTCAGTGGTTCGTCACAGTTAAGTGTGTGTGTGTGTGTGTGTGTGTGTGTGTGTGTGTGTGTGTGTGTGTGTGTGTGTGTGTGTGTGTGTGTGTGTGTGTGTGTGTGTGTGTGTGTGTGTGTGTGTGTGTGTGTGTGTGTGTGTGTGTGTGTGTGCAGTCACACAGAAAAAGCAATGGATTTCACTGTCCATAATCAGCACCTCTCCACACTGAAACTGTGCAATATTGATGACATGCAGAGTGCATTTATCTTTTTTTCATTTACCAGAAATAAAGGTGTTAATGAAATTGCAACACAATATATTCAGAGACATTAGGGTGTAAAGGAGGCTGGGGTGGGTGGGTTGAGAAAGCAGGGAGCTCTTCCCTCTGTCAGGAGAAGTTAATGGACCTGAGAAAATACCTAATTCGAGGACAGCTGGCTCATTGGTTCAAGCAACGTTTTCATTGTTTCTTTGCAGAAACGGGCCCTCATGGTGTCATGAAAGTATGTTAACTGTAAGTTCCACAGAAAAACGACACACAACCAGTCCAGTGGGGGGAAAAGTACAAATGTTTTACTTAAGTAAAAGTATCAATACCGCAATGTAGACAAGCGATGCGACGCATTGTGAGCTTATAGATTGGGTATTTTCAAATAGCCCATGTTATGAAATAGGGTTAATGTATGTTTTATAATATAATAATGTATATCTGCAAAGTAACTAGTAACTAAAGTTTTTAAATAATTGTAGTGGAGTAAAAATACAATATTCGCCTCTGAGATGTAGTGGAGTAGAGGTAAAAGTACAGAAAAAAATGGAAATACTCCAGTGAAATAAATGTACCTCAAAATTGTATTCTTAAGTACAGTACTTGAGTAAATGTACTTTGATACTTTACACCACTGCAAACAACATGCAACAAGCTGGAGACAAACCATGAATAATCATAATGAAATATTTCAAATGCATACTAAAGTTTTGACTAATTTATAAATCACACAAACATCAAGTTTCCCCTGCATGGGTTGACAAGTTCTGTAAGCCTCTTGACATCCCCAGAAAGCCACTCTTCATCAGTCACAGCGCTTGGCAGGCCAATTCATTCCCGAAATGTTTACAGTGAGGCTTGACAGATAGCCGTCATAGAGCCCAATCATTCGGTTAGCATTTTATATGAATGAGCCCCTTCAAGAAGATTGAGGACAATTTCTTCCAGAATCTCAATTATAATCGTATTCTTTGACGATCATTTTTTTTATTATTCCATTATCCCACCCCGCTGTCGTCATCCTCACCGTTGCTCCTGCTTGCCCCCGCAATCTCATTCTCTCTGTCTTCTCCTCTGGATGCCAGGGATTGGCAGGATGTTTTTAACACCATAAGCACACTCATTCAGTCCTCAACGACACGTTATAGTAATGAGAACGCACGCCATCATTGGAATCCTCAATGACACGGTACGAGAAGGCTGACGTTTGGCTTGGGGCCTGCGGGTGAGGCTGGGGGGGGGGGTTGGGGGTCATTTTAGAAAACGACTATTTTTTGGCATGCAGCACAGTCTCCCAGGTAATGTTACGCCTGCAGAAACCAACCACATTCATGCTTTCACCCACGCTGCAGCAAAAATACATATTGTGACTTTCCTAAAAGCACCGTCCTAGACAAACAGGAAAACGCCTCACTAAAAGCAAGGATCTTCTCAAATTGTTTAACCCATTAAGACCAGGAAATCATGCTAGAGTGCAATCCATGCCAGGAAAGCGTCTGTGTCATTTTAGATTTTTAACTAAAAAGCATTATTCTATACTTTGGCTTTTCAAAAATAGCGCATCAAAAATCATGAACATTTTAGCAAATTATTAAGTGATTAAGTGATTATTTTCTTTTACTCAAATCCATGTTTCTGGGGGTCTCTGGGACAAAATATTTTGAGATGGGGGGTCGGTGCACAATAAAAATATAATTTTGGGGGTCCTTGACATTTGAGACGTTTGAGAAGCACTGACTCAGAAAAATAAAAATTTCAGAAAACTTAGCATTTAGAAGACTTTTTTTTTTATTCGGCCTCAGTTGGGATAATAAGCAAAAGTCCACCAGTGTTCATCCTGGCCTCCTTCTTGTCTTCATTGAAACCTTTATTTGCAGGGAAAGCCATTGAGACCAGGGTCTCTTTTTCTATGGTGCCCAGTGTACAGGGTTAGGCACATTTACAACGACAGAACATTTACAACAGTGGTTTTACAGTCATGACAAAGACAACAAGGTTCACATCAATATAATACAATAAAAAGGTTTTCCAAAAATGTATAAAACCAAATATTACACAAGCAGGTGCACAAGCCTTCGTCCAATATAAAGTCAGCTAAAAAATATTTAAAAAATATCAAAAGAAACAGGGACATCTTATCTGCCCGTTACGTAGAAGTTTTTTAGACGTTTCATTGACAGGGATAAATTTGTTTTTAAATCCCTGACCCACCTTGGTCAGGGTCAGTAGCAATCCTATTGGCTTGCCTAAGCGTAGCCTGTTCATAAATAGACTGCAAGGATGGAAATTGTTTGACCCCTGTGATCTTACATGGAGTCCGCATCAGTCGAACCAGTTTAGAGGTTACCAAACCAAGCTGTGGTGCCGTATTTGATAAGGTTAATGATTTTTCAATTTAAAATAAAACACCAAGATATTTGTATGAGCAGATCTATGAGAGGATTTAATCGTGGATGATCAAAGGCTTGTGGCCGACCAACTCCCCTTGGGTCAAACACCATCTCCTTCTCGTCTTCTTAACATTTAACAAGACAAGGTGGTTGTCATCACCAGTGGTGGAAGAAGTACTCAGATATTTTACTTAAGTAAAAGTAGCATTACCACAATAAAAAATACTCTGTTACAAGTAAAGGGCCTGTGTTCAAAATGTTACTTGAGTAAAAGTACAAAAGGATTGACAAAGTAACTAATAACTACAGTTTTCAAATAATTATAGTGGAGTAAAAGTACAATATTTGCCTCTGAGATGTAGTGGAGTAGAAGTAAAAGTATTGAAAATTGGAAATACTCCAGTAAAGTAAAAATACCTCAAAATGACTTAAGTACAGTACGTGAGTAAATATACTTAGTTACTTTACACCACTGGTTATCACACCATTTTACAAACCTTTGTGTTAGACAGATGAGCATCCTTTTCATTGCAGCTAAGATGGCAGTATCATCTGAGAATGTAATGATGTGATTGCTCGGGTTATAGTTTACACTCATTAGTGTATTGGGTAAAACGGAAGATAATGCCATTAACACTGACTGACCTGTTGTTTACAATTGATTAAAATAAAGTGATACCATCTAGTAATCCAATAAGTTCTATCAGAGTATCATACTGTAATGTGACCTGTTTCAAGCTGCTGCCTCTCCCCGGTCTATTATTCAACTAATTGATCATTAAGATCTTAATTGACTGAGGCCTTTATGTGAATTAGCGTTTTAATGATTTCTTTTTTTTTTTTTTCATTTGGTGTGACATTTCTTGGGAACAATACTCACTTGCACTCAAGACACACTAAATCAGTGATATTCAACTGGCGGCCCGCGGGCCAAATCCGTCTCAGCTGAGCTTTCTTGTGGCCCCTGGAACACATTCCATATTCCAATGTAAAAATAAATGTACAAAATTATTACTAGATGGTTGGTTGTACAGAATGACCATTTTGAATGTTTTTCATTACTGTCGTAGCACATCTGGGGTAGCTAGATTAGGCAGGGGGCCACAAATTACTTGAAGTTGGGGGCCACAAGACCGTGACAACAAAAATGAACAAAATGTTCATAGTTAACCGAAACCGGAAACCATTGAGGAATTTGTAACTGGTTGGTTAAAGGGTTCATTTATTATGCTATTATTTTATAATTATTTTCGTGCAAGGGTAGCTGTCAAGCAGGCATGTTACAAATAGCTGCAAGTAACTGCCTGATTCTGCCTTAAACCTTAAACATGGAGAAATGAACAGTGGAATATTAAGTGCTTGAAAGCCATACTTGAGTACCTGAAAGATATTACTATTTTTACTAAAAGTTAGTCACCCCTAAGAAAATCACTTGTAAAGTGTTCAGGTAGCTCACATCTATTAGGAAAAGTATCTGGTGTTAAGATATATTAAAGTATCAAAAGTAAAAGTATTAAAGACCTTTTCATGGCACAAAGAAACAAAACAGCCAGAAATGTTGTCTACTTCTCTCTACTTTCAGAATAATGTAGCTTTCAAGTAGTTCAGCAGTTTTTCATTGGCATATTTACATGAAAGAGCACAACAGATGAGTTTTGGGTGGCTTTCAAATCAATCAATATTGGTTAGTTTTGAGTAGATTTTGTCCATCTTCCATCTTCTACATCTCCATCCACTTGTAGGTTTTACACAGTATGATTCATTCATCCTCAATTCATCCTTGGCTGAATGATGGTCTAACTCTTCACTATTAATGAAATGTATCATAAGAGCTTGTGCTCTTATCAGCCGGATGCACAAACAAAAAAAGCAAAAACATTTCCTTCATACGAACATGTAAACACTTCACCTTGCTAGCCTTCCTCCAATTATCTTCTCACAAAGACACTTCCATGCCAGGGACCCGTGCACAGAACACACTGAAATATCTACTTCCTATTTTCTCAATGACCAAGTCCAAAGTCTGTGCATTATAAAGCACTGGCACAGAAAGGATCCTATCAAAAATTGGCATGAATGCAGTATGAAGCAGGCCCTACTAAGTTCCCATAATGGACATAATGTGTCCATTGTTGTGTCCTATATAGCACACACAACAAACAGCCAAACGGTTAACCACGAACATGGTATTGTGGCCCCCGACTTCAAGTCATTTTACAATTGTGGCCCCCTGCCTAATCTAGTTGAATATCCCTGCACTAAATGCTAGTTGTAAGGAGGTTATTTTCCATAATAAAGACAATAACATTACAATTCAAACAAAAACAAAAAAGCAATTTGTCGCGTACAAATTGTCGCGCTATTGACAATACTCTTCAATGACATGGCGACTATATCATTATAGGTTAACCCAGTAAGACGCATCTGTGTCATTTTAAGATATCTTTGGGCTATTCAAAAATAGCAGATATACAAGTGCCACGCTATGAGCTTGTATCTGCTATATTAGAAAAATAGAAAAACATTTGTGCGAATATTTGAATATAAATATATATTTTAAAGGGACCACTTGTAACTCAAATCTTTGCTTCTGGGGGAGTCCCTGGAACAAAATATTTTAAATCAGTGCTAAACCTTTTCATGTCAAGGACCCCCAAAATGATATGTATTTGGCTGCAGACCCCCATCTCAAAATATTTTGTAAATTAGGGACCCCCAGAGGCAAAGATTTGAGTTCAAAATGCTGTTTCCAAAAATATATGTATTCAAAGATTTGCACAAAAATAGCCAAAGTATAAAATAATGGTTAACATCTAAAATGACACAGCCGCATTCCCTGTCATAATGGGTTAATGGGTTGACAGCTGTAAACCCTGCATATATAGGTTGTTGTGTTGTTAACTGCTACAAATCAGTACAGCGGCAAAGGTGCAGACGTGCAGTAGAATGCTATAAGTTATGGGCTCCACACCCCCAACCCACACTGAACCCTGAAACCTTTGTTGCCTGTTTATATGGCATAGTTGTTACGATGCTGCCGTCCCTGTGCCTCCATTACACTGCCCGTCTTTTAACTATCCTGAAAAACTGCAAAGTGGACCTTGTTTTTTATTTTATTTCACTAGACTGGTATGGAGGTTTATAGAATATCTTTGAATGGGGAAGCAGCCTGGCTATGAAGGCTTTAGAGGATTCTTATGAATGTTGCCCTGATGTACATCAGGGCTATTCAACTATATTTTTAACCCATTAAGACCGGAAACAAGTATTTTTTTATTTTTTTATTTGGCTATTTTTTGAAAAACATTTTTGCAAATCTTTGAATATATTTTTTTAAAGCGAACATCTCTAACTCAAATCTTTGCTTCTGGGGGGGTCCCTGGAACCAAGTATTTTCAGATGGGGGTCTGCAGCCAAATACATATCATTTTGGGTGGTCCTTGACATGAAAAGGTTTGAGCACCACTGATATATAGCAACATACGTAATATTTTTATTCAGAACACTGTTAGAAGACATTTGTAGAATCCCCCAGAAGCAAAGAATTTGAGTTAAAACGTTTGCTTTAAAAAATACATATATTCAAAGATTTGCACACATTTTCACGATAAAAAAAGCAGATCTACAAGCTCATAGCGCGGCACTCTGTGCCACGCCATGAGCTTGTAGATCTACTATTTTTTGAATAGCCAAAGAAATCTAAAAAATACACATATGCATTCCCCGTTCTTAATGGATTACGGGGGGGGACAAATTTGAAAAATGTATCACCATGGGGCCGGACGTTCTTGTAATTACTTTTACTGATGGAGTGGTATGGAGGTCCTTAGACATTTCTGTCTGTTTGAATGGGTAAAAGGGCTTCAGAAGAATCTCATGAATATGGCCAGTTCTTTCCAGATACTGGTTAGTTTACATGAATGTGGCCGTTTCACCAGACATGTTTGATACACATGGCTACATCTTTGTGCCTCAATTCTTTTGGCATATATGGTCCGCTTGTTGAGGTTTGGTATACCCAGCATTGCCAGGGTTATCGCGTGGGTGAAATACTCTCCAGACCCAACACATTCTACTGCTATACAACAGTTTACATTTCCCTGTACGTGTGGGAGTGTGGTATCTTGCATAGACTGAGTTCTCCAATTCCTCTCAGCCACTGAGATAACCGTATAGATTAAGTTGCTGTCCTTCCTCTCTGCTTACTGACCTTACCTTCACCCCTGCTTGCTATTCACTGTCCTACAGGAACTCAGAAGTTGCTTAAGGGTCATAAGAAATGGTTCTTAAATAGCATAACATCTGGTCACACATAGGTGAGAAAATCCAGACAAAGTCTCTCTCTCTCTCTCTCTCTCTCTCTCTCTCTCTCTCTCTGGTTTTGGTACCCAGCGTTGCCTGGGTTTTTGCCAATTGCAAGGCTTAATTGTAACCATACTTCACTAGGGATGGGTCACTAGTTGTAACCATAATTCACTAGGGATGGGTCCCTAGTTGTAACCATAATTCACTAGGGATGGGTCCCTAGTTGTAACCATAATTCACTAGGGATGGGTCCCTAGTTGTAACCATAATTCACTAGGGAAGGGTCCCTAGTTGTAACCATAATTCCCTAGGGAAGGGTCCCTAGTGAATTATGGTTACAACTAGGGAAGGGTCCCTAGTTGTAACCATAATTCACTAGGGATGGGTCCCTAGTTGTAACCATAATTCACTAGGGAAGGGTCCCTAGTTGTAACCGGTCATGAGGTTGACACTCTGCGTTGTGCTATATGGCTGACAACTGTGAGGGACAGTGCTTAAGCGTGTAAATGATCTTCTTCTGTCAGCCTCGTCCTGCTTCCTATGGTCGCCCATTCTTACTTCACTGTCTTTTCTCTCAGAAATCAATTTGGGAAACCTTGCCAAATCAGTGTAAGAATGAGGCAAAAGAGAGAAAGTGACACAGAAAGCGAGAGAGAGAGAGAGGAAATGGCATTTAAAAAGCCTCACTCAAGATGGACTGACAGCCACACAGGGCACGGTAGTAGGAGAGGTTTACAATAATGATTCTCTTTTCTATGTCCCACCATGATTGATCTAAGAACAAGTCTGTTCTTTTTCTGTCTCTTTCAGTCTTTCTTTGACAGAGGCGGTATAGTACCACACCACAGGCTTGACAGCTATACTGTAATAGCTCAACTTACAGGACACACCGTTGAACAATGTATTAAATACTTTTCTATTGCCCAGGCCTCGCACTTGTCAGATATTTCCTTTGTTTCTTTTCTACTACATTTTAAAGCACCCCATGGTCACCCTCCACTGAGAATTAGCCAGCCTTCTTTAACCCATTAAAACCGGGAACGTGTCTGTGTAACCACATAAACCATTATTTTATACTTTTGCTATTTAAAAATAGCAGATCTATAAGTAGTTGTAGATCCACTATTTTTTGAAAAATCGTGAAAGTTTGGTGCAAATTTTTGAATATATATATTTATTAAAGCATGTTAAATTTTGCTTCTGGGGATTCTACAAATGTCTTCTAAATCCTAACTGTTTTTATTTGGAAAAAACATATGTAGCTATAATATCGCTGGTTCTCAAACTTTCTCAAAATGACGCAGATGCGTTCCCGGTCTTACTGGGTTAAGCCCTCTGTTGTTTGTCAGACCACGGTAAATTCTCTCCGCTTCTCTCTTTGTGAGCTTGTGTTTGGCCAAGTGTAGTCATTGCGTACCATTTCCAAACCCTGGGCTTCAGCAGCCAATGAGATTCGTTTTTTTTTTTACCGTCTCACTGTCTCAGTAAAGGTTCAGTTTTGTTTTAGTATCTCATGGTGGTATGTGCGCATAGTCTCAAGTTTTCCTTTTTGTGTTGTTGACTATAAAGCCTCATTCATAAAGCCCAGTATTCACCCCCTCCTCTTTTTATTATCCCATATTTTCACTCCCTCACTTGCCCTTTTTGAAACGACATGACATTTTACCACCTTTTATTGACTTGAAAGGTGCAATGCAATATTGCCAGGGCAACTCATGAAAACAACAGTACAAAACACTACTGTGAAAAGGCTTGAACGGCCAAGGCTCCAAAGACAGTCAGAGATGCATTTTTTTTTCTTTTCGCCCAACTCCTCCATCGAACTCCAGTGCAAGAATATATACATTTAGCAACAATAATACTGGCCTAAAAGTCAAAAATAGAGCAATGAGAACAATAAATAAGCACTTAAGGCAAACACGTATAAACAAGACCCAACTGGATAAGAGCTCTCTTCAGGCTAAACCTTGATCACACAAGCCCCTGACGCTCTTCCTCAGGGATGGTACCTGTGTTTCTGCCCATATCTAACTAACTCCCTCTCTGTCCCTGCAGCCTCCTTTAAATAGGGAGTGGATCCTACCACAGGACACAGAACCAATTAGCAACAATTCCAAATACTTCCATAAATACTCCCAGAGCTTCCCCCGTGCCACAGTATGAAAGTAACCTAAACATTCCTAATGATGTGTTACAATTAAACAATATAACTTGGGGTAAAGACTCAATGATAGTTTAAATAAACACAATACTCCTAAGGCATATGAAACACCCCTCCTCCACAGCACTTGGCACCTTCCCAATCAAGGGGATTGCCACCAGCAGTGTAGGAGAGACAACCAGCAAACAATCAGTGAACATTTCATTATCAATACACAACTTTAAAACCATTAGTCCTTGCATAACTTTCAACGCAGTCAGATGTGTGTATGTGTATATAGGGCACGGGTTGCCCTGTGACAACTACAATCAAATTGCCACTTGAAACTTAACCAAGCAAAGCTATCAATCAATCAAAGAAAAGAAAATGCCACCAGAAGAGTCTCTCACTCTCTCGGTTATCTCTTTACTTCTTGCGCTCACTTTCACTTTCTCTCAGGATTAAATATTTGTTATTTATGGGAGGTCATGCTTTTACTACACCATCAGGACCACTGTATAATGGTATGGGAGCGGATCTACAGCCAAAGGGCACCAGACTGCTGTTGCTGCTGCAATTCTCTATTTCTATGCTAAATAGACACACAATATAGGCAACTTGTCAAACATACTTATTGTAAAAAAAACAACACTTATATTATTTTATCCAGCATGCATGAAGGGAGTCTATCTATAACCTGACGTTATCCAGATACATTTTTAATGAGCAACAATTCTTTTCATGTGGATTCTCCGAAAGGAAGATGCAATTAGTCATCCGAAAACTGAGACATAATCATTCATCAAGGGTACAGTTGCTCACAGATAACACAGCCAGTCTTAAATGTCCCTCTACTACAGGCTGGGTTCCCAAACAATTTCAGTTACAGCTTGTGACTCCCCCAGACACAAGCTTACAAAAACACATTATGAATTATTTCAATTTGTTTATTTTCAAACTCTTTTTTTATGTTCTAAATGTCAGTACAGCAATGCATTGATATTAAAAAGAAAACGTACTTTGTAAATTTGTACTTTTGAATACTTGAGTATTTACTTGAGTACGTAACTCTGTCCACCACTGTTTACACCTCCAGTCTCATTAATAACTGATTAGATGACTAGGGAAAAACACAAGATTATTGCAGCGAATAGTCTAGTTCCTGAGGTTGGAGTTGAGCCGGAGTACCATTGTAATAAATAATATTGCAGGATTTAAAATGATCTGAGGGAGCTCCAGGACATTCAACTTGGGGCTAAAGTTTGAGACCACGTCACCTACAGTTGTTGTCAAGTCCTAAGACATAATAATAATAACAATAATAATAATTGTCTTTATTTTCCCCTCAGGGATATTCATCTTCACAGTCTGTTCCAACAGAAAAACACACAACCATATAGCACATAACAACATAACACCAAGACAATACATGGAGTCCCCAAAATACACAAAAGCCATCCTATCAGCGATGCAGTTTGTTTAATGCCACAATGGCTGAAGGGACAAAACTCCAACTAAAACAAACTTTTTCCCATTTCAAAGTGCTGTATCTTCGTCCAGATGGCATCAGTTTGAAGTGACGATGTAAGGGATGATCAGTGTAATTTACTATTCTGAGTGCTAAACGTGTGATGGCTTTATTGTTCATATCAGAAAGTGTGGGTGTGGGAAGTCCGATAATCTTAGGGTAACACTGAAAGTTTGTTTTTGTTAGACATGGACAATATAGTTAACCTGACGCTACCAGATCCAAGAAGCTTGCTCCACACATTTGTTTCACAGCTTGAGGAACCTGGTTACTCAATACCGCCCCATCTGGCAGGGTCAGGTTACAATATAGTGAGACAGCTAGGAGAGTAAGGTCCTACTCCGAACCAAACATATAGTGCAAACCGGGGCGTCCTCGGTGGCCAAACACATACTTCATAATCTTGATGTCCTGGGTTTGAGTCCAACTCAAGACCAGAATCTATCAAATCAAATCAAATTTATAAAGCACATTTGCAACAATCGAAATTGACCAAAGTGCTGCACAGGGTGAAACAAAAACATCAACAAGAAAGTATGCAAGTGCAGCAACAACAAAGTCACACGTCACATACAACAAACAGATCAAGACATAAACTTAAGTGTGCTTAAAAGCTAAAGAATAAAAATGTGTTTTAAGAAGGGATTTCAAAGTCTCGATAGAATTAGCACTTCTAATATACTGTAGAAGGGCAGGCTGTTCCAAAGGTACCGTGTCATTGTTCTGATGACGCGTTGGTCCGACTTTCCCCATTACCAACCCTAACCCTAACCCTAACCTCATGCGGAAGCCACGTAGTTGGAGTAATGGGATGTCGAGGCGGCAGTGACTCAGGGGTAGAGTGGCCGGTTGGACTCCCCCAGAGTTAATGTCAAAATGTCCTTGAGCAAGACGCTGAACGATGAACCCCTAATTGCTCCCGATGAGCAGGTTGGTGCCTTGCATGGTTTCCTCTGCCATCGGTGTGTGAATGTGTGTGTGAATGGGTGAATGTAATGCACAATCTATGTAAAGCGCTTTGGATAAAAGCGCTAAATAAATGCACCATTTACCATTTTATTTACCATACAGACATATGGGCAGTCCCCGTTCCAAAGCGTAGGAGCGGCCTAGGCGCGGTCACCCCTACTCCTCAGCCCGGTTTTGGGAACCTCTAAGAGCAACCTCAGTGCTCTGTGTAGGGTATAATATGAAGGGGCCAGGCCGTGCAAAGATTTGTAAGTAAATGAAATAAGCTTAAAATCTATTCTGAAATTGACAGGGAGCCAGTGCAGTGCAGCTAAAACCCCAGTGTTTCTCTAAAGTCTCTTTACTTTACTGTTGTCATAGTAGGTGCTATGGCCATGAAAAACAGAAGAAGCACACATTCAACTAGTAAATTAACAACTTGCTCAAAGACAAGATAATCATTCAAACTATCAATGGCATGTCTATACTGTAGTTACTGCAAGGAAAACAACTATACAAAAGAAAACATACTAAACAGGGCAGTGAAGGCCATTCAGGGGAGTGAATAGACAGACGAGACACATACAGTAGATGCCATTTCTAATGTCTGTTAAAATGTAATGATACAAAATATACCAAAAGCTACAAAGACCTGTGTGCAGAATGAAGTGAGGACCGTACCAAGGATGTGTGCTTGTTTATTATCCAATCTTCACCAAGGCTGAGGAGGGCAGAGCAGGCCATAGAAACATAGCTATTACCTCTTTCATTCTTAATAAGACGGCTCTCAATTCATGATTTTTTTATTTCCCCCAACCCTTATTTACATGGATTCCAAGCTACCTTTGATGTTAGCTTGGCTTTTACCCTGGTGTCTTTGTCGACCTTCTGATCGACTTCATCTTATAATTGGCTCTCTTTTGCCTGAATTCTGTTTTATTATGCTTTTTAAAAGTTTCATGACGCAGCTCCCTCCCTATACACCTATACACCAAATATTGTACTTTTACTCCACTACATTTATTTGAAAACATACATTAACCACTTCAGCCCTATATACATTGCGGCCATTTGAAAATAGCCGATCTACAAGCTCACAATGCGTAGCATCGCGACGCATTGTGAGCTTGTAGATCGGCTATTTTCAAAAGTTTTTTATATTTGAAAACTTTAAACATTCTGCATAATGAGTACTTTTACTTTTGGTACCTTAAGTACATTTTGATGCCAATACTTTTGTACTTTTACTCAAGTACATTTTGAATTCCTCACTTTTACATGTAACAGAGTATTTCTATATTGCAGTATTGATACTTGTCCACCACTGAGCCTATCTCTCAGTTGAAGTGATTCCTACTTCCTTCAGCCACCTTCTTCCATCTCTCTCTCGCACGCCCTCTCTCTCTCTGTCTGTCTGTCTCTCTCTCTCCCCCCCCCCCCCCCCCCCCACCACCCCTGCCCTGCCCTGCTATCTTCTCCTGTCACACCTGCATACCTAAAGTCTCTGTGCTTTCTCTCACAGTTTACTCTCCTGTTGCCACCCCCCCCTTTCATCTCACCCGCATGGCCACATTACATTACAGTAATTGCGTAGGCCTTTATCAGTGATGGGCCATCTCTCTCTATCAGCCTTTTCTGTTCACTCTGTCAGTCAGCGGGCCCTGGAGACAAGATAGATACACAGCAACCTACATTAATGGATCTGTGTGTGTGTGTGTGTGTGTGTGTGTGTGTGTGTGTGTGTGTGTGTTCTTTGAACTTAGTCACACCTGTACTGTGTGTGGCGGTACACTTTTTTTTTAATGGATTTTTCCTCATTTTCCAGCCATGCTCAAACACATTTGCTCAAAGACATTACTGTATACACAAACATCCTCTGGCATCCTATAATGGTTTGAATGTAGATACTTGATACTTGAGTAGTTCACTAGCATTAAGCACCTTTGTAACATCTCCCCACTATGCTGTAGATTTGTTGTTGAGGACTCTGGACCTCCTGCCCAAGGACATACCATTTCTCTTGAGAGAAATTACATTCCCTTAAGGCTTTTCTTCAGTGACACTATGAAAATGATCACTACGCCATTGTGCTGTGCCTGTGCACTGGTAATGAAAAGCAGTCATGTTGATTGGTTGATGATTCAATCCCCCTGGAACTATAGCCTCGTTCCCAGCCTTTACTCGTCTGCGAAGAGAAAAGCCTGGTCACGACCTAAAGCAGAGAGTGTCTATAGGGGCGGGACTTCTACTGTAAACGATCTTTTTCGACCGATCACAACACTCACACGGAGACTGTAAACAGATTTGTAAAGCGTCAACGTCATGTCCTTGGGTGGTACTTCCGGCAAAATTCCGGTTCTCGCGTTTTATAGACACTCAACCGGCTGCCCAGCGTACCCTGCAACACACAATATACAGTATTCAGCTTAACCCATTAAGGCCTGAGGCGATTCTTAAAAAAAAAAAAAAAAAAAGTTTTTGGAAAAAAAATCGAAAACTTTTTTTTTCAAGATTTTTCAAAAATAGCAGATCTACAAGC
Source organism: Gymnoscopelus microlampas (assembly GCF_963454915.1). Taxonomy (NCBI): domain Eukaryota; kingdom Metazoa; phylum Chordata; class Actinopteri; order Myctophiformes; family Myctophidae; genus Gymnoscopelus; species Gymnoscopelus microlampas. Next base: position 30,419,838 of record NC_139945.1, read on the forward strand.
TCATAGCGCGGCACTCGGTGCCGCGCTATGAGCTTGTAGATCTGCTATTTTTGAATAGCCAAAGACATTTAAAGTGACACAGATGCGTTCCACGTATCAATGGGTTAATCCAACACAGATCGACAGATGTTGCCATGGGGACAATATAATTTGTCTTTCCCAGCCAACCAAATGCCTGTCACCACGCGCCACATGCCACGCCCCGGACGGCGTCCCACGCTGGTTCGCCTGTTAATTACTGGCGGTCACTTGACTGACAGTTTTATTGCAATAAAATGGATTTTGAACGGTACAGTACATACAGTAGACTTCTGCTTCTGCAGTTGATATATGCCACTTCCAACAGAGCTTAGCACTGCTGGACATGGCTTGTGCCACTGAGATGCAAAAACATGATGCAAGAGGAAAACTCAGGAGGAAAAAGGAGGAAAGGCATCATTTATTAAAAGGCAACTGACAACATGTTTCGACCTCGGAAGGTTTTATCAGGGGGAACATGATGCAAGAATGAGGTGGAAAAGTGGCATTTCAAATTCAATTTACTGTATATGTGGCCTTCAATTTAGAACAAATATTTTGTGACCTTTTTGCTTGATTGGGAATAGATAGTGAAGAGTGAACAGTGGTGTAAAGTACATTTACTCATTTACAATGTTTTGGTATTTTTACTTTATTGGACTACTTCCAGTTTTCAGTACTTTTACTTCTACTCCACTACATCTCGGCAAATATTGTACTTTTACTCCACTACAATTATTTGAAAACTTTAATTACTAGTTACTAAGATTTAGATTATTATTGCAAAACATACATTAACCACTTCAGCCCTAAATACATTTCGGCCATTTGAAAATAGCCGATCTACAAGCTCACAATGCGTCGCATGTGAGCTTGTAGATCTGCTATTTTCAAAAGCTTTTTATACATGAGAACTTGAAATGGGACATTCTGCATAATGAGTACTTTTACTTTTGGTACTTTGAGTACATTTTGATACCAATACTTTTGTACTTTTACTCAAGTCAATTTTTAATTCCGGATTTTTACTTGTAAACAGAGTATACTGTATCGACATTGCAGTATTGATACTTTTACTTAAGTAAAACATTTTAGTACTTTTTCCACCACTGCCAATAACCAATAGAATTGTCCCCCTTTTCCATTGCTACAGCGATAAACGGCTCCAATTACACGGGATCCCTCAAGGTCAATTAGACAGTTTGAGATTGCTTTGTCATTAGTCACTTTCAATGAATAAAATCACGGATAATTTTCCAGCCACAGGGAACGGTACATTGACTAAGATCAGGCCGACAGCGATAATTTGACAGTATTTTCAGACATATTTTTATTACAACACAAAAACGAACAAAGGTCATCTTTAATACACAATATAAACGTTTAATGTCATCAGTTATCAGAATTTACAATCATTTATTCAGGACTTGAATCTTTAGCCCATTGAGACCTGAAGCCGATTCTACATGTCTCCTAAATCTCAACAGTATTCTGAAAAACGTTTGTTTCTATATCAGTGGTGTTCAATCTTTTTCATGTCAAGGACCCCCAAAATTATATGTATTTGGCCGCGGACCCCCATCAAAATATGTTGTTCCAGGGACCCCCAGAAGCAAAGATTTGAGTTAAAAATGTTCGCTTTAAAAATATATATATTCAAAGATTTGCACACATTGTCACGATTTTTCAAAAATAGGAGATCTACAAGCTCATAGCGCGGCACTCGGTGCCGCGCTATATGCTTGTATATCTGCTATTTTTGAATAGCCCAAAGTGTAAAATAATGCTTTTTAGCTCAAATCTAAAAATGAGACAGTTCCAGGTCTCAATGGGTTAAACATTAGTAGACTTATATCTTTATTCCATACAGTATACCCATCCCAGCTAAAATGATTTGCATTTTTAATTTATGGTATATCTATGAAGATGTCCGGTAGCTATAACCACAATTAAACGATTCCACGGCTGTATGGAATACATGAGTGTTTACTGTAAATGCCAAGTGTACATGGGTCTTAGTAATGACACCAGCTTTTGATCATGTTTTCTCCATGGAAGTTAAAGACTGACATCAAAACAATTTAATGTTCCTTGTTTCTCAAGCTCCATGGCAGCGTGGTGAAGTCTAAGTTAAAGAGAACCATTTCTGTTGCTAATATAACTGTGGTTAACATTTAAGTATGAATAATTACCACGGCTGCGTGTGCGCGTGTGTGTGTGTTGCAGTTTACGGTTTACGATTTCACATTTAGCCAGTGGTGTAAAGCAGGGGTTTTCAACTGATTTCGACCCAGGGACCACCATCCTGACTAAAAGCAACCTGGGGACCACCACTATTGTGCGTGGCGATTTTGTTGAATATGATGGAATATGATTAAGGATTAATGTGATTATGGTAAGCTCACATTTCATATTACACACACAATACAGTAAGAACTCCTGTAAGTTATTAAAAGTAACAAAAAAAAAAGTTAAAAAAAAAAAAAAAAAATTGGGGGGGGGGGGGCCAGGGACCACCTGCAATACCTCCGCGGACCACCAGTGGTCCGCGGACCACCGGTTGAAAACCCCTGGTGTAAAGTAACTAAGTACATTTACTTTTTATTTTTTAGTTTTTTTTTACTTCTACTCCACTACATCTCAGAGGCAAATATTATACTTTTACTCCACTACAATTATTTGAAAACTTTAGCTACTTTTAAGATTTTGATTATTACAAAACATAGATTAACCACTTCAGACCTACACTGCGGCCATTTGAAGATAGCAGATCTACAAGCTCACATTGCGTTGCATCTTGTAGATCTGCTATTTTCAAAGATGTATACTTGACAAGTTGTGAAATGGGACATTCTGCATAATGAGTACTTTTACTTTTGGTACTTTGAGTACATTTTGATACCAATACTTTTGTACTTTTTCTCAACAAAATTTAGAATTCTGGACTTTCACTTATAACAGAGTATTTCTACATTGCAGTATTGATACTTTTACTTAAGTGCAAAATGTGAGTACTACATTTTGCCTACCCAATGGCTAGACCAGTGGTTCTCAACCTTTTCTAGATCAGGGTCCACTTCAAGCATCCGGCTGCCGTGTTAAGTGGTCAGATGGGTGGGCCGTGTGCATTTTCATTATTTATTTTAATGATCTTTCAATCGATTGTGTTCTGGTATACTATAAGGTCCTATGTATCTGTGTCACAATGAAGGCTGGGCTTGGAATCAATGTATCAAGGTTATAATTAAAGAAACAATACCCTGATTTTTTAAAAATATGTTTTTATATTAATGTTATATTATTTAGTGTTTTGCCAATTATTTTGGGGCCCTCTTGCAATATCCTCACGGCCCACTAGTAGGCCCCGGCAGACAGGTTGGGAACCGCTGGTCTAGGCAGTTTGCTGGTGTTGGTGTACTGTATGTGTGGACGGTGTTGGACAGGGCACAGAGGAGCCTGCACTGCGTCAGCATTCTTTATCAAAGCAGAAAAATGTGGCCCTTCCTTCTTCAGATAATCAGTTCCCATTAATGCAGAATTCATCACGTTATCGCTAGCAATTAGCAACAACAATAACAATGTCCCATGGGACCAACGCTTTACGAGAGAGAGAGAGAGAGAGAGAGAGAGAGAGAGAGAGAGAGAGAGAGAGAGAGAGAGAGAGAGAGAGAGAGAGAGAGAGAGAGAGAGAGAGAGAGAGAGAGAGAGAGAGAGAGAGAGAGAGAGAGAGAGAGAGAGAGAGAGAGAGAGAGAGAGAGAGAGAGAGAGAGAGAGAGAGAGAGAGAGAGAGAGACTTTGTCTGGATTTTCTCACCTATGTGTGACCAGATGTTATGCTATTTAAGAACCATTTCTTATGACCCTTAAGCAACTTCTGAGTTCCTGTAGGACAGTGAATAGCAAGCAGGGGTGAAGGTAAGGTCAGTAAGCAGAGAGGAAGGACAGCAACTTAATCTATACGGTTCTCTCAGTGGCTGAGAGGAATTGGAGGACTCAGTCTATGCAAGATACCACACTCCCACACGTACAGGGAAATGTAAACTGTCTTATATCAGTAGAATGTGTTGGGTCTGGACCAGGTTATAACTGTACAATTTACAATGTACAATTAAGCAGTGTATTTCCCATTGACTATATTTTTACTTCTGCTCCACTACATCTCAGAGTTACTAGTTACTTTGCAGATTTTGATTATTATTACAAAACATACATTAACCACTTCAGCCCTATACATTTTGGCCATTTGAAAATAGCAGATCTACAAGCTTGCGATGCGACGCATTGTAAGCTTTTAGATCTGCTATTTTCAAAAGATTATAATTTTTATTCTTATTTATACATTTGAAAACTTGTGAAATGGGACATTCTGCACAATGAGTACTTTCTACTTTTGGTACTTTAAGTACATTTTGATACCATTACTTTTGTACTTTTGCTCAAGTACATTTAGAATTCCGGACACTTACTCGTAACAAAAGTATTTCTACATTGCAGTATTGGTACTTTTACTTACAGTAAGTAAAACATTTGAGTACTTTTTCCACCACTGCAATTGAGGCATAGCAAATGGTCTTATCCAGAGCATCTTGTGAGTGCGAGATCAGAGTAAACTGAATGAACCCTCAACAAACGACTGGGTAAATGTTTATGTAAATAGAGTGCAAAGAAAACAATTTAGTGCTTCAAACAAATGAGCATACCAGGAACACGCCAACCTAGCATCCCTCTAAACAACATGCTATCTGAATAACATTTGTGTTCAAACAAAACAAATCCAAATGCCAAAATATATGTGAAGATATTTGCATAGCATAACTAGTATCTATCAAAAATAGGCGGCAAGAAGGGATACAAGGAAAGAGGAGTGCTAGCAGGGTTTCCGCTAGGCATTTTCCAACGTGTTAAATTAATGGGCCATAATTTAATACACGTCACGTGCGTGTTTTACGTGAGCGTGCACCGCCCGCAACCGATTGCTACAGCTGAGAAGCGCAGCATGCTTTTTTCAACCACACTTGTACACCAGCATCCATATTCTGGGGAGAACATTAGCCAACAATAGCAGATATACGCTCAGTGAGCTTGTATATCTGCTATTTGTGCTGCTATAAAGCTGTTCTTTGAATCTCTCAAAGAGCCTTGGTCCAGCGGTGACGATACATTGAAGCCCTTTGGTTTGCATTCATTTATTTTCAGTGTGATTGATTGAACTAGTGCACACATCTGGGCTAAAGTATGAATTCCTATTATCCAGTGATTTTCACCTTCATAAGGCAAGATAACTTTATTTGTACTGTATACATTTCATTCACGAAGGCAATTCAAAGTGCTTTGCATGCAGAGTATGCAATAAACTTAATTAAAGGACGACTTCACCCATTTTCAACCTATCTTCATATAATAGCCTCACTAATGCTCCTGTTAAAATGGTGTAATTTTTTCTACTCTGTGTCTGTGTCTCATAGGAGGGCTGTGTGGACACTTCAGAAACCCATCAAACATCATCGTTAGGAAGGGTTTTTTCTTATTATTTGATTTTTTTTTATGAATTCGAGAACAATGTCTTCCATTATAGAATGCTAACTTTCCGTGAATAGAAAGCCTGTAGTTTCTATTAGCTTGGATTCCCCATCGATGATGTCACTGGTAGACAGGTTCCTGAACTGTCCACGGCCCTCCTCTGAGACACAGACTGAGTAGACAAAAATGGTGCCATGTTATAATGAGCATTAGGGAGGACCAATTATATGAAGACTGGTTGAAAATGGGTGAAATCATCCTTTAAGATATAAAAACAGAAACATTATGGTGGAACAATGGTTATTTGTTATGAGGTCAAAAGGTGACCGTAAGTTGGCTATTTCGACGGGTGAATATCAGAATAAATAATATTGTAGAGAGAGAGATGAACAGTATGCACTGTCTTAATGCTCCCAGAAAAATATATTTATTTATGCAGCGATAAAAGAAATACAACGTTTTGGCCTCTGTGGCCTTCGTGAGGTATACTGAACAGTGAGTGAAAAGGCAGGTATATGAAGGGAATAGTGAGCAGAGTTCACATCAATCCTTTTACATTAGTCAAATATTTTGTAAGAGCACTTTATACAAAATAAATATGTGTCAAAGGCTTTGGTAGTGTATACCTACATTCTGCCGTCACTATTTAATACATTGTATTTTGCTGTTCAGCACTTGTTTTTGAATAGTGCTCTATAAATAAATGTATTACTCATAAATTAATTCAAATGGTACGAAAACTTGCAGAGGCAAGTTTTGTTCCTCTTCCAATTACTCTCATAACTCCTTGCTCTCTATTTCTCGGTACTAATGAGATTTTGACAATGAGAGAGACGTTGCAACAAACCTAAAAGCTCCCCAAGGACAATTCTCTCTTCTTATTTGTTTGGTTAAATGAGATCCATTTGCTCTATGGTTCAAGTGCCTTAGGTTGTTGACTCAAAGCTGGTGTTTCTGATGTGTGTTAATGACAGCGGTGGAAAGTACAGTAACTAAGTACATTTACTTAAGTAAAGATTTGAGGTATTTGTTCTTTACTGGAGTATTTCCAATTTCCAATACTTTTACTTCTACTCCACTACATCTCAGAGGCAAATGTTGTACTTTTACTCCACTACAATTATTTGAAAACTTTAGTTACTTGTTACTTTGCAGATATAAATTGTTACATTATAAAAACATACATTAACCACTTTAGCCCTATTTTATACAAGGCTATTTGAAATTAGCCGATCTACAAGCTCACAACGCTGCTATTTTCAAACATTTTAGTACTTTTACTTTTGATACTTTAAGTATATTTTGATGCCAATACTTTTGTACTTTTACTCAAGTAACATTTTGAACACTATATTGTGGTATTGCTACTTTTACTTAAGTAAAAGATGTGAGTACTTTTTACATCACTGGTTAACGATGGATCGTTTGCGGTGGGATCTAACGACCGCACATGTCATGACTACTTTAAAACGTCAGACAGACAATTACTTTTTCCAAGTGGTTTACTCTGTTTCCAAATTGTGTAAGAACTCAACCTGAGGCTATGTTGAAACGGCGAGACATGCTGCCTGTGGACATTGTTTTTGCCACAGGCTGTGAAACAGCCGAAGGCTGATAAATAGACGGGAAGGAGAAGTGACGTTTGCGCGACCTTTTGATGATTGGCCGATTGACAGCATGTGACCTCATCCGCTGGAACATGGCTGCAGCCAGCGGGCGGAACAGAAATGGATAGGTCACCTCGGTGCAACACCTTTCACACCTAAAGTCCTCTAAAAAGCTCTGGTCGGATCAAGAACCTGACCTGCGCTCCAACAGGCCGTTCAGAGCATTTCTAGGGAAAATCACTTCATTGCCATAGTCACTGGAGGAAGTGTCAGTTGTACAATGGCATCTTGTAAACTCTCTACTCCAGCCTTTAAGCACTCCATGGAGGAACACACAACAGATATTTATTATGTTGGACTTTCTTGAGACATATTTGTCAATGTATGTTGACATTGTTATTCTTGGAGTCTTTTCTTTAGTCTTAATGTAAGGCATAAACAATTTAAAATGTGTGTGCAAACAGCAAATTTCTGTCAACATTAATTCCTCTACATGGGTTCACATACAGTACTGTATAGATTTGTCTACATGTGTTCACATACTGTATAGAAAAGAGAAGCCGAGAAGCCTGTGGCATATGATTTATTCATATAATTTCTTGTTAACAAAGCCTATGGCATTTGGATCTGTTAACAATGGTTGACATGTTTTGCTTTTAAAAGGACGTGTGTGTGTGTGTGTGTGTGTGTGTGTGTGTGTGTGTGTGTGTGTGTGTGTGTGTGTGTGTGTGTGTGTGTGTGTGTGTGTGTGTGTGTGTGTGTGTGTGTGTGTGTGTGTGTGTGTGTGTGTGTGTGTGTGTGTGTGTGTGTGTGTGTGTGTGTGTATCTGTGTGTGTATACAGTATATGCGTATATAAAATATGATAAAGTTTCCATGCAAGTGATGTACATGTATAGTTGTAAATTCCGTCCTCTTTTTGTTGGAGTATAGGCATGTCTAAGCTCAAAACACGCACGCATGGCGCACGCACATTTGCAAAAGGCTGACTTGAAAATGATTCTGTCCCTTTGTTTCACGATTGTACTCTCAGATACAGTCGACACATATTCATCATGTATGTGAATGCGTGCACACAAATGTTCAAACACAAAAACTTGTTCGTTCTAAAGGGCAACTGGAGTGATTTAAGCTTTCACCAGGGAGCTCAATCTCTCTCTCGTTCTCTCTCTCTCTCTCTCTCTCTCTCTCTCTCTCTCTCTCTCTCTCTCTCTCTCTCTCTCTCTCTCTCTCTCTCTCTCTCTCTCTATCTCTCTCTCTCTCTCTCTCTCTATTGACAAGCTCTTGTGAGGTCCTCCTGATTCTTTTCTTCGGCCTAGATAAATCTATCGGCTTCAAAATGCTGGTGGATGTTTGTGTACTTGAACAAGTCCTTGAAGCGAACAAGGCGAGAGAATGCAATTTTCCTATCGCCCACACACATTCATGTTACAGGAAGACTTCTTCTCTCACACACACACACACACACACACACACACACACACACACACACACACACACACACACAAACAGAGGCCATAATTAACTCCTCAGGGTTCACTGATTGACAGCTTTCATTTGATATTAATATCATTTTAAAAACAACAAAGGCACTCAGGAGGACATCTTTGAAACACTAGCTCTATTATCCTTGAACATGAGTAGCCTAATGTATATATATAATTCATTCTGTTTTCCTGCTTTAATGTACAATAAACAGCAGAAAAGATGGGGAATAACATGCAGCGTAAAATAGGTTATAGAGTACAGAAGTCCTTACGTCACTCGTTCATCCCCCTGGTTCGTAAAGTAATTTCTCGATGGAGAATAACATGGGTCATCTTAGAATCGTCTCATATAAGAATTGTGGTGGCCTAGAGCAGTGGTTCTCACACTTTTTCATGTCAAGGACCCCCAAAATGATATGTATTTGGGCGTGGACCCCCATCTGAAAATGTTTTGTTCCAGGGACCCCCCAGAAGCAAAGATTTTAGTTACAAATATTCACTTTAAAAATATATATATTCAAATGTGCACACATTTTCACGATTAAAAAAAATGCAGATCTACAAGCTCGGTGCCATGCGAACCGATGGCCTAGAGGAAGGTGCGTGTGGCCAGAGGGTTGCTGGTTTGACTTTGATCACCCGGAATGGCAGTAAAAATATGGGCAGTGAGCAAAAGGAGCAAAGGCCAGCTTGATGAGTTGATTGCTATCAGAGTTCAACTTGCTCGGAGGAATGGGGGGGGGGGGCATGCCTCTCCTTTTGATATCCCCCTGGTCCTCCTTTTTTATCGCTGGTGGGGGATACAGTATATTTTACCCCTACAGCCCATGATCCCTGTTGCTATATGGGAATGCATTTGAGCTGTGTTTTATTGCATTTCTGTATTTTATGTATTAGTTGTGTTTAATTTTGTGTATACTGGATGCCAGTGTGCTAAAATTGTATGTTAACTCATTGACTGCCCAAATTATTATTATCTATTTCTGGCCATTATGATTTTTATTTTTTTATTTTTTCAAAGTAAAAAAAAAGTGCTTAGGAAGCGAGATACAGCCTTTTTAAGTTATAAGTTAAACAAGGAGTGGATGGAGCTGCAAATTTCAGATGATGATATCTTGGGTTCCAAAAAAAAAAGAAGTTTTTTTCATTTTTTTTCAAAAACACGTGAAACACGCTAATGGCACGTTGCACCATAGCGGTAAAACACGTGAAACACGTTAATGGCACTCAATGAGTTAAATGTAATGGACAATACATTTTTCTTTATCTTTATCTCTGCTTCTGGTCAGACTGACTTAAATACAAGAAATACAACTCCTTTTGGGAATGTTGGCTGTCCAATACTGAATGTTTTGATATTTACATTTGATATTATCACAATTTAACAATGTATTTAAAAAATGTATGTTAACCCTGGCATCACATTAACCCTGGAGACCCTATTTTGTAGACGGCAAGGAAACAAAGCACAAAGCTTGTAGATCAACTTTTTTCGCTAATTTTATTACGAGTTTAGTACAGTATACGTGTACGTGGGGATTAAGTGGCTAACTGTTTTTTTGTTGTTTTTCTTTTACAAATCAAACCCAGCTTATAATGGTAGTTGTGCACAGTGCCGACTATCACTGTCTTGGCTCCACCCGACACCCTCCAGTGTGCATGATGAGCTCTTGATGACTGTAGGTGGTGTTGCAGAGGATTGCCTAATGCAGTGGTTCTCAAACTTTTTCATGTCAAGGACCCCCAAATTGACACTTATTAGCCCGCGGACCCCCATTTTAAAAGATATGCCAGGGACCCCCATAGGAGAAGATTTTTACGGCTCTATAGCAGTGGTTCTCAACCATTTTAATTTCAAGGTCCCCCAGTTTGACATGCATTAGGCTACAGACCCCCATTTAATGGCATTTCTATCTCTGGGACCCCAATTAATATTGTAAAATCAACGTTAATCTAACTCTGAGAGTGTACAACTGGAACCAAATGGACCCATTTGGTTCCATTTGTACACTCTCAGAGTTACAGACCCATAAGGGTCCATTTGGTTCCTGTCCATCATTTAGCTGGGGACCCCCTGGAACCCCCTCAAGTACCCCTTGGGGTCCCCGGACCCCACTTTGAGAACCAACGGCCTAATGCATGTCTTCTCACATACTGTATCACTTCAGAGCTTTACCCAGCAGGCACTGGACAGGAAAATGAATGAACAACACTCACCCCTCCGGCAATACCCACCGTTGAAGGGCAAGGCACTTAACCCCCAACTGCTCCAGAGAGGCTGCTCAGTGGCTGTTTAAGATGTTATACTGTATACTTACACTTACAGCATAGTGTATATAAGATTGGGCAGCTCCCAGGTGTGAATGTGTATAACTGTATATCAGTATAAAGCAGGTAGTTGCTGAAAAATAACTTTGTGCTTAGTAAACCCTGTGTCGTGGAATTCTGGATCAATCTGCAATCGATGAGGCACATAGGAGTTGAGACAATATTCTAGGTGGTGGTGGTTATGCTTTATGTTACATGATATCATGGTCAGAAGTACATTAACACTCATGTCAGTGGTACGGTAGTTCTGCCTTGAGCACAGGGTAGAGATCATAGTTACAGTAGCTGCCTGAAGGACAAACTGAACCATAAACAAGATAGGCTGTACCAAAACAATAGCAATTAGGCCTAGTGGAGACATTTAGGCTCTTACAAGCTGTCAAATCTCATAATGAATAGCGCACCGAAGTCCTGACGTCACTACCAGTAGAGGGCGCTTTTCGCAGGTTTGTGGCTTTACTTTTTGTGTTGATATCCTCATTGGGGAATCTTAGATCGCTTCATATAAGAACTGTGTTCCAAAAATAAACACGCCACCCCGGCGATTTTACTCATATGGATATAAAGCATCAACTGAAGGTGTAAATGTACACATTTACCCAAAGAGTAACACAATATAAACACTAGAAACGAGTCAAACAACCCAAAGACTACATTTCCCATGAACACGGCTGCTGTAGGGACAGTGATATCAGACCCGGAAGTAGTAGTTCTAAAGACTTTTAAGGCAGAATTCATTAAATTTTCGCCAGAAACGGGCTGTATCAAATATGAATGAATATCATAAACGATGCAGAGCCACCCCCCTGACAAAAACGCCGGGGTGGTGTGTTTATGTTTGGAACACAGTTCTTATATGACGTGATCTAAGATTCCCAAACGGGGATTTAACACAAAAAATAAAGCCACGAACCCGTGAAACAGCCCCCTCTAGTGGCAGTGACATCAGACTTCAGTGCTCTATTGTAGAAGTATTATAAGGGATGGTATAATATAAAGGTTAGATATAAGCAGCCAGATAACTTCTTCCTCACTTGCCAGTGTAAATAAAGGTGAAAAATAATGAAAATCACACCAACAAGGGTGAGGCCTTCTCCATATAGCAGCAGCATTTTGATTACTGGGGCAGTTGCTTGTTGACAACAATGTTAATCTATAATGCTAATGCTATTTTGGTGATGAACAAATTATCGGCCGGCATGCACTGATAGATATGGCAGCCCTCAGTTGGATAACCTCGGGCGACTATGAATGCTAGGTGATAACCTATTTTCAAATCTGACAGCTTTGGTCACGTCAGCGCCTCCATGAACTAATTGTTCACGATGAAAGTTGGGATGGTCAGTTCATTAAGTCAGTGCAAATTGCGGCGGGTCCCTCGGGCCGATTCAGCTCATTCTACTTTCTCTCTGCTGAGCTTCCCTTTGCAGGGAGTCGTTAATCAGCATGTGACATGGCCACACTGGGCAAAACACCAGAGAGAAAGGACTGAGCACAGCCGTCTGTTAAATACGAGCCGAGGTACCCGATTAGTCCCGATTAATTACAGGTTTGTGTTGATGTTGGGAGCGCCACCCGATCTCCACCCATAGCATGGAAATGACAGTGCTGCATATAGCCTACTGCAGTGGTTCTCAAACTTTTTCATGTCAAGGACCCCCAAATTGACACTTATTAGCCCGCGGACCCCTATTTTAAAAGATATGCCAGGGACCCCCATAGGAGAAGATTTTTACGGCTCTATAGCAGTGGTTCTCAACCATTTTAATTTCAAGGTCCCCCAGTTTGACATGCATTAGGCTACAGACCCCCATTTAATGGCATTTCTATCTCTGGGACCCCAATTAATATTGTAAAATCAATGTTAATCTAACTCTGAGAGTGTACAAATGGAACCAAATGGACCCTAACGGGTCCATTTGGTTCCATTTGTACACTCTCAGAGTTACAGACCCATAAGGGTCCATTTGGTTCCTGTCCATCATTTAGCTGGGGACCCCCTTGAACCCCCTCAAGTACCCCTGGGGGTCCCCGGACCCCACTTTGAGAACCAATGGCCTACTGTACCAATAGCATCACTCCCTCCAAACCTGGCACACTGGAAGGAATTCCAGTCTCCAAACCTCCAGTCGTCTGGAAATGAAACCGAAACTATGAAAAGAATTCCACTGAGAATGAAAGGAAATTCAGCTATTTCTTTTTGTTTTCACCCCAAAAAAACTTTTCTTATCATTTGCAGGGCTCTACAGAGCGAGTATTTCACTTGCACCTGCCCCTAAAAGTGCATTCTGTATGTGCAACCTGGAATACAAATTTACAAGCATAGTTTGCGAGTTAAGATTACTATCTACCGTAACCCTTTCAATCCAAAGCTAAAGAGTAATTCAAACTTTTTGGTAATCAGAATCGTCTAATTACTTAGTTGTAATAGCATATTGTCTCTGGATGACTAGCAGGTCCCCAAGAGAGACGGGGAGAGAGAGAGAGAGAGAGAGATACAAATGGGCTTATTTTATTCAAAGTCTATTGAATGCTCTCATTTCTCATCAGAGAACGTCATGGTAAGATGACAGCCACAGCTCCTAAACCAAACGTGGTATTCATAATGATTAGATACATTTGGACGAACTGTCGGAGCCGTACAGACATTCCATAACTCCATAACGGATCCGCCACAGTTAAAAACCGGTGCCTTGCTTTAAATCGCATATTTTAATGTGATTACAGTGAGAGAACATTATGCAACCTGTTGACGAGCTTTCAAGACACTTCCGGCGCCTTTAAAATCCAGGGGCAACACAGCAGGGGGCCTGGACTGACACTCATTTCTCCATTCTTGATTTCACTCTCTCTTTCTCTCTCTTTCAATCTTTTTCATATACGGTAAAGTCTCTGTTTGCTCAACCGTGCACACTCCACGAGTTAGCCTAGCTTTTTCTTTTTTACTTTTAACACACCCACCTTATACTCTCCCCTCTTGCACTCTCTCTCACTCTACGCTACTTTAATCCTCCCTTTTTCCTCTCTCTCCATCTCTTTCGTTCTCTTTGATTCCTTCTCCTTTCTCTCTCACGTTAGCTGTCTTGTCCTTTACCTTACTCTCTCTGTCAATCTACCAAAAAGAAGGGAATCTTATTTTTCAAGGAGAGAGAGAGAGAGAGAGAGAGAGAGAGAGAGAGAGAGAGAGAGAGAGAGAGAGAGAGAGAGAGAGAGAGAGAGAGAGAGAGAGAGAGAGAGAGAGAGAGAGAGAGAGAGAGAGAGAGAGAGAGAGAGAGAGAGAGAGAGAGAGAGAGAGAGAGAGAGAGAGAGAGAGAGAGAGAGAGAGAGAGAGATTCTGTTCTCCATCTGCTACTTCACTTCTTATGCACAGTACCTGGCCATTGTTTTAGCATTCATGGACTTGGTTGCGTTGTTTGTTTACATTTTAAATCAGGGGTAGGTAGACACGGGTGCCAACATTGGCACAGGTGAGGGTGATCACTGGCATAAGTGTGTGAGAGAGGATTTTTATTTCAAAAGTAAAAGAAATGTAGTCAATGAAATGAAGTCTCCTCACATGTATGAAAGTTGCATCCTGCACATAGTTCTACATTCATTCAAACTCTGAACATTGACTGAGGAGGGAGTCTGAGAGATATAGGTGGGTTGTTGCTCTAAATGATCATTACAATGTCCTGATGTGAAATAAAATATTTCAAAAGACAATAAATTACGCTTGTTCTGAATATGGAAAATCTAAATAGGTTGGAAATATTTTTTATTTTGATATGGTGTCACAATTAAATGATGTGCGATACCAACGTAATGTTGGTATCACACTCTGACTATCAAGGAAATAAAAACATGGCACTTCATGTCAAAAAGGTTGCCGACCCCTGGTTTAAATCAAAGATAATCATTTGTCTTTATTTCATTTTGTGTCCAAGTGTTTTCTGACATAGCCTATGATCTGCTAAAGAGTGGGCAGCCTTCTACCAACATTTTCAGACCCAATCTCACCTCTTACATACAGTACACATAGAGGGTACAATGCTTGCGCACACACGCACACGACAATCCAATTCTATCCCATTCTCCACAAAATAGACAAGAGCGCAACATAACAGGTGGATGCTATTAAGTAATCTGGTAGAACAGAAGAACTAGCAGTACTACTGATTTAAAGTTGCTTTGGTTAAGTGATTGAGAGACGGTTTGCTGTTTCCCACAGATATATATTTATATTAAAACGTATCAAAATAATATTTAAGCAAAACCAACCAAGTGTATGTCTCTTCATTTTTCATGCAGGAGAAATAGTCAGCAGATATTTTCTTCCAACCAAGCACTACTATAACTCAAAAGTTATCACTCTCTGTGCCTGGTGGCTCAGCAGTGGCAAGGACAGAAGTTTGAATCCAGTTGCTGTCATGTCTTTCTTTGCGCTATAGGTTTGCTTTTTACACATAAAGCAAAACAAATGCTTTTAAAAAAAGGTTTTATTACGATGGAAGACGCTACGATGAATTAGCTTTCATTGTCTACTACGGCACCTCGCTGACCTTTAATCAAGGGTCATTGTAGTGAATTAATTAGATTTGAAGGCTTTAACAAGTGGGGGAATTATTCCTGATCTGTCATAGCATTCACAGCTGACCTGTTCTCCTGGCAACTAATTATGTCTGCTCAAACCCTCACCAGTTTATTTAAACTGTTTTGGTTCAAATCGCCACAAATGTCCTCTTGACCTGTGTGGCAAGCTCAGTGCCAGGCGAGGCGTCTTATCAGGGGCACAGCAGCTCTCCCCTCCCCGTCACCTACAATGAGCTGCCACATTCATTGGCAATTATTAGTCACCCTGCCAATTCATTGCAGTCTCATTCAATTACCTTCCGGCACAAACTGGAAATAATCAATGTTTCCCCCGTAGACAAGTGTTTTAGTGCTCTTTAATTATTCCCAGATGGGATGGATGTAACGAAAGGTGGGCACAAACTACACAGTGCCCAATGCCCATACATGTGTGTGTGCCCACACATGCAAAGACACACTGTTTGATTCAGAGCCATGCGGTATCTGCAGTACAGTCGGCTGGAAAGAACATAAACAAACACATTCGATTAAAATGTTTTCCTCTTTATGGGATTTTGAGCTTTTAGTTATCTCATTATTTTAGGAAGCAGGTAGCGCGCGCGCACACACACACACACACACACACACACACACACACACACACACACACACACACACACACACACACACACGAACACACACGAACACACACACGCACGTGTGTGCTTACTAGGATGGAAAGAGAGATGGAGAGAAATTGAGAGAGAGAAAGGTGGAGAGGGAGAAAGATGGAGAGGGAGAAAGACAGAGAAAGAGAGAGAGTGCTCAGGACTCCATCAAACATTAACACTCCAACACTAAACCTGCCCAACAATCATCCACCTCGCACGTAAAAAAAAGAAAAGAATCTGCAAGCAATTAGGAAGCAGCTTACGGAAGCCAAAATCTCTACTGTGCTGGCACTGGGCGAGATTCAGCATGTACACAGATGGGAACTCTTAGGCCCACGCACGCACACATAATTGATACAGAAACACACGCGGCCCAAAAGAGAACATTGCGGCGATGTTTTTGCTGTCCTGTGCCGACATACCACTATTATTATTAAATGATTGTTTCATTTATTTTTGCTCCATCTAATAACACGGCAGATAGGGGTCCCAGTTACATTTCCAATTAAATGGAAGTTTAGTAGCGTGTGTTAAGATTAGAGCTTTGGCAAAACACAGCGAGGGGCTGAGAAGCATAATAAGATGCATCGTCTCAATTCTTGACACGCGGGTGTGTTTAGAAATTACATGAAACACGCTCCCGTGGCGTAAAGGCGGCCTTTCACGGCGGGGAGTCATAGCCTACGTGAACACACACACGCACGCACACACACACACACACACACACACACATACACACACACACACACACACACACACACACACACACACACACACACACACACACACACATACACACACACACACACACACACACACATACACACACACACACACACACACACACACACACACACACACACACACACACACACACACACACACACACAAACAAAAACAGAGAAGGCGGGATATGCTAAAAAGATTGCCTTTCCCTTCCCACACAGTGTATACGCACCTCTCATATAGGCGCATTCAAATCCTACCCCCCTCCTCCTATATGCAAGCAGCACAATAACGCCACCCCCTTTCAGACCCCTCTCTTGAAAATGCTCTTTAAAATGCAGTATTCATACCTTCCCAACAACACATTATACTGCACATATTTAAAGGGTTGGCCTCTGCACGAGGCTCCATGCACAGCGTGTTGTTGTGAGCTCACCTCGGCAAACGTGAGTCAGAGCTCCTGCTGCATGCAACGCCACAGTCAGCCTATCTCTGTGTACTACTGACAGCTCTCATATCTCCAGCCCAGAAAGATACCCCGACCCGCTTTCCCGGAATGAAACTGTGTGTGTGTGTGTGTGTGTGTGTGTGTGTGTGTGTGTACTTGTATCACTACTGTATACTTGTGAGTACCATATGTCCCCACACAGGTATAGCAGAATTTGCAAAATAGACGTTGTGAGGACCATTTTCCTGGTCCTCACAACGTCCTTTTTATGGTTGAAAAACATTTTTTAGAGATATATTTACAATTACAAAAAGATTCAGGTTGGGGTTAGTGTTAGAGTTAGTAATTAGAGGTTAGATTTAGGTGTTTGTTTTAGACGTATGCCTGATTCCTACTTAGTTGTGTGCTGGTGTCATGCACCGAAAAATAGCATATCTACGCGTTGTGAGCTTGTTGGTCTGAAATGTTTCGTTAAATAAGGCCAAAAATTATTGTAATAAAAAATCAAAAATGCTGTTCATAAAACTGCTGTCCTAAAATGTTGATGTCCTCACAAGTATAGTAATACAAACGTGTGTGTGTGTGTGTGTGTGTGTGTGTGTGTGTGTGTGTGTGTGTGTGTGTGTGTGTGTGTGTGTGTGTGTGTGTGTGTGTGTGTGTGTGTGTGTGTGTGTGTGTGTGTGTGTGTGTGTGTGTGTGTGTGTCTGTGTCTGTGTGTGTGTTTGGTTGTGCGCCATGTGTGTCTGTATGTGTGTAGTTATGTACTGCATCTTCGTGTACACCTGTGTGTGTTGCGTGTTCATCACTGTGGCACCGATAGTCTGCACTAGCTTATTGCTACCTAGTGCCTGCTGCCCGGCGCTGATAGTGCAGTGGGGGCTTTTTTTTTTCTCCAAATGTATTTATGGACTGATCCCCACAACACGGGAGTGGAAATAGCTTGAAGGCTGTAGTAGTCCAACGGAGATGGCTGGGAACCTGCATCCATGCAGCCGGAGCGAGCAACGTACGGTCCCTCAGGGACCCCCCCTGTTGTGCTCTGCAGGTCACTGCCAAAGTCCACTGCTTTGGACAAAGAGGAAGGAGGCTGTAGCACTCCCCGACTCCGTGTGTCTCTCCTTCTCATATTGTTGCTGTCGGACGGAAACCTCATCCAAGTCCAAAACCGTTCATTTTTTCAGGATTATGATGACGATTTAAAAAACGATTAAAATAGTGAAAATAGCCGATCTACAAGCTCACCGCGTCTCGCATCACAAGGCGTGGTGAGTTTGTAGATCAAATGCAAATGCATGTCGCGCACAGTCATCCGCATATAATGTGCCACATGCATAAGCGCACCTGCATTTAGGCCTGTCACAATTATTACATAATCGTCTAATCGCAATTATTTTTGCATAATCGTCATAATCGTTTCCATGTTGAACGTTTTTCACACATTTTCAAATATTAAAAAATCCGAAATAGCAGATCTACAAGCTTACAACACGTCACTTTGTGACGTGTTGTAAGCTTGTAGATCTGCTATTTCTTTTTAATATGTCAATAATTTCTTTGTATATTTCAGTTATTTGTCATATCTGCCCTGTGCAATGTTTGATTACGAAGCCTACAAGGTGCTTTATTCATTTCATTCAAACACACAATTAGATAGTTAATCGCAATTATTTGAGTGACAATTAATCGTCAACTTAAATGTGTAATGGTGACAGCCCTACATGCATACACACACATACAGACACGTGTGTCTGATACGCCCCAGCGTGGGTTTGGTGTGCGAGGAGAGGACTGCAGTAATACATCGGCCACGGCAGGTGCTCCCAGATGAGAGTATAGGGGCTTTATCGCAGGTATAAGGGCTCACACACAGTCTCTGACATTCATCGCGCACAAGTTCCCCTCCCCAATCCCTTTAGGCTGGATGCAACACAGTCAGAGAGAGAGAGAGAGAGAGTGAGAGAGAGAGAGAGAGAGAGAGAGATCGACAGGGTCAGAAGGAGCACGGAGGAGAAAGTGTGATTGTGCGTTGTGGAAAAACAGGAGAGGCGGCGGCTCAGAGAAAAAGAGAGAGAAAGACAGATAAAAGTGAAGTCGATGCACAGTGGCACATGCCGCTGACGGGGAGAACCAGAGACGAGAGAAAGAGATGTGGAGGAGGGTGTCGGCGAGAGAGAGAGAGATACAGAAAGACAGACAGACAGACGGAGAGAACAGGAGAGCGGGAGACTGAAGGAAAGACTGATGGAGAGACGCGGAGGCAGAGAGAGACGAGGAGGAGATTCATGGCATGGAAACAAAAAGGAGGTGGAAAATAGAGAGAGAAAATATAAGGCAGAAAATCTCTTACAAAGTCTGATAATGCAGCTCAGCCCCGTACATGGCAAATGGACCCATAGGGTCTATTTGTAGCCTCTCTCGGTTAAATTAACCCATGTTTGCAGTATTGTGCCTTGAAGGTGCGTGCAGAGGGGGAAGAGGACATGAGAAGAAAGTGGGTGTCAGCAGTAGAAGGGTGGAGGTGGGGAGCAGAGAGAGAGAGAGCTGTAAAGGGTCCCAGATGATAATTAGGATGAAATAAGGGCCACGAGCCACATCATGGCAGATGGAGAATTAGTTCACAGAGAGGGAGAGGTGAGAGCCACAGGAGAACAATACAGAAGCAGCCAGGAACTGCTGACAAGCGCCCAATGGCAGAGAAAAAAAAGGTTCATAATCAAGACAAAGGGAAGACGTGCTTTCTTCACAGCGTTCACTCGTACACTTACAGTACCTGTACTAAACAAGCCTATACACGTGTGTTTGTGTGTGTGTGTGTGTGTGGGGGGGAGAACACGCACGCACGTACACATACCATATATATATACCATATATGAACCAGTGGTGGAAAGTAACAACTAAGTACATGTACTCAAATACTGTACTTAAGTACAATTTTGAGGTATTTGTACTTTACTTGAGTATTTCCAATACTTTTACTTCTACTCCACTACATCTCAGAGACAAATGTTGTATTTTTACTCCACTATAATTATTTGAAAACTTTAGTTACTAGTTACTTTGCAGATATAAATTATTATATTATAAAATATACATTAACCACTTTAGCCCGATTTTATACATAGGCTATTTGAAAATATCAGATCTACAAGCTCACAACCGCGACGCGTTGTGAGCTTGTAGATCTGATATTTTCAAACATTTTAGTACTTTTACTTTTGGTACTTTATATTTTCATGCCAATACTTTTGTACTTTTACATTTTGAACACAGGCCTTTTACTTGTATTTTTACACTGTGGCATTGGTACTTTTACTACTATACTCCAGGGAAATGTTCAGCTGCAGTCTTAATTATAATGTGAATAGTAGGAAAGTGGTACATCAAAGTTTATTATTTTATTATTTATCATTGTGTTGTTAAATCAGACATAAAATGAGCATTGTTACATTTCATTTTAGCTGAGCAAATAACCTGGTCTGTACTTGTTTTTGTTTTTTTGTTTTTTTCACAAGATAACAGCAAACGACGCAATCAATAATGAACAAAATGCACACAAGGTTATAGCTACATATAGGCTACGTTCATGCAGCTAATTATGGTTGTCATTCCTCACGGGACTGGAAGCCTAATATATGATTACGTTCACAGAACTTCATACACTGCTTATGAATGTGAGTGGTCATATTTGAGTGCTGATTGGGCAGATTTATGCACTGCAAGGGGTTTGCCCAGTGAAGTGGACATGTATGGAAGAGGCTCAACCCGTTAATAATGTACAATTATGAGGTATTTTTTTACTTTACTGGAGTGTTTCTAATTTTCAGCACTTTCACTTCTACTCCACTACATCTCAGAGGTAGATATTGTACTTTTACTACACTATAATTATTTGAAAACTTTAGTTACTAGTTACTTGATGTAGATTATTATTACAAAACATACATTAACCACTTCAGCAATAAATACATTTCGGCCATTTCAAAATAGCCGATCTACAAGCTCACAATGCGTCGCGTAGATCGGCTATCTTCAAAACATTTAATACATTTGAAAACTTGGGAAATTGGACATTCTGCATAATGAGTACTTTCTACTTTCGGTACTTTAAGTACATGTTGATGCCAACTTTTGCACTTTTACTGCAAGTAATTTGTTGAATTCCGGACTTTTACTTCTAACAGAGTACTTCTACTTTGCAGTATTGATACTTTTACTTGAGTAAAACATTTGAGTACTTTTTCCACCACTGCATGTACTGTAGCAATGTCAAACTGGGTCTCTCTATCTCTCTCTCTCTCTCTCCCCCTCTCTCTCTCTGTGTCCGGTGCACATGCACGCATCATAGTTGTGCAGTCTCTCCGTTTGTCTCTCTCCCTCTCAGTCTGTCCAGTGCACGTGCGTGCATACGTGCGTGTCGTACCGTA
The DNA here is from genome assembly GCF_963454915.1 of Gymnoscopelus microlampas. Classification (NCBI taxonomy): domain Eukaryota; kingdom Metazoa; phylum Chordata; class Actinopteri; order Myctophiformes; family Myctophidae; genus Gymnoscopelus; species Gymnoscopelus microlampas. The sequence goes on from NC_139945.1 coordinate 30,441,615, forward strand.
GGTGCGTGGGGGGTATGTTGTCACGTTTAATGTGTTAATGGTAGACATGGGCTTTTAACTGAGCAGCGTAACTCTCCCATGCGTGTGCACATGCACGCTTCACAGCTGCACGGTCCCTGATTATACCAGTGTCAGTCTACCTTATGTGGATTATGCGGTCGACGCGCAATGACATTTTGCACCTTAATCCCATGTACAACGTACTGGCTTTTGTCTTTCTGTTGTGTTTTTTTAGCACCTTAACTAACGTCCATAAGTATATCATGCACAGTATACATCTGCTGCTATGCTCACGCACCTTTATATCCATATTTATAACCATGACCCCCCCCCCACCTCTTCTTCGTCCCCTGCTTTTTTCTATGGAAATCACGAGACGATGGGAACTATGCACGAAAACGAATTTCACCCACTATTTTTACTTCTGTGAGCCTATGTGATGTGACAATAACGCTGATTCTGTGTGAGCGTCTTCCTTTTCCTCTCCTTCTGTCTCTCTCTCTCTCTCTCTCTCTTAGTCAGAAACAGAGATAGCCTTGCGGGCAGATATACAGTACCATAACCTGGAGGGACGCTGAGTCTGAGAATATGAATTCACAAAAATAATATAGTTGTCAGTGACCAATGTGAAAAATATTCAGCGATTGAGTATTTTGGCATGCTGGCATTATCCACATGAAAATAACTGATTGGTCTAGTACAGTGATTTTCAACCTTTTTCGGGGTCAAGGACCACCAAATTGACAAATATTAGCCCAGGGACCCCCATTTGAAAAGATATGCCAGGGACTCAACCATTTAGATTTCTTGGGGGTCCCAATCTACACTGTATCACCATCATCAGTGTTCATTTAACTCTGAGAGTGTACAGATGGAACCAAATGGACCCGTTAGGGTTTTCCAATGGAAAAGCATACGACACAGCTGTCAGTGCATGTTGGTTTATCACAACCTGATGGGTAAACTAAATCATATGAACACAAATACATAGATTTTGTCAAGTGAGATAAAAAACACTTTCTGCCGTAGGCACCATCTTTGATCTAGGCTAAACATCCCTATGGTTACAGGCAGTGTTAGATGGGAGGGAGGGGCGGGCTGGGGGGGCATTTTCTTAACCACTTACTTAAACCCTCTAGTTTTAGTCAAATGCACTGTACTGTACATGCTGCACTGTTTTTTCCGATCTACACCACATCACTTTGCCCAAAATAGACGGTCTACAAGCTGCAATCATGCGAGGCATTGTGAGCTTGTAGATCTGCTATTTCTGGCTAATGTTCCCCCCAGAATGGATGATAGGGTTCATGTAAGCCTTATGTACTTCATCGTACAACAATGCGTCCCAACGCGAGCTTGTAGATGAGCTATTTTCACAATGTTTGAAATAAAAACATCTTATTATCTTACAGTATATTGAAAACTTGCCCAAAATAGGAATTGCCAGCCAATTTTTAAATTGTGATATTATCAAACATACATTTCAAACATCAGACTAGTCTACATTTCCCTGAAGGAAATGTGTTTTATTCAGTCTAACCAGAAGCAGGGATAAAACATATCCCCACTGGTGATAAAAATGAATGACCAGAGGGTGTTGTGCGTGTGCGTGCGTGCGCGCGTGTGTTGGGGTGAATAGGCTAATATTCACATGCATTAACCACCCTCATATTCTTAGTAAAAATAGACCTGAGTTACAACTAACTGTACCTGGACCGCTGTTGTCCGTCCACAATAAATCTCTTCGCCAAAAATAGCCGATCTACAAGCTCACAACCCGTTGGCGGACATTCTCCAGAGAAAAGGCATGCTAGAGTTCAAGAGGTTAATAAATATAATCAATCCCAAACACAAACGTATGAACGTGCCCTTTGTAAAACCAGAAAAAGCCATGCCAGGGCGGATAGGGTTAATAAGAAAGGCCAGGAAGTGTCAGCTGTGACAGCCAACAGCCAAGAGATAATTGATACTGATTCTGTCATTTACAATGATTACAGTTGATCTAAAACTTACAATCAAGTCCTTTCTTAATTGTCACATGGCAATTACGTGGTAATGATGGCTTGGTTTCCAAATGGCAAATTAACAGAAGCAATCTTACATAATCACTGAGTTTCCAGTCCATTGTTTATTCCTCACAGTAGTCTTATGATACACAGTAAACTGCTCAGTGTTAATTTAACTCAGAGAGTGTACAAATCTAACCAAATGGACCCTTAAAAGGTCACTTCGGTTACATTAATACACTCTCTGAGTTGAATTAACAGTGAGGATTGTTACAGTGTTGTAATCAACATTCAATGCCACTCCACCTTCATTTCGCTGCTGCTGTCAGAACTTAATGACCTTGCAAGCAATCTCAGCTTGGTGGGGACATTGCCTCTGGCAACAATGCTTTGTGTCAAGCAGTGGTAGAAAAATTACTCAAATGTTTTACTTAAGTAAAATATCAATACTGCAATGTAGAAGTACTCTGTTACAAGTAAAAGCCCGGAATTCAAGATTTACTTGAGTAAAAGTACAAAAGTTTTGGTATCAAAATGTACTCAAAGTACCAGAAGTAAAAGTAGAACATTTTTGTGTAGTGTAGGATGAAGGAATGGATGAGGGAATAGATGGATGTTTATTATTAATGCATCCACTAAGCATCCACTGCGTCCAAACAATTCTGTGGCCTGTAGACATCAAACAGCTCCAAAACAATACATCAGAATTGGTGTAACCGCAGTATAGTGTTGTGGCGTCTTGTGTGTACGAGAATGAATTCGGTCTCTTCCACAAAACGTTATCGTTCCTCGAGTCGTTCAGTTTCCTCCATGTGGAAAGACTGGTGACGTGAGGTTCAGTCAGTCAGTGGTGAAATGCAACATTTTCCTTAGACGTTCTTCTTTCGTCATTGGACTGAACATTGGGACCGGAAGTAGTGAACAGTGAACGAATCATTGGAACTAATCCTAATCTCCTCCCCTGTGCACTGAGGTAAATATCTCTACCCACTCCTGGTCTCAAGCTTGAGATTTTGAACATTCTTCTCCTGCTCATATTTTTCCCAGCTGGTCTGGGGATTCGTGGCCAAGAAACTAGAGATCATAAAATATGTAATGTAACATTTATTAAATCTGCAAAGCCAGAAAAAAAAAATTAACTGGTCAAACCAAATGACTTTATGTTACTTCAAAGCCTGTGTCTGATCCCTCTCTCAAATCTATGCACGCACACCATGCACACTGTTTAATTGAATTATTTAGGAATGGAGTCCACGAGACCGCTGATGAATAAGAAGAAGAAGAAGCATTGTCTTTCTACATATTGTAGATCAGATAATGATATCACACTCACAGCAGTCAAAATGATGATGATTAATCCTTTCAAGCTCAGCCCATCCAAATAGGATTGTGACTGAAATTAATTTTGTGAACATATATACTATATCTATCCCGCTTTTTGAATTGTTTGCTGGTCGAAATTCATGCGTCTCTAGTTCAGATGCGTCAGAACATACAGACCTGACTTTCACATTGATTTCCTAGTTATTCTCTTTTTGTTTGTTCTGTCTTGTAAAGCGACTTTGAGTACCAAGAAAAGCGCTGTATAAATTGGATGTATTATTATTATATGTGGGTCTCCATTTATCATTCCATTGATAGCAGACATACACGCACGTATATCATGCATGTATGCATGCCTATCAAATGATTGTACATCTTTCTGAAATAATTTAAACAGTAGGCCATGCACACAAGAAAGCTGTCGTAACAGATTCAATTATTTTTGCTTCTGAAAATGTTTGAAGTTCTTTCTTCGATGAAGCAGTGGTGGGAAAAGTACTCAGACTTTTTAAAAGTGGTATATAATGTAGAAACACAAGTAAAAGGCATGTATTTAAAATGTCACTTGAGTAAAAGTACAAAAGTATTGGCGTCATAATATAGCCTGCAGTACAAAAGTAAAAGTACATAAATTGCGATGCGACGCGTTATGAGCTTGTAGATCTGCCATCTTCAAATAGCTATAAAATGGTATAATGGGGCTTAATTGGTTAATGTATGTTTTCTAATAACCCAAACTAACCAAAGTTGTCAAATAATTGTAAAAAGTACAATATTTGCCTCCGAAATGTAGTGGAAGTATAAAGTAAAGTATAACAACTTTAAATGGGTGGCGCAGTGGTAAAGCGCCTGCCCACCACTACGGAGGTTGTGGGTTAGAGTCCACCGTGGGTGGCTTTGTAGAGCGTTATATTTAATTATATGCTATACTATATTTAAAAAAATACCCTTTTTTTGCCGTTTTCAAAACAGTTTTTTCACAGAATCAAACGTTTTATGGTCATGATTCACCAGGACCCTGGATGGCTTGATTCTAGACTTAAAATAATTGATATAAATATTTTTGGAAATGTCAATGGGAAAAATGCATTGACTATTTTGAAGTGGAACCAGAAAATGGCCGCCACTGCTATGCCCTATTCCACGCCAGCTTTGGGAATGTCCTGCGTTTGTGTACCCGGAAGTTGAGACGCACTGTGATTAGCCAGTAGTCACTTTGAGTGGCAGTTCGGGCAAACGCAGTCAGTGGGGCAAACGCAGTCCCCACCAAAAATATTTACGATTCTGTCCCTATCGGTACATAACTCGGACGGCGCTTAGTCGACTAGCAGACCATCGGCTGGTCGTCGCGGGCACTCGCGCCTGGAGGCGCTCGGGCGCGACTCCTCAGCCTCAAGGTCTGCTGAGTCGGCGCGCCTCCGTCATGGTCCAAAACTATACTTTATCGGCGAAAAAAAGTAGTCCGCGGATGACAGAAAAAGTTTCACCCAAAGCGGGAGTCGAACTCAGACTACCAGTGGTAGTGGGTTGGGAGTCTAATGATTAGCGAGGTGCACCACTGAGGCCGGTGCCGATATTGGGTATTTTGGTTGTGTATTACAATGTGACGTCCTAACTCTTCTATTGTAGAAGAAAGAAGTCCCCGCCCGCGCCCCCGCCCAAAAGGGGGAGCCCCATATGGCTCCCCATATACACAGTGCACTTACTGTCGCCTATTCCACATGTGCTCCTACTTCAGCCAATGAAGAGACTCTTCTCTGTAACCATGGCAACCCTGGAACCTCTGGTCAGCCATTTTGAACACACGCGCACACACACACACAGACACACACACACACACACACACACACACACACACACACACACACACACACACACACACACACACACACACACACACACACACACACACACACACACACACAGAGACCAGTGGTTCTCAACCTTTTCTGGATCAGGGCAGCCTTTCTTGAAAGCATTTTGTGGCCGCATGCATTGTCAGAGCATGTTTATTTTAATCAATCACTTGTGCTGAGTCTTGGAACACACGCTATACTCATACATACAGACATACAGACAACACCTGAAGGTAAGGCAGTGACATTGTCAAAACAATAAACAGCCAATCAATCAATTGATCAATCAATCAGTCAGTTTGTACCATTTCACCCTTTCATTTCAAACTGCCCGTCAGGAGATCTCATTAAAAGCACCACGCAGCCACGCAGCCACGCAGCCACGCTTGACCATTGTGCTGTAGCCAATACCTTGATGGGATTTAAAGCGCACAGTACGGGGCTGGAATACACATGAGCTGTGTGCAGGAGCAGGGGACATTAGTATCTGACACACACACACCCACACACCGTTGCATTCTCATTCTGCACATGCCCAGTGAGCAGAAATCCACACTGAGAGGAGAGGAGCCTTGAGGCCAGCTGTGTGTGTGTGTGTGTGTGTGTGTGTGTGTGTGGGTGGGTGTGGGTGTGGGTGTGGGGGTGTGGGTGTGTGTGTGTGTGCCTGAAAGTTAATTTAACTTAATTGTCGTTTTCTTTGCTTTTTTACTCTCAGGGACAAATTAACTCGGATTTGGCAGTGCACAAATAGTTTTTACATCCTTTTTATTATCGATCAATTTTATTCATGATATCACAAAAACAATACAATTAGCTGGATGGTCAAGGCTCCAAGAATTCCAAGTCCAACAATGCAGGTTTTTCTTATTTATTTACCTCCAAAATAAGATGAAACAGTCCTGTTACAGGGTAGGCCCGAGGCAGAAGTACTACTACACATATAAATAAGACTGGCCAAAACTGAAGTTTACAGAATAAGAAATAAAACACTTGAACAGCTAAACTAAGAAAAGGAAAAAAAATAACTCAAGAACTGGAACAGGCAATGGCTTTTTCCCCCAATACAAGTCCCTGCATGCAGCTCTCCCCTGGAGTTCCTCAAGCAAACTGAGCATTTTTCTCTCAGCACTTCTAGCCTCCATTATATAGAAAGTGAGACCCACCCACCCACAATGATTAGTAATTTGTAGGGCTGCCAAGTCTCACCCTTTGAGAGTGAGAGTCACGCAATTTATCCTCTTCTCACACCACACTTGCCATTTCACAGGCTCATTTTGTCATTTTCCCCTCTCACTTCTTTATAGTATTTCCATAACTTGCTGCTTGCCGTTAATGCCGTAGTTCGAAGGCAGGCGTGCTTTCAAATGCCACCGCAAACTAGTCAGAGGACACTGACACCGTTTCCATGGGATCATCGTCCCGCGACTGACAGAATGTTTCGTCTGCGAGATAGCCGCTGGATGACAACATACACACTAGCGCGCTGCGTGGTTATATGATATGAAGGCGATGAAGCGATGTAAATATTATATTTATATTTGTATTATATAAACTGCAGACTGTCTGCCACTTTTAGGTCTTTTAGATCGCCTTTTATAACGCCTGTTTGCCGCTGCCTTTTACACAGGTATGTCCCTTTCTCGATTTCTCCATGAATGGATGATGCATCACCACGCGTTTTAGTGTAGTTTATTTGCAGATACTAAATTGTAGGATAAGAATGACTAGGTCTATGCCACCCAACTTAATAATATAATGTAATATAGAGTAGCATACTATATATAAATGTTAGTGCTGACTGGTGAGTCACTATAAAACAAGGTGCCTCATCATTGTCTTGGGTCATGTTTCTGCTGTTGCAGCTATTGTTATTTAAGTTCATCAAATGACTGCATATGTGAATATGTGAATGCATATGAGGTGAGTCACTATAACGCCTCGTCTTGGGTCATCTTTCCAATTATTTAACATGCTAAGGTGCAGCTATTGTTACTG
>NC_139945.1:30458794-30533794 GCF_963454915.1 Gymnoscopelus microlampas
GTTAACAAGGAAGTGGATGGGAGTCTAGATCTTCGAAAAATCATATCTCCTTGGTCTTTGGGTCAAATTTGAAAAAATAAAAAAATAAAATAAAATACGTTTTTACGTCAGTGACAGTATTGGTTAATTAGGTCAATTACGTCAGAGGCAGTGAATGAGTTAAGTATAATTTTGAGGTATTTTTAGCGGTTCCAACCGCTCTATATCTGACTTTGTCCGTGTGTCCGTGTATCCGGGTGTCTGGGTGTCCTCTGTATTCTTATTGGCTGGGCTATAAACAAATATTGATGACAACATCAATACGGGGCTCATCAAAGGCACCGCTTCCTTCACACAGGGTGTGATTTTTTACTTTACTGGAGTATTTACAATACTTACATATTTACATAATTTTACTCCACTACATCTCAGAGGCAAATATTGTACTTTTACTCCACTACAATTATCTGTAAACTTTAGTTACTAGTTACTTTGCAGATATAAATGATTATATCATTAAACATACATTAACCACTTCAGCCCTATTTTATACATAGGCTATTTGAAAATAGCAGATCTACAAGCTCACAACGCGTCGCGATGCGACACGTTGTGAGCTTGTAGATCTGCTATTTTCAAACATTTTTGTACTTTTACCTTTGGTACTTTAAGTATATATTGATGCCAATATTTGTGTACTTTTACTCAAGTGACATTTTGAACACAGACCTTTTACTTGTAACAGAGTATTTCTTTATACATATAAGTGTTTCTGCACACTTATATGTGTGGCTGCCTGTGGCTATATAACTAAAAGCTCTCTACTGTGCACCACTGTGCCAGAGTGTAAGGTATGTGTTAAGTCTTTATATCCTATTTAAGGATTCTACCTGTGAGTGTCTTTGACTTCCACTTTTCCCCAACGTTAAACATAATGACACTTTCCAATCTCACCAGTGACCTTTACTGTGCAGCAAATGACAAACCAATTAAAGAGCAATCAACCGCTTCCATTAAAAAAAGCAGAAACCACTCTGCTTTTGTAGTCCCTACATTAAAGAATGTAAGATGCCTTATACAAATAAATGGTTGCCGCCGCCTTCACAGAAGCGTAGTACATGAAGTGACTACTAACACTAGGCATTTGCCATCTTATGTGCATGCATTTTAAGACAAGAATCTAATGCGTTTCCATAGGTGACACATTCAGGTCAATACTATCGTATCTTATTGAAGCTCCTATAGCAGAGGTTCAGAAGCAGGACCACAGCTCAAATCCAGTCACTTCCGTTCATCTAAAAATGCTCATATAACCCCCCCACCCTTCGATCTTGTATTCTGCACCCCTCCCTACTCTGCCTTATCCTTCTTATCTCCACTCCTTTCTTCCTATGTGAGAAGTGAACGTGAACGCAGCTTCTTCTGACCCATTCTTTAGTCCCATGGTCACTGAACTAAACATTGGACCCATTCTTCCTAAGCCACCCACCCATCTGAACATTATGAAACTAAAATGCAATCTTTCAGAGCGACAAATCGGGAGAAAATGTACTTTGTTATCAACCTTTTTCGGTCCCAGCAACCCACTCTCGTGAGATCTGTTAACAGGAATCATAGGACCGTTGTAAGATCTGACGTCTGACAGACAGCACCCACTTCGGAGATCATTGTGTACCATTTTGCTCCTATAGTGGCCAAGCGTGGGATGGTGTATCTTCCTAAAATAAATGAGCATCTTTGGAAGAAAGAGCCTCTCTCTTGACAGCATGACTCATCTGCTCCGTTTTTTTGCTACTTATTTTGTGTTGATGACTGCATTGAGAGTACATCGTGCCGTTGTCACACACTGAAAATAGCCAATATACAAGCTCACGATATGTTGTGGGCTTGTAGATCGGCTATATTCGGTGTGCAACCCCCGCACACAACTCGGGCTTTAGGCATGGTAAGCAGTCCTCTTGTTACACTGGAAATAAAGACTGAACGGAAACCCCGTTGTCTGTCCACTACGATTGAGTATGTCACAAACCCATAGAATCGTCTTCATTTGTGGAATTTAGCCGACAGCCACCATCAGTCACAAATCCCATTGCTAGTCAGACCGTACCGGACAAGACACAATTTTGAGGAATATATGTATTATGCACTGCGTATGGCAGAAGATCATGGAAAATCTAGATCTGCGGGATTTAGCCAGGTCGCTGCCAAAGTCTTAAGTGAGAGCCAGGAACAGTATTTCATCCAGTCTGCTTCCCTAACCCATTTAGACCGGGAAATAATCGGTGTCATTTTTAGAATTCTTTGGCTATTCGAAAATAGCAGATATACAGTACAAGCTCATAGCGTGGCATCGAGTGCCGCGCTATGAGCTTGTAGATCTGCATTTTTTTTTTATCTTGAAAATGTTTGCAAATCTTTGAATACAACTTTTTTAAAGCGAACAGTTTTTTAACTCAAATCTTTGCTTCTGGGGATTCTGCTGCTGTAATATCAGTGGTTCTCAAACCCAAAAATGATACGTATTTGACCCCCCCCCCACATCTCAGGATATTTTTTTTCCACGGACCCCAGAAGCAAAGATTTGAGTTACAAATGTTCGCTTTAAAAATATATATATTCAAAGATTTGCACACATTTTCAGGATTCTTTTTTTCCCTCAAAAATAGCAGATCTACATCGCTATGAGCTTGTAGATCTGCTATTTTTGAATAGTCAAAGAAATCTTAAAAAGACACAGATGCGTTGCCGGTCTTAATGGGCTAAAGCACTTTTACTTTTGCTAAAATGAAAGTTAGCGTTGTTTGTTGCCTTTTACAGTATACGAAGCAAGAAAAAAACAAAAGAAAAAAAGCTATCAAAATAGGACAGCATAACCTGGCATGATCAGCTCCTCTTTATGTGAGCGTCTGGTGCAGCTACTGAATGAAGGCGACTGCAAGGACCTAAAGAAAATGACTCTGTGTGGAAGATTTCGCAGAGGGATAATCTCAATTAAATATAAGATGATTAAAAATGAAAAGCTCTGATTAAGATGGCACAGAGCTAAATACTGTAATCGAAGAATGGTGTGTTTTAAAAAAAAAACAAAGATGCAGATTAAAAAAGTTTGTTGTCTCTCATGAAGGAAACCGTCTCAGTTAGAAAAAAAAAAAGGTTTTGTAGCTGGTGTGTGTGTGCAGAGATGAAAAGGAGGACGTTATATGGTTTGAGCCATGGGAAAAAAAAGAAGTAGCGGCTAAAGCGTTCCTGCGGCGTGATGATGGCACCAGGCAGTTATCACGTCCGTATGGTGGCAGATGGCTGTGTGGGAGCTCAGGGGAACACATATGTACCATACTGTAGCGTGTGCTAGCGACTGGCAATGCTGCTATTCTAGCTGGCAGCTAAAACAAACTGCCAATCATGGACTGCACCATCAAAGACATGTCCCAATGTTCCAACTGCTGCCTGAATGCAAGACTGCCAGAGAAATGAATCCCATCTGAATTCCATCAGGGGTGTCACTCGAGTAATCAGTATCCTCGTGTGTGTGTGCTGTCAGGGGTGGTGTGTCCTGGTGGAATAAATAACCCCCTTTAAGACCTGAGGCGATTCTTAAAAAAATCTAAATCCTAATAGTTTTTTTGGAAAAAAAAAAAAAAAAAGATTTTTCAAGATTTTTCAAAAATAGCAGATCTACAAGCTCATAGCGCGGCATGAGCGCCGCGCTATTGTACAGCATTATTAGCATTATTGTACAGCTGTACTTTTTGCAAACTATTAATAAAGTATTCAATCAATCAATAACTGTTGTGGATATCGGCAGCTTTGATCACAAAATCAAATAGGGCTAAAGATGTAGAGTTTTAGTGTGCAGGCTCTAACACTATTTAATAATAACCATAATCAATTTCTTATCACAGACCCACCGTGGACCCTTTAGGCAATTTGGTGCAGCCCAGAGAGAGTTAAATGTAGCTGATGAAGCAGAGAAGTATGAAACCTTTCAGATATGTATCTTTTCGGGGCACCACAAGTAAGTGTGAGTACCTAGGATGAGCTGCTGTTAGGACAAAAATCATTTTCATCAAACTGTAGGCTACTATAGGGCCAGGAGCAGGAGATGCACGTGTGCATTTTACCTCCTGCTGTCTCTCCTACTAGTGCCGTACCATGTGCCTGTGTGTGTGTTGTGTTGGTGTACTTAAGTACAATTTTGAGGTATTTTTTACTTTACTGGAGTATTTCCAATTTTCAATACTTTTACTTCTACTCCACTACATATCGGAGGCAAATATTGTACTTTTACTCCACTGCAATTATTTGAAAACTTTAGTTACTAGTTACTTTGCAGATATGAGCTATCATATTATCAAACATACATTTACCACTTTAGCCCTATTTTATACATATAGTCAGGGGATATTAGCAGAATATTTTCCAATCTTGGAATAAATTCCTTACCAAAAAAAATCTTCACCAATGTGTTTGTAAAGGTGTCTAGTAACACATCTCACAAAGACTGAAATTCAGTATCCCTAGGAGAATTTTTGACAGCTCCTTAAAGTCAGGGTACCCACCATAACCTTGGGCTAAAAACGGCCATAGCCATGTATACTTCTTGTGTAAAAAGCCCATTGAGATTGGGCCGTTTTTAGCCCAAGGAGTGGTTTTGGTGCAAAACAAATGATTGCAATGGATTCAGAATCATAAAAACACCCTAGTTTGACACCTCACATGCTACTTAAAACAGAATTAAATTTGGATTTTTTGGGGGGATTTTTTTTTAACCAAGGTTATGGTGGGTACCCCAACTTTAAGGAGCTGTCAAAAATTCTCCGAGGGATACTGAATTTCAGTCTTTGTGAGATGTGTTACTAGACACCTTTGCAAACACATTGGTGAAGATTTTTTTGGTAAGGAATTTATTCCAAGACTTTTTTAATATCCCCTGACTAATAGGCTATCTACAAGCCGATCAAATAGCCGATCTACAAGCTCACAACGCGTCGCGATGCGACACGTTGTGAGCTTGTAGATCTGCTATTTTCAAACATTTTAGTATTTTTACTTGATGCCAATAATTTTGTACTTTTACTCAAGTAACATTTTGAACACAGGCCTTTTACTTGTAACAGAGTATTTTTATATTGTGGTATTGCTACTTTTACTTAAGTAAAATATCTGAGTACTTCTTCTTTGTTTTGTTGATGTTATGTTGATGCTGCGTTGATGTGTATTTGTGTCGATGTTGTGACGGTCCTCTTTCTCTCTCCATCTGTCTATTATTCTGCACATTGGTGTCTAAGCAAGGGATAATGCATGGGGAGGTAGTCATTATTGAAATTTAAAGCCCGACAGGGCGATTAACCACCTCGGCTTCGCCTCGGTGGTTAATCGCCCTGTCGGGCTTTAAATTTCAATAATGACTACCTCCCCATGCATTATCCCGCTTATTACACGGCTACTTAATACATACATAAATACATTTACCCAAAAGTAACAACAAAACGAAGTATTTCCTTGCTTACGGCAATGAAAGTATTCCATAAGTATTGGGCTGGGCGGACAAGTTCGCCTCGCAAAAACAAATGACGAAATGGAAAAAAACTCGCCCCAAAACACACTCGCCCCCCATTCTATTTACTGCCGATTTGCCTGTAATACCGCCGGATTTGCCCCAGGGCGACTATGTTTTGGGGCGAGCGTTTTGGTATTCCCCCGTTGTTGTGCCACGATAAACAAGGAAGTGCAGTGGATCAAATAGAATGACTTTTCGGTTATTGCATCGTCTATTTCTCACTTCAAATGTTTTCAAAAACATTCTTGAGAGCAACGTTTAGTTGTAAATGACATTGGTTGTTTGTTTACATGGCTGTCATGTTGGATAAAGCATAAAATCAAGCAGCGCAGGTTGATATGAGCAGGTGTTCTGAGTCTCTGATTACACAGTTTCCTCGTCGGTCTCACCGGTCATTATCATCGGTCATTATCCAGAAATAATGACCGATGACTGACCAATCAGAATCGAGCATTCAACCAAGCCGTGTAATAATTGGTTCTAATTGTGTAATGGCTGGTTGTCTTAAGTGTCTGTCTGCTTTCCAGCAGTGTCTTCTTTGGGGCCCGTCAGGTTGATAGACGCCATCTGCGGCGGAGGGAGTGGCCTTCTGTCCACATCCTCTATTTATGGAGCTGCTCAGGCAGAGTCCTCTCTCTCACCAGCCACCATGTCTCCCTATGGCCTACTGCTGTATATTCATTTGTTTGGTCAATTTGTCTTGCTTTATTTTTATGTCCCACTCCCACACTTCACACATACATGTACACACACACACGCACGCACGCACGCACGCACGCACGCACGCACGCACGCACGCACGCACGCACGCACGCACGCACGCACGCGCACACACACACACACACACACACACACACACACACACACACACACACACACACACACACACACACACACACACACACACACACACACACACACACACTATTGCTTAGTGACTAAGCAATAGTGTTATATGCTTAATAATGCTATTCTTATCATCCTGTATTTGATTGTTTAGTTTAACTCCTTCAGTGCCATTAAGGTTTTTCACATGTTGTTTCCCAAAGGCCCAGAGTGCCAAAGACGTGTTTTACGTGTTTTTCCACCAAATGGTGCTGTTCGCCGACGTGCGATCACCATCTGAGTCCCTCGGAGGCACAGAAGCAGCAAAACCACGTGATCACAAAAAAACAACACGACGACTTCCAAAAAACAAAAACAAAAAAAAATGTTTCCCTGCTTTCTGTTGTTTTTAGGATGAAACCACCCCTCGTTCAACTGCCCCCAACTATGGAATGGATGATCGCGGCAGCGGTGGTGGGTCGATCGTTGTGATGAATATTATTCTATGATGTTTCAAAGGTGAGTGAAAACCCTCCAAAATCACTGGCACTGGCGGCCAGACAATGTTTTTTTCTGACACTGAATAGAACAACATTTTTGTATCTTGAAAAAGTCTGGACTTGTTACAAACAGTCGACAGTAGTTGGCACAATTCTCACACACACACACAGACAGGCAGACAGACAGGCAGGCAAACAGACAGACAGACAGACAGACACACCCACTAGGTTGTCACTGTGTGGTCCATGTAAGAACATACATAGCATCTGTCCAATTCTACTCTGAGTTAAATTAATAGGTCCCATAAAATGTATGAAAACAGTGTGCCAAGCTAGGATTAATGATTTGTGCCACCTTTTTATGTAAGGATATTTATGCTCTCTGTAGCCACAGGGTGTTGAGTGTATGTTTTGGCACTAATTGTGGGAACATGGAATACAGTATTATCATGTATCATTATGAATATAATATCTGCTGCCTCTCCTGTTCTGACCTTAAAAACATACTGTTAAATCTATAGCCTGATTTATACTTTGTCGTATGACGTGTTGCTCAGCAAAAATAGCCAATCTGGGCTATTTTTGAGTGGTGGAAAAAGTACTCAATTGCTTTAAGTAAAAGTATCAATACTGCAATGTAGAAGTACTCTGTTACAAGTAAAAGTCCGGAATCAAAATGTACTTGAGTAAAAGTACAAAAGTATTGGTATCAAAATGTACTTAAAGTACCAAAAGTAAAAGTACTAAAATGTTTGAAAATAGTAGATCTACCAACTCAAAACGCTTCGCATCGCGACGTGTTCCTGTTGTGAGATCTGTTATTTTTCAAATAGCCTAGCCTAAAATAGGGTCAATGTATGTTTTATAATGTAATCATTTATATCTGCAAAGTAATTAGTAACTTAAGTTTTCAAATGATTTTAGTGGAGTAAAAGTACAATATGTGCCTCTTGAGATGTAGTGGAGTAGAAGCAAAATTATAGACAATTGGAAATGCTCCAGTGAAGTAAAAGTACCTAAAAAATGTACTTAAGTACAGTACTTGAGTACATGTACTTAGTTACTTTACACCACTCCCTGACTTATACTTTGTCGTTTGACGAGTTGCTCAGCGAAAATAGCCAATCTGTGCTATTTTTGTCCAGTGACGGAGTATAAATTGAGCATAAAGTCAGTGAATGACAGCATGGAAGTGAATTTGCAACTGTGGAATGCCTCTAGGACTCCAGCAATGTACGCTAGGTATGAGGGAGTCATTAACTCACACAGCGAGACCTTGAATTTGGCTAAAGGTGTTTTTCTCTTTATTAGTTTCACTGGTTTCACAAATCATAGCTGTGGACTCATTATGAATGGTTGTAGGATGTCTTGGTCAGCCAAGAGGGTCATTTTAAAAGCACGTCATCAATTCAGTCCTATTTTTGGAATGATAGACTGCCTTTGGGTTACGAAAGGACACCCTTTCTGACCCTGAACATGCTCTCCTCTCTCCTTCCCTCCCTAACCCCACCGTTGCCCTAACAACAGCGATTTGAGCTGACGCGGGGCATGTTTGTCTCCGCCAGGCCGAAAGGCATGGCCGAGACTATGTTTTGCACCCTGTTTGTCCGTCCGTCTGTCCGTCCGTCTTTCTCTGAGCAGCTAATCTCCGGCACTGTTGGCCTGGTCGCTGTGAAACTGTGTACACACACTCCCTGGATGCCAAAGCCGAACCTCTGCCCCAAATTCTTCTTGTCCAAACATCACGCAAGTCAGTACACACTATCTCTAGTCATGTGATCAATACGGATCTGTCCGATTTTCCGTATTCCACCCTGATTGGCCAACATTGGCTTCTGAAGTTTGCAGGATTGGTTTGTTTTGAACAAAATGTCTCAAATCATGAACGCAGCTTGCGATTTCCGTGACATTTTGCATGCACATTCCTTTTCACATTGGCCTATTATAGCGCCACCAGGAGGCCACAATAACCTACCTGACCTGGCGGAGAGACTGTGCTCCGAGGAGCACTTTTTCTAGTTGTCCATATGTTTGTAGGCTATATAAACATTCTAGTATCAGCATTGTTGTAGGAGACGTGTTTGAAAAGCTTGCTATTGCACACATGTATAATTAAACATAACGTCTGACCTAAAAAAATAAATACAAATAGTTTCAAGGCTCAGTCTCTACCTCAGGCTCTTGTTGAAATAGCAGCTGATATGAAATATGTATGAAGTGGGCAGTGCATAGTTCCTCACCTGGAGATCTGCAGATCTGCGTTCTATTGAGTCCTTAGAACGCAGGCTGCCAAAGACGCAGATCTGTGTTCTATTTAAAAAAAGTAATAATCAATTTGACCCAAAGACCAAGGAGATATGATTTTTCGTAGATTTAAACTCCCATCCACTTCCTTGTTAACTTAAAACTTAAAACTTATGTATCTCGGCTCCTGAGTACTTTTTTTTTCATTGAAAAAGTCTGGCAGTCTACTGTAGAAAATAAATAAATAATTCTGGCAGCCACTGTTAATGAACTGTGGGGTGTTTTTCACAGAAGAATTGCATTTTGACACTTACTACACATTTTTGCAAAGAAATCTTTCTCCATAATAATGATACCCAATGATCATTATTTAGGACGAGATGGGACCGTGGTACTGCCTCTTCAATATATGCCACTGGCCTCAAAACACAGATTCTGTATATCACCCTCCCCTTTCCCTCCCATTAACAATGACCCAGTGTGACAGGACAGAATATCACAAGACTCTCTCAGCTGGCTTGAGACTGGCATACAGATCCGCTGGGTTTGCCTTTCTATCTCATCTCTCCACTGAGATGAAAATCCTGTTTGCCCTTCATATCTCAGAGAACAGTCCACACACACACACACACACACACACACACACACACACACACACACACACACACACACACACACACACACACACACACACACACACACACACACACACACACACACACACACACACACACACACACACACGTGCAAAGGAATGGTTTTGGACATACAAGGTTTACACCTGACAGCAACAATATCTATCTGTCTATCTTTGGGACTTTACCATTGTATATTAAATCTCTGCTGGATTGGAATCCTGTAACATATAGAACACGCTCCAGTGACTGGCTCACACTAAAGGTCCCCAAAGTAAAGACTGAACTGGGGAAAACAGCCTTTTGTTTTAGCGCCCCAACTACTTTGAATGACCTACAGCTTAAATTTAAGATCTGTTCTCCCATAACATATGGGATTTAAATCTAGGTCTGCAATCAAAGATTTAAATCTTTGATTGCAGACCTACCCACAAATATCTGCAACTGCTTTTAAGTTTGTGTAGTATCACACGATAGGGGAACATTTCTGTTTTGTTTTGTTTTGTTTTATCATTGATGCTGTGATGTATCTCGACGACACTGCAAATGAGGGCAACCTCAATGTCCTTCCAGAAAAATAAAGGTTTGAAATTAAATGAAATCTATCTATCTGTATATATATGTTACAGTACATGTGGAAATTCAGTCAGATTGAAAAGGATCGTTTCTTTTTTTTCTCCACGCAGCGGCTCGGCAGGAGCTTACCTTGCTATTTTGTTTTATTTTATTATTACATTTTCTCTTCTTCTTCTTCACGTCTCGAGACCGGGGATCTATATACATGCATGCATACATACTGTACATACATACATACAGTATCCTGCATGATAAAAAGCTGTCATTATCAGTTTTATGCTGCTGTCAAAGTGGTTGGTGTACTGTCACAAAAAAAGGGGCAATAAAGAATTGAAGCTGTAGGCCATGTGTTTGAAGCTTCTTGGAAGTGTGGTAGCTGGAGGAATAGATGGGTGGACGCACTGTTCCCCGGCTGGAGAGAATGCAGCACGACGGCGCCGTTTAACCGTGTGAAAAAAGGAAACACGGACCACTGATTTTGCGGCGCAGCCAATGGGGACGTGTGCCTGCGAAACAGCCCTCGTTATGGTGTGAAATGAATTACATTTTGCAGGGCACATGCATTCGCTCGGTGTCAGCTCCTATAGATGCATAAACGCACACAGATACTATGCTCGCAATCACAGTGGTACATACAGGGTGTATGGATGAAATGCATTAGTACACACGCACACGCACACGCACACGCACACGCTGCTCTGCAGGCAGTGCACTAGCCTAGAAGGACCCTCCAGTTGATACCATTATGTATTCACTGCATCAGAAACAAATCTCTACATGATACACAAACTCCATGGCCAACCTCTATAGGAAAGATCCCCTATATCCAAACACCACCATCCACTGGACCAGTGTGCACGCACACTTGCATGCATGCACGCACACACACCAGTGTTGATTTTGACAGCACATTTTTATTTAGTTTTAGTCATAGTCTTTTGAATAAGATTCCACTTTAGTTTTAGCCATATTTTAGTCATCTGAAATGTTTTAGTTTTTTCTAGTTTTAGTCGACTAAATATAATATTTTAGTCGACTAAATATACAGTTGATTTAGTCGACTAAAATTTATGTTGGCGGTGCCTTGGTGTCGTAATGGCTGATTTAACACTTGGTTGAATGCTGACAATAGCAGCTCTACAAGCTCACAACGCTTCGCCACACACACACACACACACACACACACACACACACACACACACACACACACACACACACACACACACACACACACACACACACACACACACACAGAGAGAGAGATTTTCTCTCTACTATTATGTATGCGTACATGACTGACACCGATCTGTGGTTCTGTGCTGTTACTCTCTGCACCAGTTCTTCACTCTCCCACATGGTCTGGTGTCACAATCTGTTCCCTCTGTGAACAAGTGTGCAGTGCTGGATATGCATAATTAACAGCAGTGATGGAAAAAGTACTACGTTTTTTTACTTAAGTAAAAGTATCGGTCGCAGCACAATTTACGGTACACTAATTTGCCATAATAAGCCGTCATTACAAATAATGTGTTTGTTATTAGCAATAATATGTTTTTTTATTAGATAGAAACGTAGTTATACCCTAATACCCTAAAGTATCATTACTGCAGATAAAGAAATACTCTGTTTCAACTAAAAGTCCGGAATTCAAAATTGACTTGAGTAAAAGTACAAAAGTATTTGTATAAAAATGTACTCAAAGTACCAAAAGTAGAAAGCACTCATTCTGCAGAATATAGTTTTCAAATGTATAACAATCTTTTGAAAATAGCAGATCTACAAGCTCACAATGTAGTGTGGTCATTCATGGCTTAAGAACGGTTCTAAATATTTTTCGGATCCAAGGATCCCCAAATACATTTTTATTATTATTATTACAAAACATACATTACCCACTTCAGCCCTATATATATTTCGGCCATTTGAAAATAGCTGATCTACAAGCTCACAATGTGTCGCATCGCAACGCATTGTGAGCTTGTAGATATGTGATTTTCAAATGATTTTTATACATTTTATACATTCGAAAACTTGTGAAATGGGACATTTTCCAAAATTAGTACTTTCTACTTTTGTTACTTTAAGTACATTTTGATACAAATACTTATGTACTTTCACTCAAGTTAATTTTGAATTCCGGACTTTTACTTGTAACAGAGTATTTCTAATTGCAGTATTGATTTTACTTAAAGAAAATGTGAGTACTTTTTCCAACACTGTTTTTGTCCACAGCCATCACAGGTGGCAATTGAGTTGAATTGACATTTGATATTAATTGCTTTGATTTGGAGATCAGTCGCCAAAAGCACAAGAAAAGAAAGGAGATATGCCATTGAAATTTGCAAAGCGACAGTGGGTTGAACACCTCCAAAGACACAACTAGAAAGAGGCTCTCAGTCAGTGAAGTGCAAATCTCTGCCAGGAGGCTTTGGTGTTACAGTAAGCAGACGTGGGCTTTAACAGCATGACGTCTCTCTCTCTCTCCCAGAAAATATATTCTTTACATGCACAGATGACCAACTATGAGGCAATAGTTGCACGGTTTCTGGCCGAAGGGAGTAGGAGTGCATTGGCATAGTGTAGCAGGGCCGTGTGGGAAGACGTTTTGGGTTAGAGGTGCTGTATATGATCACTGCACTCTAGGGGTGTGCCGATACACTAATTTCACCAAACGATACGATACGATATTTGGCTCACAACTTCGATACGATTTCGATACGATACGCACTTTTTTAATTATGAAAATATATGGGGGAGAAAAAAAGCAAATGCAAACAAATAATTCTGTTTTTGCATTATTCAGACATGCAAATTTGTAGCTTTTCAGCTACAATAGCCGTTTTGAATCCAAATAGGGCAATAGTGTGACACCTGACCCGAAAAAACAACAACATGTTGTCACCCTTTTCACCTCGGGGCTGTTTGCATGCCTGATTATAATGATTGTAAAAAAAAAAAGAAACTTTTTTTTTTTTTTTTCAAAACGATATTTTTTTTTTCAAAACGATACATATCGTCACGAAAACGTATCGCGATATATCGCGGGACGATATATCGGCACACCCCTACTGCACTCCATTAATATACAGGCAGGCACCGAGGACAGCAACGCTGTTCTAATCTCATCCATACCGTGAATAGAAAAAGCAATAAAAAACAGCGAGGAACACTTCCGCCATTTAAAAAGCATCTTTAAAACATTAGACTCTTCATTTATTGCCACTAAGACAAAAAGATCATGAAAGTCAAGACTGTTATGATAATAAAAACACCACAACAAAGCCAAAGGATTTAGGCTAACAATTTGTCAAACAATTTATTCTCAAATTATCCATAGCTGACGTGCGGGTCACGTTTCACCAAGGAGCGTACTGTATGTCTGTGCGAAGTCAGACTGCATAAACACATTCACCCCACAGGTACCATAACTGATCCACAAAACACAAAACTGAAATTAGTTTCACAAACTATCAAAACATGCTATTGCGCACAATGCAAAAGAATGTCATAACATGGCAACGAAGTTTAATCTAATGACACTAACTAACAAGCAAGCACACAATTGACAACAAACTGCTCCAAAGGCCATTACGCATAACTATCCAAATTGACATGAGAATACTTTGTTACAGTTTTAAAATCTAAAAAAGATGCATTTTTAAGACCAATATTCGAATATCATTTCTGAGGAGTTAGTTACCAGCCCTACTCGGCGGCAGCGCTGCTGCGGGGGAGTAGTTCAATAATGATATATTTATTATAAACCAACATGGGCTTGTGTTCTGGGGTTGTGGAGATAAAAACCCTCGAACGTGAGGTCACGTATATCCATTATGTTAAACACGTCAGTGTGTACATGCATCAGGGACAGGTGATCGTGAGTCAGTGAGGTTTTACCTTTTTTAGCGGCGCTAGCCGCTCTATACCTGGCTTTTGCGTCAACGTTCTGATTGGTCAGGCTCGCCAAGGTTCTGATTGGTCAGGTCCGTCAACGTTCTGATTGGTCAGGCCCGTCGAGGTTCTGATTGGTCAGGTCCGTCAACGTTCTGATTGGTCAGGCCCGTCGAGGTTCTGATTGGTCAGGTCCGTCAACGTTCTGATTGGTCAGGCCCGTCAAGGTTCTGATTGGTCAGGCCCGTCAAGGTTCTGATTTGTCAGGGAAGGGGACTATTCATGACATCACTATGATGTCAAGGTTTATTTTTTATTTCCTCATGTTTTTTTTTGTATATATTTTTATTTTCTCATGTTTTTTTTTGTATATATTTTTATTTTCTCATGCTTTTCCCCATTCTTTTTTTGTATGTATTTTTAACGGCGATGGTCCTGCTCTATACCTGGCTTTTCCGTCAACGTTCTGATTGGTCAGGCCCGTCAACGTTCTGATTGGTCAGGCAAGGGAACTATTCATGACATAAAAAAAAAAAAAAGTCTGCATAGATAATGCCACAGAGAGATGGGTAGATTGAGCACATAATTTGCGTTCCGAGCGCACTAACCGTGGAGCTGAGTTGCTGATGTAAACATGAAATGCACTGGATCCAGCGCGCACTGCGACCACGGTGCAGACATGCATTGGGTTAAATAAATGATTACATTATTCCTCTCTAAACAAATCATTTTAGATCAACAACAACAGACACATTATGCAAAAAGTTTTTTAATGCGTTGATTTAAATTGGTTCAATTTAACGCATAGAGCTGAACCAGCTCATTCGGTGACAACAGCCTCTATCACTTTGCTATAATGCACCTAGCAAGGTCTGAAATACTGATTGCTACTGTAGCTTAAAAGTTTTGTCGGATCTTGGCACGCTATTTACCTGTGACAGTGTTGAATGTGACAGGAAAAGCATTACCCTTCTAAGTGCTTGTTATTTCAAAACACTGCCTTTTAACGTCGTCATCTCCAGCCTCATATCCATTTAACACTCCCATATCTTTTGTTGTGACACGGTCTAATGCAGAATATTTACTTCGTGTAAATCACAAAAAAACATAATAATAATGAAATAAGAAGACAAAAATAAAACAATTGGCATTTAACCAATCAGCCAGTGACATTCAAGAAATTCTGTTACAAGTAAAAGTAAGGTATTCAAAATACTTAAAGTACTTGAGTAAAAACAAGTTCAAAATGTATACAAATCTTTTGAAAATAGCAGATCTATTGTGAGCGACACATTGTGAGCTTGTACAGTAGATCTGCTATTTTCAAATGGCAGAAATATATATAGGGCTGAAGTGGTTAATGTATGTTTTGTAATAATAATCTAAATCTACAAAGTAACTAGTAACTAAAGCTGTCAAATAATTGTAGTGGAGTAAAAGTACTATATTTGCCTCTGAGATGTAGTGAAGTAGAAGTAAAGGTACTGAAATGGGAAATGCTCAAAAGTACTTAAGTACAGTACTTGAGTAAATGTACTTAGTTACTTTACACCACTGTCTAAAAGCATAGCCTGATCTAAAATAATGCCAAGGTTTCTAGGGTTAGAGCATTATGTTTACCTTATCTGGGGCAACAAATAAAACATATTTTTTTTCTGCATTTAGTTGCAAAGAGTTGCTGGCCATCCAGTTCTTGATGGCGGATGGACACTTTTGCAGTTTGCTGATCTTATCCATCTGATCTGGTTTAAACGAACAGTATAATTGAATATCGTTGGACGAACAATGATAAGAAATACCCTTGAAGGTGCTTGTAATAGGTCCAAGGGGAAGCATATAAAGGGCAAACAGGATTGGACCTAGCACAGAACCCTGTGGAACACCACATGATGATAGTGCAGTGGATTCAGAGGAGAAAGGGACCAACAGCCACGAGAAGCTCCTGTCTGATAAATAAGAATGAAACCAATTTAGGGCGCTCTGTGGCTTAATAATGCATCAAACTGGGGGTCCTTGAAATGAAAGAGGTTGAGAATCACTGGTGTGTACACTGCAAAAATTGGATTTTAAGAAAGTAAAAAAATCCTCGATCCTAGCATATTAGTCTTATATTTTGTCCAAAAAGAAAAAATGTGCTTGTCAAAGAACATTTTTGCTTGTCAAACATGTTTCAAACAAGATTTTATTTTCTCATTTTAGGGAAATGTAACTTGCATTTTCTTAATAGGGAATTTAATCCATTTTTGAGCAATACTTAACCAGTAACAAGCTACAACAGTGGTTTGCATCATATCCCAGCGGAGGCACAAGATTATTTTTCCTTATTTTAAGAGTAAGACCAGTTGGAACAGATTCTCAATTTAAGAATTGTTTTATTTAATTCAACTGTCAATCTAATGCGACTTCATCACATAGAAATAACATGTTTCAGATCAAACAAACATGTTTCAGATCAAACCAACCATTTAACAAAGTGCACATTGGCTTTGGTAAAAGTGCAAGCTACACTTTAAAATCTGGGAACTATAAAACATTTCATTATCACATCTTAACAAAACTCGGCAACGCTGTGCATGCATGTTACTTTCAGATGAGATAAAAATAAAAAGTGATATAAAACAAAAAATAGAAGTTTGGGTGTTAGGGTTCAACTGGTCACATGCACACTACAGTTTCATTCCCACCCCTACATTAATTTAATTCAACAATCTGACATCACAGATAAAGACCATGTTTCAGATCGCTCAAACCATTTAACAAACAGTGCACATTGGTAAAAGTGCACGCTACACTTTACAATCTGGGAACTATAAAACCAGTCTTAAACTCTGCAGTAACGCTGTGTAGTTTTATGCATAATGTTATAGGTACTTATTGGACAAAAGAAAAAAGAATATAAAACAAAAAAATGTAAGTGATATCAAGCACGCTCTGTAGGCTTCAACTTGACACACTACAGCCCCCCCCCCCCCCCCACCCCCACCCACAGTACAGTACACACCAAAAAAAGAAATTAACATACAGGCAGGACAGTGTCATAAAAAAATAATAGTAAAATAAACAATAATAATAAAGAAACCACAACAGTCACCAGTCTCAATTTGGATCAACTCGCCATTGCAAAGAGGAGTGAGCTCTAATGGGGTTTTACACTGACAAGGGACATTCCATTCGTACAGGGGACCTGGGGAATTGCACGGTGCTGCAATGCTCGAACATGCTTTCAATGGCGCCGAAACAAAGGTGCAACCAAATCAAATGTTTATATACTATTTGTACAAGGCAGGAAGATGTATATGACCACAGGTTACAACACTGTTAGGATGAACTAATTATAAGGATAGTTCTTGTAGTTAGATTGCTGGTAGCAGGTTGCCCTGAGCGTCGTCGATTAGAACGATACCTCCCGTGGGGCCCTAGTAATTCAGGCCGGTAGGATGAGATCAGGTAGAAGAGTAAATGGTTTGTAAGGCCTTCACTCTTTCTTAGTTAGTTATACTTATTAGTTACTGAACCGGAATATATCTGATCTGATCTATCCTGCCTCAACTCAACCTTATAAACTGGTAGGTGTCATTGTCATCCTACACGTTCGCCATATAAGGACGACCCTAGAGCATAGCCGTTTCGTTTATCATCCATGTATGGATATTTAGGAGGTGCCCGTACAGAGGATACCTCTGTAACAACACTGATACGTCCCAGGTGCATCCATGTGATGTTTTTTCGTTATAGTTATTCTATTTATAGTGGCTCATAGGAATTTATAGACTACCTGACGACCAGGAATAGATTGGTGACCACCAGAGAGTAGATGGCATCCGGGAGACGTTTGGGTTGGCGCCCCAGTCTGTGTCTTCCATGAGGAAGAAGCCCAACAAATCCACGGTGAGGCCTTTAGGAGGGCCATTCAAGCAATCGCTAAGGGAGGCTGCAGTACCACCACAGGCCAAGACACCATCACACCAGAATTAAATGTTTGGAGCGGGGTAGTCTGGTGCAACGCACAGGTCCTGGACCTGGTGAGACGGAGGAGGAGCCCGGCCACGAGGCCATCCACAGAGCCTAGTCCCTCCACGTGCCAGAGTATCTCCTCTCCCCCATTCCTGGCAGAGTAGTTTCGGACAAGTGTATTAAGTGGCCCTGTCTTTCCCTATTTAGGACTGACCGTGGGTAGCTACCTGGGACGTAAGTCGGGGCTTCATCAACCCTGGCTGGATCACCTGGGCGAGGGTGTATGTTGCGAGACCCGAAACATCCTATGACCCCACACTGTAAAATCTGATTTCATGTAATGGTAGACCTTACTTAAAAGAAAGAGTACTCTTTACTCATTTCGGCTTAATTTGTTGACTCTACTAGATGAAATCTACTTTCTGGTGAGGAAAGTAATTAAACTTTGTCTTTTCAGTAACCCTTACTTAACATTATAAAGTGAGGAGGATTTGTAAGTAAACTAATGTCTTTTCAGTAATCTTTACTTAACATTATAAGTGAGGATGACTTTTAGTGTTTTATTAAACTTATGTCTTTTCAGTAATCCTTACTAAACATTATAAGTGAGGAGGATTTGTATTAAACTAATGTTTTTTCAGTAATCCTTACATAACATTATAAGTGAGGATAATTTTGGTGTTTGTATTTATCTATTTATATGCATAATATAACATATACGTATATGTATATGTACATGTGACACTGATAAAGCTCAAAGATCAGCAAAAAGACTGCAAAGGTCAACCCTGGTTATGTCGAATGGTGGGTTACATCAATAGTCTACAACTTTTCAATAAGAAGTTATAGATTTTTGAAATAGTTCAAAGTTAAGCTTTTCTCACAATTTTCAAAAATATTTTTTTTAAATTAAAAAACACGTTTTCAGACTCAAAAGAGGACGCTGAATCGAATGGGCTAGGTCTCGATTTTGTATGACCCTTAGAAAGTGGTTTAAACAAGCGTTAAAGTTTAGTAAACTTGAAGCTTTTTTCACAAACATATTATTATTTTATTTTGACCCCTCCACCCTCTTATTTATATGATATTGAGTCGAATGGTAGGTTACATCAATAGTCTAGAATTGTTTAATAAGAAGTTATAGATTTTTGAAATAGTTCAAAGTTTAGCTTTTCTCACATTTTTTAAAAATATTTTATTTTTAAATTAAAAAACACCTTTTCAGACTCAAAAAAAGACGCTGAATTGAATGGAATAGGTCTCGATTTTCTAGGACCTTGGGAAATACAAACGGTCACCAAAAAGATTGGACGTTGACTTTTGTATAAAAAACTGATTTTGTTGAGCACAAAATCTGTAACTAATCGCTCCAGATATTTTTTTTAAATCCGAAACTTCTCTCAATCCATATTGAGAGTAAGCCGGATTTTTTGGCACCGGCCCTGATTTTTTCTGACACTGATAAAGCTCAAAGGTCAGCGAAAAGACTGCAAAGGTCAACCCTCGTTAAATTTTTAGAAATTGTATTTTTCTTCGAGACTCTGGCTTTAGACTAATGTGATGGCGCTGATTCCAAATATGCAAGTTTCTTTTTTCTCGGACAACAGGAAGTGCCTCAAAAGGCCACTTCTTGGTTGGTTTTAGGGTGTTCCAAGCCTGTGATTTCTCCGAAATATTTTTTTTCCAAATCTACACGTAAAATAATGCTAAAATTTGAAATAATCAAACCCTAATATCAAATCATGATTTAATTATCCCTTAATTGGCTATGGTTACGGCTTCGCTATCTCGCTCAATATCTCGAATACGATAAGGACTTAGGGTCCACTTTTTGGATATGTTGTAGAGCTGGCTGAGACGCACACTTGGATGTCTTGTTTGTCCCGTTACGACACATTTCTATTTCTGACTTTGTCCTTTGATATGGTCTTAAGATATAAGACTCTATGTGCCTTCTGAATGTGTAGGAGGTCAACTTAGGAGTGTCATACCGGGACAAACAAGACATCCACACGTGCGCCTTGGCGAGCTGTACAACATATCCGAAAGGTGGATTCTAAAAATGCATCGATTTCGAGATATATCGCTTTATTGCGCGTAATAACTTGACATTTGACCCTAGCCAATTAAGGAGAATGGTAAGGCCGTGTCCGAGGAGAGTTATATGGGCGCGTTCGGGGCGACGCGCTGACCCAGAAACAGGTGTCCAATTTTGTTTTTACTCCTTTCAAACAGGTTTTCACTATTATCTCGGCCCCTAGGGGGCGCTGAAACAAACGGACAACGTATTATTGATCAGCTCTTCACCCCGGACGCGTCCATATAACTTTCCTCACACACAAACATGTGGTTCTGAAAATTAGGGTTATTGGGCTTCTTGAATAATTTGGCCACTAGGGGGCGCTGACACAATCGGACAACAGATTATTTATCAGCTCTTCAGCCCGGACGCGCCCATATAACTTTCCTCACACAGGGACATACGGTATGTATTTTTAATATTTTTTTTTTAAATTAAAAAAATAAAGTACAATAAAAAATTTAAATAAAATAAATGAAAAAAGTAATCGGAAAAACACGGCCCCCTCACGCATTAAGAGGGCAGGATGAGTCACCAGAACCAAGGACGGGTGTTTTTGATTAATCTAACATGGTTAAAATGGAGTTTGAAGTTACAATGGGTTTGTATAGGAAAGGGGCGTGTCTGATAAAATGAATATCAAATATCTAAATAATGAATCAAGCAACTTAAAAACTGTCTGGGTGGTTCACAAAGGCCTGAGTAGATGATAAAATGACAGAAAGTTTTTTTGAAAGTGAAATATCCCTTTTAAGTGTATTTATTTTTGGACATCACTTTACACAAGTGTATTCTAACATCACGTTTTGTGTGTGTGCTTTTGGTCCTGCTAAGTAAGGCTGTATTGTCTGAATTATCATTATAATCAATGGGGAAAGCCTCGCTCCTGTTCAGTCCAATCAGATGTAGGGTCTGTCTACTGCATCCTCCTAACTCTATGACTGTATCCTGTATACAATTCAAAGGGCTTTGAATGGTATACGGGGCGTATACCATGCACCGTTTCCGTATCCGCCCAAACCTAGAACCGCACTCAGGGTTGCCAGATCTGCTCATTATAATTTCCCTGCAAGATTTTATTTGAAAATAGCCGATCTACAAGCTCACAACGCGTCGCATCGCGACGCGTTGTGAGCTTGTAGATCTGCTATTTTCAAATAGCTGATGTATGTGTTAAAGTGCTCATGTTGCCCATGTCGCTTCTTTTGGGCTGGTTTTGGGCTGGTTTTCCTAGACCTGGTTGCTTGTTTCTCTCACAGAATCTGGCAACACTGACCGCACTACACATGCGCAGTTGATCACTGGAGAAGCGCGCGTAAGAAACAGGAAGAGAAGAACGGTCTTGTTGTTTTTCTACAGCTCTAGTCTGCTCCGTTCATTCATTCAGAGTTGTTATGCTAAGGTAAGTTAACGTTCACTGTATATACTATATATTTAGCAAACGTTGTCTTTTGTCATATTCCTCATACTTTTGTTGCTTAAGTTTATGTCATCGATTTATTTAGCGAAGTTAGCGAGGGACTCTCGTCCTTCTTTGTTTACCCCAGAGACACGGCCCGCTGGACTCCGCCATGTTGAAACTAGTGTTCGGTACAAACGTATTTACACACAATTACAATATTATTGTATCCAAGTGATGTTTAAAGCAGGGGTCTTCAACAGGGGGTCCTCAGAGTTACTACCCAGGGGCCGCCAAATCTGTGTGTGTGTTATATATTTATTTTTTACATTAACCACTTGAACCCTAGCATCCCTTTTCTGAGGGTAACCAAAAATAGCAGATCTAGAAAAATAGCAGATCTACAAGCTCACAGTGAGCTTGTAGATCGGCTATTTTTGGCAAAAAGGTTTGGTCTAGAGGGGGTAAAAAGAGCAGACCAAGTTGAAAAAAAAAGTTTAATCTGAAATACAATTTTATACAATATAGAGGGGGTCCCTGCTCCATCTCTCTCTCAGCTAGGGGTCTTTGGAAAACGTTGAAGACCTCTGGTTTAAAGCATCTATTTACTACTTTACTTTAGCCATATTTTATGTTTGTCATACAACTGTGTTGTTTAAAAAATGTTTAAAAAATGTTCATCTACAAGCTGACAACATGCTTTGTGATCTTGTAGATGTTCAGAAAATCGCTTTTATAAGAATATTATTTATAATAAATGTATTCAATTAAATGTTGCACCCCTGTGGGTTAGAAAAGCTAAACTGGCCTAGGGCAGTGGTTACCAAACTGGGGGTCCCAAGAAGATTATCTTAATGTTTTTCTCACTCAACAGTAAACAAACCAACATACAGTGTAAGTGCATACACTATACAGGGTATCTGCACATTTATAAAGAGACAACTTAAGAACTTATAAGACCTTTTTAATCCCTCTAAAACAGGGGCTTTCAACCAGTGGTCCGGGGACCACCAGTGGTCCTTGAGGGGGTTCCAGGGGGTCCCCAGGCAAATGAATAGTTAGTAACCAAATTGACCCTTATATGTCTGTAACTCTGAGTGTACAAATCCATTTGTACACTCTCAGAGTTAAATGAACACTGATGATGGTGATACAGTGTAGATTGGGACCCCCTAAAAAATCTAAATGGTTGAGTCCCTGGCATATATTTTCAAATGGGGGTCCCAGGGCTAATATTTGTCAATTTGGGGGTCCTTGATGCGAAAAAGGTTGAAAACCACTGCTCTAAAATATAAATGGACACACAACAAACTACAAAACATGGTCAAACATTGGCCACATTGTCAAATATTACCTAAGAAATAGGCGCACATTGTGAAAATAGAAGATCTACAAGCTCACATCACAACGCCTCGCGATTGTGAGCTTGTAGATCTGCTATTTTCACAAGCCCGCGGACCCCCATTTGAAAAGATATGCCAGCTAGGGAGTCCCATAAGAGAAGATTTTTACGTCTCTAGCAGTGATTCTTTTAATTTCAAGGACCCCCAGTTTGACATGCATTAGGCTACGGACCCCTATTTAATGGCATTTCTATCTCCGGGACCCCAATTTATATTGTAAAATCTATGTTAATTTAACCATAAGCCATAAGGGTCAATTTGGTTCCTAACTATCCATCATTTAGCTCGGTACCCCCTGGATCTCCCTCGAGGACCCCTGGGGGTCCCGAATTATCATTGTACCAACAATTAATGCGGTAGGGTTAGACAGTGGCACGTTGTGAGGGTGTAGGCTGGCCATTATTGAGAATGTTGTCCAAAATAGGGACACCAGGTTGAAAACAGACTATTATTATTAGTAGTAGTAGTAATTTGTATTATAGATTGTGGCTTATGTTGTTTGTATATTTGGCTGTTTGTCTTGACTGCAAGGCCCTTTGCTACTGTCTTGTCTAGCCTCATTTATGCCAGTGGTTGCCAGTGGTTATTTGTTTAATTCCTTTTTTTACTATTACTTAGTTATTTCTAATTGGCGTCTAGACATTACCAAACATTGTTTCTAATGTATATTATCCTTTTATCCCTTACCTCATAGAGCACTACAATGTTGCAGGACAGATATGCAGCCAGTGGAGCTAAGTGAGTAAGCTACTACTCATGTTAACACACCACTGATACCTGGCAGACAAATGACAAACATCTGACACACTTCAGTTTCTGCTATTAGAAACGTAATGCCAGGTTACACTTTTAAATTGTAATTGTTTATTTTTGTTATGTTTTCTGGCAGTCTGGCAGAGTCAACTGAGAGCCTAAGACCAGACCCAACAAGAAGGATGTTTCCCAGGTCTTGGACCTTGAATAACAACCCAGATGGGCCTTCATTGACTCATTGACCCCTGCTTCAGAGAACTGGAACATGTAAGCAAATGTATTCCTTTGAAGTAGGCCTGCATGTGCTTCCTTCAGTCAGTTGAATATTAAGAACACTAAGTATATTTTATTGTAGGACTAGTGCTCATGATGCACACCAGCAAATAGTTATTGATGGGGATGGGGTGGCGACTGTTGACGAATACAAGTATTTGGGTACAACGATTGATTCCAAGCTGACATGGAATTCCTACACTAATGCCATCTATAAGAAAGGTCAGCAGAGGCTGCATTTTATGCACAGACTGAGACAGTATAATGTGCAAAAAAGTGTAATGGTGCTCTTCCATCGATCCTTCGTGGAGAGTGCACTGACTTTCTGTTTTGTTTCCTGGTATGGCTCACTATCATTGGTTAATAAGAACAAACTCCATAAAATCATCAATGTATCCAGCAAGATAGCTGGGGTACGACATGAGAGTATAGCAGCAATGTATGAGACCCTGGTGCTTAGGAAGGGGAGAGCTATTGCTTGGGATAGAACGCACCCGTTATACAGTCAATACCACCTTTTACCATCAGGACGACGGTACACAGTGCCAATGTTGCAGGCTAGGGCTTCAAGATCATTTGTCCCTATAGGACTCCTGAACAAACAGGCCCCATCTCAGTTCTGTGCATACAATGTAATGTGATGCCTCTTGAATCATGACTGGTGGCCTTTTCCAGTTTGTATGTATTTTGTATTTATGTTATGTGTTTGTGATTTTTTTGTATCCTGATGGCACAAAAATGTTGTCTCTCTGTGATCTCTCTCTAGTTATGGATGAACACCGGTAGATCCTCGTTGGAGGAATGTGAACTGACCTGCTCTCTCTCTTTATCTGTCTGTGTCATAGGATGAACTCTGACGAATCCTCGATTGACGGAACTCCTACTTTGTACCCAAAGTGATCCGCTGTGGGACCTTAAGCAGCTGGACAAAGGTACAGTAATTACTGTTTCTGACGGAGTATCTCATGAAAGTATACGCTTGTTTAAATAACTGGCTGCTGTAAATTAATGTTTTTAACTTTGCAGCCCGCCTGACATGTCTCCACCACATGAAGTTAGGACATACATGCTCTGCTCACATCCTTGAGGTAAGAAATGTGCATATATGGCAATTTTCATATTTGACTATAAGATTCAGAATGCAACGCATACATTTTTTGTGATATTTTTTTGTTTTTTCTGTTTGTGTTTGTGTCAGTCTGCAGAAGACCCCAACACCTTTCTTCAGGCAAGACCACTCCACTCAGCCCTGCCGTCTGTGAAACCATCTGCACATGCCATTGGAGCCATGCCTGTATTGACCTTCCCAAAAGATGACACCTTTTTTATCCAGGGGGAGGCAGTATTGTGACCAGGATTACTACATGTTTTTGTGAGGGTACCTACCCTAGGAGACACGGGGAGAACATGCAAACTCCACACAGAAAGGCCCCTTCGCCAACCCCACCTAGGGGGTGGGCACTGATGACTCGGAGGAGAGGACACGCCCACAGCATCAACTGCGGGAATCGAACCCAAGACCTTCTAGCTGTGAGGCGACAGCACTACCAACTGCGCCACCGTGCTCCCCCCAAAAGAGGACACCTATGCCAGCATGATGTATCTCATGGCGAGTGATTACACCGTTCACCTCACATACCCCAAGTGGAACATGACTCATAGAAAAAGACCAAACGCCACCAGTTCAGTTCCTTGATGTTGCTGTAATACGGTTAGTTGATTACTCAGGTTAGTCACCAACAGAGCTTGGTACTGCTTTATTACCGCCAAGACGTCTTGGTAACAATTATTCTTCAACTGATGGACCCTGTGAAGTAAGGATCAGTTATGCCTCTCCCTCAAAGCACTTTATATATACATTGTATTGTCACGCTGGATGGTTTTTAGAATTGAATGTTTCCAGTTGAGTGTCCAGACTTGAGTGTCTGCTGTATAAAGTGTGAAGTCCTCCCCCTGCCCAACTTTGCAGTGGTTCTCAAACTTATTCCAGTCCAGGATCCCCAAATTAATATTTGGCTTTGGACCCCCCTCTGAAAATAATCTGTGCCGCTGGGCCTCCCCATACACAATTTGGGTTGTTAAAATTATATCATGGGTTAAAGTAGTAAAACTGACATTGAGGCTATGTCAACAAATGTTCAGCAGGACCTCCTCAAATCCTTTCATGGACTCGTGGGGGTCCCTGCGTGGACCCCACTTTGAGAACCACTATTTTATAGCATGTGGGCCTGAGCTGCTTTATAAAAGAAAATAAATGCTGAAAATAAGAATGCTTCTGGTGTCTTAATTTAAGACTTTTCATTCTATTATTTTGAAGGAATTGCTTCTTATTGTAAGAGTTTTGGGGCTTATTATTATTCTCAGATTTAAGGAAAAAATCCTCAGAATCGGCTTAATAAAGAGAACAAAAATACCACATTTAAGCATATCTTTCTTAAATAACAAAGTATTCATTGCTTGTATTAAGCAGAACTTGCTTTAGATGTAGGCATTTTTGTCTAGTTTTAAGCACCAGTATGCTCTTTCAGTGGCTAGACTTTGTTTCTAGTTTTAAGAATTCTAGTATAGAAAAAAATGCTTACCCCATTGGCAGTTTTTTTTGCTTGATATAAAGAAATATGTCTCAATTTAAAAATATTTTGCTTGTTTTAATTTGGCCATTTTTTGCAGTGTAGAACCAAACTCTATCAGGGAGCAGTGAGCTTTTCATTCTTGTTTCTCTAAGACATTCAAAACCACAGGGCGGATGGAGTCCTCACAGGGTGCATACAAGCTGCTCAGCGATGCCACAGTGAGAGAGAGAGAGAGAGAGAGAGAGAGAGAGAGAGAGAGAGAGAGAGAGGGGGAGAGAAAACGACATGCTTCCCACTTATTTCCTCCTGTGTCGCCATGTGGTAGAGCTTTCACGACTAGTCGAGTTTACCTATTAAAATTGTTTTAATGCCATTACTATTATTATTATCCTCCTGCCTGTATTTTTATGCCGTTTTAAGGGAAGCGCTTCTGGCACAGCAGCACAGCAGCGTCATACTTTTGTCCCCCTTATGATAAAAAATAAAGGCCGGAGGATAATAATAATAATAGTAATGGCATTAAAACAATGCAAAAAAATAATAAAGAACCCCCCCCTTTTTTTCTTTTTTTTTTAAATCAACTATTCGACTAGTACCAACAAGGTTGACTAGTGGTTATACTAGTCAACTAGTTGACTAGTTGGTGAAAGCCCTGCCATGTGCCTGGCAACACTCAATGAAGGAGGTGTTTAAGGACACCTCATCTCGCGTGAAATGTTACCTTAAGGGGCAAATGTAATGAGGGAGGAACAAAGCGTCACTGTGGAGAATAGCCTACAACAGTCTGCATCTGATTGGACTTCATGCAGATGTAGTAATGACATCTCGTGTAAAGCACCGAAAGAGACCGAGACTCAACTTGAGTCTGCTGGTTATAGGAGAATTCCGGACTAGCCCTTTTCTTACCTTTTATATGATGTTATTATATCCTACTGTAGGACGAGTGGTACAGTAGAACATGTTCATAACTCCATCCCGAGTCCACCACAGCTAAAAACCCGAGCGGACGGTCCATGCGCTAGATCGCGTATTTGTATCACTCAAATATTTGTTCCTAATGACAGAAAACAGATGACAGATGACAAATGACAGATAGATGCGCCCCTCCGGAAGTCTCGCAAGACGAGATTTCACCCGTGATTTCATCCAAGTTGCTTGTAAACACTACGAGATTTCTGTCATTATGAATGTCAGATAACCCCCCCCCCCCCCAAAAAATAGATGTGGTGGACTCGGGATGGAGATGAAAATGTTCTACTCTACCACTCGTCATAGGACATAATGAC
The DNA here is from genome assembly GCF_963454915.1 of Gymnoscopelus microlampas. Classification (NCBI taxonomy): domain Eukaryota; kingdom Metazoa; phylum Chordata; class Actinopteri; order Myctophiformes; family Myctophidae; genus Gymnoscopelus; species Gymnoscopelus microlampas. Next base: position 30,486,726 of record NC_139945.1, read on the forward strand.
ATCATATAAAGGTAAGGAAAAGGCTAGTCTGGAATTCTCCTTTAACAGTTGATCAACTTGAGTTCATAAACAGGGTAGTGTGTTGGACAATATTGGGCTGTCGCCATCCTTTTATTTACTTACCCAAGGACTTTGTCACGTAGAGGGAAATATTGTCGTTCTCCTCTCGTTCTTATCTTCCCGTAAGGAGGTCAAGTGAAAATCAGATCCAAATGCACACAGTTTCCAATGCATACTGTCTGCTGACAGCTCACGCCAGCCTGCGTGAAGCTCATCGAAACGTCGATTTACGGGGGATGGAGATTTTCCAGCTCAGAGACATCTCTCTCTGACTTGCACACAGAATGCATTTGGAAGTGTTGCATCCAAATTTCACATCCTCCTCGCAAATAGAAAGATAGGATTTGCATTAAATATTGATGAAGTTCCCCTTTGTCCACTTAAAAATCCTACAGTGTATACTTAGTTGATCAGGGTCCCCCAGGGCTATATACTTGGCCCGTTCATTTTTACCCATAGTCTACACAATCTCTTAGCCGAAAATAGACAAATCTACAAGCCTGTGACCCCCAAGGGTCTCCAGGGACCCCATTTTTTTTTTATCCCATGATTTTGTAGGGGGGGGGGCAGACCCCCTGAGTTTTTTTTTTTTTGCTCAGGAGTTTGGCCAGCTATACGTGGCACGCAGGGGCTTCACTAACCGGGCCGAACTTCTAGTTTCATACATTTGAAAACTTGGGAAATGGGACATTCTGCATAATGAGTACTTTTACTTTTGGTACTTTTAGATACCAATACTTTACTTTTGTACTTTTACTCAAGTAAATTATAAATTCCGGACTATTACTTAGAAGTAACAGATTATTTCTACATTGCAGTATTGATACTTTTACATAAGTAAAACATTTTGAGTTTTCCACCACTGGTCTCACCTACTGCACCTACTCAGAATAGGGACGCTAAGGTTTAAGTGGTTCATATTTGTGCTTTTCTATGACAATGCCAAACTAGGGTCCAGGGAAAAACTATTATAAATAAAGAATGAGAAGAGGCAGCAGGTGTGTGTGTGTGTGTGTGTGTGTGTGTGTGTGTGTGTGTGTGTGTGTGTGTGTGTGTGTGTGTGTGTGTGTGTGTGTGTGTGTGTGTGTGTGTGTGTGTGTGTGTGTGTGTGTGTGTGTGTGTGTGTGTGTGTGTGTGTGTGTGTGTGTGTGTGTGTGTTCGGCTACATTACTTATTGATCGAGGATGGGGAGTGAGCAGTGACCCCAGCACTTGACATGAATCGGGTGAAAGTGTGCATACATTAGTATTGTCCCCAGGGGCGCCGATTTATGTCCGTGTTTTTGGATTTGCGGTTATTTTCCGGGTTTGTTACCTTTTTGGGGGTGTTTTGTTACTTTAATGCGGTTAATTCGGTTAATTTGGTACAAAAAATGTACTCCATGAAGTGAAGATGGCGGAGGTTTTTCCTTTTTTGTGACGAGTTTGTGATGGGTGCTCGTCATTTCCCCTGGGTGCTTTAGCCCTGAGGCACCCACAGTATCGGCGCCCTTGATTGTCTCTCTCTCTCTCTCTCTCTCTCTCTCTCTCTCTCTCTCTCTCTCTCTCTCTCTCTCTCTCTCTCTCTGTCACCCCTCCTCCTTTGTGCCATGTGTGCTCGTCTGCTATATATCTGCCAGTGTTGTCAGCCAATCATATCAGTGCTTCACCCGCCCACCACATCATCTCCCACTCACTGGCCCTCTCTGTCACAGCAGGTTTGTTTCATAATGCTTCCAAAAACATTAAGTACAATCCAGAGAGCCAAGAGATCCCTTAAGAACAGCAAGACTGCGACCAATGCTCTCCAGTGTGAGAGGACTGATCATGCACGGCTACCCCTTCCACATGTATTTTAACCACTTGAATCCCTGCATCCTTATTCTGGGGGGAACAATAGCCAAAAAAATTGCTGATCTGCAAGCTCACAATACGTCGCAATGTGACACGCTGAAAGCTAGTAGATCGGCTATTTTTGACTAACAACATTTGGTGTAGATTAAAAAAAAACTCCGCTCCAGTTTACTACAGTAGGCCTAGACTCTAGAGAGTTTAAACGGATAGTTCACCCCCAAAATGACGTTTTTTCTTGAATTCATGGATAATGTTTTGTTTTTGTCTCATTCCTAAGCCAATAATTTGATGACCGACAGCGGTTCCGGTAGGAGACACAAAGGAGAGTCTCCTTTGTGTCTCCTAACGGAACCGCTATACCTACCGGTCCGCTGGTAATATCAAATTATTCGCTTAGGAATGCAACAAAAAAAAATGCAACAAAAAAAATATATATGTTTGGATTCAAACAGGGAGAGATATCACTTTTAGAGACACATAGAAAACAAATTGCATTTTTTAATCACCTACTACTGTGTAATGACACGCCCCAAAATAGGGATGCCGGGTTGAAAGTGGTTATAATGTAACCTCTTATAGATCAGAATAAAGACAGACATCTTAATTAATTCATTGTTATCTATATGCTAACTGTAGCTCCCTGAAGAAAACAGAAAGAGGTGTAATGCATTTTATATGGCCTCATTGCTCTACAAGCTTCTATGGTTAATACAATCAATAAGTGCTTTGTGTATCTGGAGAAGGCTTTCCATTCCATTCAGTGAACTCTCTCAGGAGCATTGGAGAAGCCAATTGTAAGAATAGAAGAATAGAATAGAATAGTCCCCACTCCTTTGGGGTGTTTTTTGTCACATTATATGTATATATGTATATACATATATTATATGCACATACTGTAGGTGAAATTCATCTTCTGCTTTTTACCCATCCTATAACAACTAGGAGCAGTGAGCAGCCATTTTGCTCAGATAGCCGGTGCCCGGGGAGCAATTAGGGTTTAAGAGTCATGCTCAGGGACACACATCGACACTTTGCTGGCCTAATTGCACCTCATTTCCTTTCTTCAGGGAATTGGGGTTTTATCCATAAATCAACATTCCTTCTCCTGAGGGTTTTCTCAGTGCAATGAATAATCGGACATTAACATGGGGTTTATAACATGAACTTGTGCATAAACTCATGCTGACAGTGCAGGCACGTTTCACTAAGAGAAACAGGGTTAACACACCCTCATGACCTTGGCCTGCACAAAATTCAGTCTAGGAGAACATGTGCCAGAGCAGGGGGCTGTCACGGCCCGACAGCAGAATCGCATGAATCCGGTGAGAGAGAGCGTTATAGCTGCAAGGCACGCATCTTTCATGGAGGTGAGTTTGAATAACATCCAGGTAGCTGAGAAAGCTGTCAGCAACACCTGGGTATGTGCCATGTTTATGTGTGAAACACACACCGCAGGGCGTGTGGTCTCATGTACTCCTTAGAATCCAAATAAAGTGGCAGAGTTTCATTACTCATACATGACACATTATATGGGGTTTCCTAATTTAGGACATAATAGTTACTTTGGGACTGATCTGAAGCAAACTGCATGTAAATTGCCGAGCCGGGCCAGTTTTACGGGACAGCTGAACTAAAGCCAGTGGATCAAATTTGTCTTCACAAAGTGCTATCCAGCACCAAGGACAGATCCTACTGCATGGATAGACCAAACTGAAGTGAAGTCCCTGACGACTTTGTCTTGATTTCCAAAAATGCCTCGTGGTCTAAAAATCTCTGAATAATAAGATAGACAGTAACATCTGCTTGTGTCGCTGTATCTGTTTGTAGGGCCAATTAACTCATTCACCAACCAGAATGAATACATAAATATATCATCCACTGCCTACAAGTAGTCACAGAATATGTACAGTATCTCCAGTATGATCGACCCCCTGATTGTTGCTAATCACGGGGGTTTCACTGTGCTTCCGCGGGGGGGGGGGGGGGGGGGGGGTGGAATGTCATCGCGACCTCCCGCTTGCTTGTTTACAGGCCGTTGAAAATAACATGTCTCGTGAAAAATACATAGTAAAACAGGAGTCGAGATACAGGCGATTTCCCAAATACGTTAACCAGGAAGTGAATGGATCAGTAAATCTTGGGATCACGTGATCTCCTGCTTCTGCGTGCATCTGGGGATGAAATGGTCACTCATGTGATACCGAAGAGCGCCATCTAGTGGAAACGCCACAAAAAAAAGTGGGGGCCTTTGGGGAAAAAATGTGGTAAAAGTCGTCCTTGGCAGTGAATGAGTTAATATGGATATGCTGGATGACTGTGCTGAACATAGTCACTGGAGTACCCCGGGATGTTGCATCACTAGTTATTTTTTTCCTAGGGCGGAATACCTGAAATATTCCAGAACCCTGAGGTTCACCTGTCACGTCTACCTCCCTAAAGCTCTCCCTGGCTCATTGTTGCGAAAGTACTGAACCCGAGATTGAGTGTGAGAGACTGGTTTTTCCCCTGAGGCTTTACACTCCACACATGGGCAGGACCATAGGTAGGTGCCAGTGCTGTCAGCATTGAGGTACAAAAAGTCCCTTCTGGCTTATAACAAGAAGAAGAAAAACAGCCCAAAACTACTGCCAAAGTCTACTCCTAAACTACCCGCCTTCATCACACCTACAGCACCCTGCCAGGTGCCGGTACAGACAGTGCCGCAGTACCATTATAAAGCAATCTCCAGTGGTGTAAAGTAACTAAGTACATTTACTCAGGTACCGTACTTTAGTACAATTATTTTTGAGCGGTGTAGCCGCACCTATAAGTGGGGTTGGGACCCATGACCCATCCGTCGTGAAAATGTGTCTTTCGCTGTACTGTGATTGGCTGATAAGTATTCAGACCCTTTGCTCAGTATTGTGATTGGCTAGCGAGACGCATGATGAAATTCATAACCATAAATAGCACCACGCACTTCAAAAAAATTACTTTTTTTTCTAAGTGAGCTTCCATCACTGTGATGACCTTAAATAACACCGCTCACTTCACACTGGGTGTGATTTTTACTTTACTGGAGTATTTCCAATTTTCAGTACTTTTACTTCTACTCCACTACATCTCAGAGGCAAATATTGTACTTTTACTCCACTACAATTATTTGAAAACTTTAGTCACTAGTTACTTTGTAGATTTTGATTATTGTTACAAAACATATATTACCCACTTCAGCCCTATATACATTTTGGCCATTTGAAAACACTCGATCTACAAGCCCACAATGAGTTGCGATGCGACGTGACGCATTGTGAGCTTGTTGATCTGCCATTTTTAAAAGATTTGCATACATTTTGAAATTGTGAAATGGGACATCCTGCATAATGAGTACTTTTACTTTTGGTACTTCAAGTACATTTTGATACCAATACTTCTTTACTTTTACTCAAGTACATTTTGAATACCGGACTTTTACTTGTAATAGAGTATTTTCTACATGGCAATATTGATACTATTAAGTAAAACATTTTAGTACTTTTTCCACCACTGGCAATCTCCAACCCAGCTCTCACTGTGAGGATACAGCATTGATACGTTACTAGGGGTGTGCCGATACACTAATTTCACCAAACGATACGATACGATATTTGGCTCACAACTTCGATACGATTTCGATACGATACGATACGCACTTTTTTTATTATGAAAATATATGGGGGTGTAAAAAAGTAAATGCAAACAAATAATTCTGTTTTTGCATTATTCAGACATGCAAACTTGTAGCTTTTCAGCTACAATAGCCGTTTTCAATCCAAATAGGGCAATAGTGTGACACCTGACCCCCCCCAAAAAAAACATGTTGTCACCCTTTTCACCTCGGGGCTGTTTGCATGCCTGATTATAATGATTGTAAAAAAAAAAAAAAAGTAAAAAAAAAAAAAAAATCAAAACGAATTTTTTTTCCCCCAAAACGATACATATCGTCACGAAAACGTATCGCGATATATCGTGGGACGATATATCGGCACACCCCTATACGTTACAGTATGTTAACATTGTTCATTTGTTTGTTGGAAGTCAGAAATTGTACATGAACTTTACCGAATGATCCCTAATGAATAGTAACACATGTACGTTGATGGTGTTCATAGCGGTTGCCTGTAGGGACTTTCAACCCTATTTTATTCAGTAATATTACCACGATCCTCTGCCAGTTCTGCCCTGCTGGCTTTACAAGGATAGTTCACCCCAAAAATATATATTTTTTCTTATCGATTAGTCACCCCATGGAGACTTGAATTCATGGATATTTTTTTTTGTTTTTGTCACACTCCTAAGCCAATGATTTGATGACCAGCGGACCGGTAGGCAGCGGTTCCAGTAGGAGACACAAAGGAGACTCTTTGTGTCTCCTACCGGAACCGCTGCCGGTCATCAGATTATTAGCCTGCCCCAGCGCGTCTGATATCTGGCATAGAGAGGCGGATTCAAAATCTCTGTCGAAAACATCCGTGGGCTCCCATTGGTTCACCGATCTGTGTGCCCGCCCCCACCCTGCGCCCCTCCTTCTCCCCCAATGTGCAGCATTGAGAGCCCTGACGTCACAACATTTGGTGCGACGCCCATGGTTGGGGAAATGAAAGGTTGACTCCCTCTTCCTATGCCAGAAATGTCAACAGCTTGGTCCAGGCTTTCTTTTTGAGCAAAAATAAAAGCCTGGAGATCAAGCCATTGACTTAGGAATGCAACAAAAACTAAAAAATATCCATGAGTTCAATTCACCATAGGGTGACTAATCGATAGGGAAAAAAAACATTTTGGGGGTGAACTATCCCTTTAATGGAGTCAGCATGCCAGGTGATCCCTAGATGAGTTTGTTTGTATGTATGTGATTTATTTCATATTTTACAGCATGCTGTTTACACTTATCATTTTAAAGGCATATTATTAATTTATCCAGACAGGCCAGGAGGGATTACATGCAGTACAGCTCCCCAGCCAGAACCTGAAGCAGGGACAAACCAGTTTACATGAATACACTCTTACTGGCAGAGCCACAAGGGTGCCCCAACATTGCTTTTGGGGCAAAATACATGTAGTTAGTTATACCAGAATATTAGTTAAAGGGATAGTTCACCCGACTTTCTTTCTATCGATTAGTCACCCAGGAGATATTTCTTGTTTTTGTAGCATTTTGTAGCAAGCCAATAATTTCATGACCATCGGACCGGTAGATAGCGGTTCCGGTAGGAGACACAAAGGAGACTCAGTTGTGGCTCCTACCGGAACCGCTGTTGGTCATCAAATTATTCGCTTAGGAATGCGACAAAAAACAAAAGTATGCACACTGCTGAGTTTTAAGTCTATCGGTCGGCGGGTTCTAGATACGCTGGTGACACAAACGTATGCAGAGATTTTGCGCATTCATAGTATAGGATTATCTTATGTTATCTAACTCAATGCAGGGAAGTGAAATGGCTTGAGACAAGCTTTCAATTGCAATCAGTCATCATTTTAAGATAATTGGTTCAAAATGCATGTATGACAATCAATCAATAATTGACCTTCGATATAATTACATGTGGAGGTAGAGATCAAATATATTAAGTATCATCATGGCCTTGTCTGGAGATTTGACTATGATACAGTGTTTGAGTCACCACGGAGAGTGACTAATATTATATACACACACACACACACACACACACACACACACACACACACACACACACACACACACACACACACACACACACACACACACACACACACACACACACACACACACACACACACTGTACAGTACAGTATGTGTATGCATATATGTGAGCTCATTAGAAGCACAAACAAGACAATAGATCCCCTTGAGGATTGCTTTGTTGAGTCTTATGTCTATGCCAACAGCTGTGCTGTTTGATCTATGAAACAACAAAACCCCTCAACTTCTCTTCTTCTCTGACAACCCTTGCATCTAGGACCCAAGAAACATAATGTCACTGAAGAACACAGTGTGCCTGCATGAAAATTAAAAATGTAGTTGGAGAGTCTGGGGGGCCAGGAGTGTTTGAAGCTGAAGGACTTTAGGAAATTAACCCATTAAGACCAGGCGGGAACGCTTCTGTGTCATTTTTCGATTTCTTTGGATATTCAAAAATAGCAGATATACAAGCTCATAGCACGGCACCGAGTGCCACGAAAAAAATGTGTGCAAATCTTATCATATATATGTTTTAAAGTGAATATTTGTAACTCAAATCTTTGCTTCTGGGTATTCTACAAATGTCTTCTAAATTTATTTTAAACTTATGTTGCTATATCAGTGTTTGCTAAAGATGTTTGCTTTAAAATATATATATATATTAAAAGATTTGCACAAATGTTGACGATTTAAAAAAAATAGAGCTTGTAGAACTGCTATTTTTGAATAGCCAAAGAAATCTAGAAATGACACAGATTCTTTCCCGGGCTAAATGGGCTAAATGCAACCTAATATAGCTAGATTAGACCACCCCTGGCTCAACCGTTCCTCCCAAACTATTATTATTATTAAATGTGCTGCTGAAAATGAAGAGCTGAGGTTAATAAATGCTGCATTATTATAGCACCTTTATCTGCTCTTTACAAATGTGCATTACATTCACCCATTCGTCATATCAACCATGTAAGGCACCAACCTGCTCATTGGGAGCAGTTAGGGGTTAAATGCCTTGCTCAAGGACACCTCACCGCTAACCCGGTGGTGATCGAACCGGGAATCTTCCGATTCCAAAGCGGCCGCTCTACAGTACCTCCTGAGCCACTGTCGCCCATACCAGGCTATAGAGCTCTGTCATTCTCTTTATTATCATTAGATGTACAACAACTTTCCCCACTTATGTCAGCATCAATAGTCTTATAAAGGAGAAAAACATCTACTTCAGTCAGATAACTCACCAATAGAATTTGAGACCAAAATAGCTTGGGAACATTTTATTTATAAAAATGTAAATACAAGTGTGAATATCATATTTGATCTTGGCGTTGAGGCTCTGCAATACATTATTCCCTGCTCGGCACCAGTGTTGATTTTGTCGACTAAAACTACTGTATGACGAAAAATGTTTTTCACTGGCGAAAACTAAATAAAAACTAAGCTACTGTACCATGACTAAAACTAAGGCTAAATATATTGACAATTTCGTCAACCAATAAAAACTAGACTAAAATGTTAGTGAGGGACTAGAGGAGAAGAGATCCAGTAGAACTAAAAGACAAGTCATTTTATGTTTGGTTGCGCTCGGGTGTTGCACTCTAAAAATCAGCATGCAACCAAGTGTAAAATCAGCCATTTCGATGCCACATGACCCGCCCAAAAATATTTTAGTCGACTAAATCAACTGTAGACTAGATTTAGTCGACTAAAATCTCAGGTGACTAAAATTAATGTGACTAAAACTAAACAGAATTTTATTCAAAATACTATGACTAGAACTAAATCAAAATGTGCTGTCAAAATCAACACTGCTCGGCACATTAGCAGACAACAAATTTAAGAGCAGGGAGATGTACATCTATAACAAATCCCCCCCGGGGAAAAACACATACTGTACAACACATCGCCCACATAGAGCTGCACATGCGTGTGAACCTCTCGAGTGTATCTGCCTGAACTAGCTCGCAGGCTACGCATCGCGAGCAGTGGTGGAAGAAGTACTCAGATGTTTTACTTGAGTAAAATTAGCAATACCACAATATCAAAATACTCTGGTACAAGTAAAAGGCCTGTGTTAAAAATGTTACTTGAGTAAAAGTACAAAAGTATTGGCATCAAAATATACTGTACTTAAAGTACCAAAAGTAAAAGTTTTAAAATGTTTCAAAATATGTATGGTTAATTGTGGGATTGCTTATGTGAGCACGGTAATGTTCACTTTATATTATTATTCTCCCCCTTTTTTGAATCTGAGAGTTCAATAGGCCTATTGTACATTTTGTAAAGTTTTCTTATTATTTGATTAAAGTTAATGTGAAAATACCGCTATAAATAGAGTAGGTTGTCTTTTTTTAAAGTGTCAGGCTTTAGGGTTGCGTCATCTCTGTCGGGATGTAGAACAGGGTGCATGGGCTAAAAAGTTTGGGAACCGCTGAGTTAGACCATTCATTTTTCTTGTGTGATTACTTGTGGCATTTTTTATTGGTTGTTCATTTGACATATCCACTGGCTTGCTGTGTGTGTGTGTGTGTGTGTGTGTGTGTGTGTGTGTGTGTGTGTGTGTGTGTGTGTGTGTGTGTGTGTGTGTGTGTGTGTGTGTGTGTGTGTGTGTGTGTGTGTGTGTGTGTGTGTGTGTGTGTGTGTGTGTGATGTACTCATGCACATGAACTGCTCTGCTTAGAACTTAGGCACGTACTGTACAGTTATATGTCATCCTTTTTATTTGTGTGATTCCTTGTGGCATTTTATTATCGGCTGCTCATTTGCATTGTTTGTACCACATGCATTAGATTGCTTAGTAACTGTGTATGTAACTGACAAGTCCCGTAATTATCTGCGGCTACAGTGTTTACATCAACGTGATTAACTGTGACAGTTGCAAACATAAATAAATCACGCAAATGGGTGTGTGAAGTCTGTGGTAGTCTGTATAGTTATTAGTTATTCTGTACTGTTCTCACTCCATTGTGTGTATATGCGCGTGCATTGTGCGTGCACGCGTGTAGTGTGTGGTTACGTGTGCGAGCATAAACATTGTCTTGATTGTGCCTTTTATCAGGTCTGACACAGTGCGTAAACATATAGCATTTAATACACAATAGCGGCCACTGTGATCTTTCATTCAACTCGCTAATGCCTGAATCTGAATATGCCTGAAGCCACATGCATCCCTTCCCGTCCAAGGACCCCATCCTGCCCAAGTTTTCTTCCCTGTGCCTTGCGTCTCAGTAGCGCCAAATTACAAAGGAAGTGAACTTTTCACTCGCCACTTCTTTACAGTGGGTGGGTGCAACACACGCTGGTTTGGCCATGTGTTAAACTCAATTTATTCGCCGTTGTGGATGCAGACAAGGGCAGACACCATCATACAATGGAGTCTAAATGAAGCTTCAGGGCTCTTGCACACAGATACCATTGTTATCGGTCAACTGATTTTTGTCTGAAAAAGATGACAAACCGTCACAGCCACTTGTTTTTTTTTGTTCGTTCATTTCTTTATTTGTGTGTGTGTGTCGGTGTTGATTTTGTCGACTAAAACTATGACGAAAAATGATGGTCGACTACCTTTTTTCACTGACGAAGACTAAATAAAAAAATATAATGTATAAATAAATATATTGCCTATGTTGTCAACATAGGCAAAAAACTAGACTAAAATGTTAGAAGTATAGTGGAGAAGAGATCCAGTGGTACTAAGACGAGTGGAGAAGAGATCCAGTGTAACTAAAGACAAGTCATTTTATGTTTGGTTACGCTCGGGTGTTGCGCTCTGAACATAGCAGATCTACAAGCTCACGCGTCGCAGCGCAACGCGTTGTGAGCTTGTATGCAACCAAGTGTAAAGTCACCCATTACGACGCCATCACGGCATCGCCAAAACACATTTCAGTCAACAAAATCAACTGTAGAATTAGTCGACTATAATCTTATGATGTAGTCAACTAAAACTAGACAAAAACTAAGACATTTCAGATGACTAAAACTAAATGGAATTTGATTCAAAAGACTATAACTTAAACTAAAGTGTGTGTGCAGTTACCTTTGCTGTTGTTATACTGGCCCAGTAAGTGCACTCTTCTGCTGGCTATACCTGACATGGCTTCTGTTGCCCCACTCTCTGCCGAAGCTATTTAGGTCAAGAAGGAAATGCCGTCGTAACTTCATCAACCTTGGGATGAGCATGTTCACGCCTCACGTATAGACGGTGGGAGGCATCGACGGTTTAATGGTGGAGAAAACTGAGGGCGGAGAAAATGGGGGGCAGATAGGCCATCCTCCTCTCCTAATACACGAGCCTTTTCTGAAAGATTAACTAGCGGGTCAGCTACCGTAAAAAGGTGGGATCATCAGAGATATAGGCGATGGGTTTCTGTTGAATAGGTGCTGTAAGCTGAAAGGCAGCAGGGTCAGGGAGGTCAAGGAACTGTAACATATCATCGCTGTCGGAAACCTCTTATCTCCTTGTTTTAACTTTTTGTGTTTTTTTGGTAAATTAACGCCCTACTTGATCATACTACAGCGTCAAACAAAGCATCGAAAGTAGCAGATCGACAAGCTCGAAACGCGGTTTGTGGATCTGCTACTTTTGATGCTTTTGAATTTTAATCCTGGGAAGTAACCGTTTTAGACATAATGAGGTTTCCACCCGACAGAGACGATATAAGGGTCGTGCTATGATAGCATTAATGCAGGAATTTGAGGGAGTTGGGCCTGCAGAAGCTGGCTGCATTGTGGGAGGTGGTGGGGGTGTGGGGGTTATAAGAAAAACTACTGGTTAAAGAACAAGGGTAGTCATTGCAGAGGTCGGCCCTCATTATTTATGCCACGACAATTCTTTTTTTTAGTACAAGTAGAACTTGAGCAGCATGTTGTAACACGAAACAGCAGTATAGTCTCATTCTGCATGCAGCATTGTAAAGTAGGAATTAAATGTCATACAGCGCTTCATACATTTTCATCACACACAAGTTTGGATAATTTATGAATGCGCAGGAGGAGAGCATGGATGGATGTATGGTATGACACCATTATGATGTGTGAGTGCACAGGATGTACCAGGATGCCACTGAAATATGTAGAGGATTTTGTGGGTGTGCATAATGGAGTAACGTTAAACGTGTCCTTTTCAGCTTGACTGTCATTGCTCATGTTTTTCAGATGAGATTATTTTCAGAGATTATTTTCACTCCTGTGTGCGTGTGTGCGCGCGCGCGTGTTTTTCAGGACTATTCTCGCAAATGATGTGTGCACGCTGCCAGTAGGGCAAGGAAGACACTCCCTGGATATGTTTCCAATCCATCAAAGACAGCTATGTTATTTTTTTGGTGAATGCATTAGCACAGACCTACAGTATATCTCTCCAGACTACAATGCAAAGCTGATAGAAGCACTTCCGTTCTTACGGAAGAGCTTATATTGACTACATATCTGTATGCAGGTATGCGGGTGGTGACATCATTGACTATACCTTTAGTCAGACACACACACACACACACACACACACACACACACACACACACACACACACACACACACACACACACACACACACACACACACACACAGAGAGAGAACTGATGTGATCCCCACAAAGGTGAGATGTACTGTTAGTGAAGAGTTTTACACCTCTGCACAGTGGTGGAAGAAGTACTCAAATGTTTCACTTAAGTAAAAGTATCAATACTGCAATATAGGAATACTCTCACTTATCGTCGTTGTGTATACTAACGATCTGAAACCCGATCATAAGCTAAGCTAAGCTAAGATGACCAAAATAAAATAAAATACAATTGACAGTGAATGAAAGTCACAGCAGTGAGGCATTCTTTAGTTGACAGAGCCCAGTTGGTGTGCTGAGGCCCCATATGAATATGGAAATACAGAAATTTAAATGCAAAGACAAAGCAACAGGAATTCTGGGTGCATTTCATCTTAGTGGGTGGGAGCATGCCATGAATGATGCAGTAATGGAAGTAATGCTGCATTTAGATTCTAGGATGTATATCTGCTCAGAACAACAGAGCAACTTGATCGACTCAACCAAACCGCATAGACAAATGGAGAAATGCCTCAAAGAGGCAGAGCTACTTTTAGCCGGTGATTGGTCTGACTAAACACCACGAAATGCCACTGTCTTCATTGGTGCTGACCAATGGGCTCCATGGGCTTTCCCACATTCGTTCTGTCAACTCACGCTTAGTTTAACAACTTATTTTAAATTGATCACTGGGCTACAACGCATCGTCAGCAGCGAACAAATCAATACTGTTTAATTAGAGCCCAATAGCTGTCTACGAGCCCCTCAGCTGTCTGTCTGGTAGAGAGAGACTTAAGAGAGAAGGGCCCTTATCTTCCGCCTATACTGCACACGACGGCGCAGTTGTAATGTGTCCACCTGTATGGCGCCTGTGTTGTCTAACAAATGATCTTGCACTTATTTAGCGTCCATGAGCATGTTGGTCTTAAAAATAGATGCAGTGTGGCGCAATAAGGGTGCACTGCATCTTACGCACAGACTTTACAGTGATTTCACAGATATTTCCTTACTAAATGACTATTTATATAGCGTAGCGCATTATTGTGATTAAAGCATGACGCAGCGGGAACGTGCACCGTGCGCCCCGGAGCACTATTTGGATATTGATGATGAAGAATGCCAGGAGGCTATGGATTCACTATTCTTACATGATGAGATGTATTTCAATTCTATCAACAAAATGTTAGCTCCTCACCGCTTATCTTTCTTTGAAGACACAGTTGCACGAGCTTGAACAATTGTTTATCTGTCGTTTGAACGGCAGATACGTTACTTATTTTGTGGTATAGGCTACCATATACATTGTTACTTAAATTGTCACTTAAATAGTTGAACGTGATGTGAGTGTTTGAAATCGTAGTCTGTTTTGATTGCAATCAATGTGCATGCATTGCCAATCTACCCAGATCCATCTTAATATGCAGTTTAAAACTGAGAATGAGCATGTGACTATTGAGATATGTCAAGATATCACACAATTTGTTCACACATGCGTAGACACTGTAGGCCCCCAGAAAAGACTGCATGAAAATAGGTGCAAAACTTTCGCACCCACGCACGCACGCACGCACGCACGCACGCACGCACGCACGCACGCACACAGACAGACAGACATGTACAGTACATACAGTACACTCATAACACAGACCATCTCATGTGTATGATATTGTCTATTATTTGTGGTATGTATGCAAGTAGTGTTATGTATGTCAAATACTTTGCATACAAACACATGCACACACACACACACACACACACACACACACACACACACACACACACACACACACACACACACACACACACACACACACACACACACACACACACACACACACACACACACACACACACACACACACACACACAGTATTTGGCAAGTGAACGTCTTGCCACTCGACCTAAGCAGTCTGTGACATGAGGGGCTTTTATATAAATAAATGTTTGCGCTTATAGTGACATGACCCTCTCGCCTCCACACTCGCGGGAGGCACCTCATTATTGGATCTCTGGATTGATCGGCGCAATGACACTCCATCTCACTCTAACTCACCACTCCCCGGCTCTTTCTCTCAGTCTTTCTCATCACTCTCTCTCTCTCTGTTGCTGTCGGTCTGCACATCCCTGCAGGATGGTGACTGATGGGACCACGTTGAGTGAATTTGATGTCTCCATAATTTTGTACTCTATCCTCATTTTCTATTCCCAGTCAGTGGCGGCTGCACTGGGTATTTCAAATGGAATGTGTGTGTGTGTGTGTGTGTGTGTGTGTGTGTGTGTGTGTGTGTGTGTGTGTGTGTGTGTGTGTGTGTGTGTGTGTGTGTGTGTGTGTGTGTGTGTGTGTGTGTGTGTGTGTGTGTGTGTGTGTGTGTGTGTGTGTGTGTGCGTGCGTGCGTGCGTGCGTGCGTGCGTGCGTGCGTGCGCGCAGTGGTGGAAAAAGTACTCGATTGCTTTACTTAAGTAAAAGTATCAATACTGCAATATAAAAATACTCTGTTACAAGAGAAATATACTTGAGTAAAAGTACAAAGGTTTTGGCATCAAAATGTACTTAAAGTACCGAAAGTAACTCATTATGCAGAATGTCCTATTTCAAGTTTTGAAATGTATAACAATCTTTTGAAAATAGCAGATGTAGATCGGCTATTTTCAAATGGACGAAATGTATACAGAGCTGAAATGGTTAATGTAGGTTTTTTGATAATAATCAAAATCTACAAAGTAACTAGTAACTGAAGTTTTCAAATACATGTAGTAGGGTAAAAGTACAATATTTGGGTCCGAGATGTAGTGGAGTAGAAGTAAAAGTATTGGAAATTGGAAATACTCAAGTAAAGTACAAATACCTCAAAATTGCACTTAAGTAAATGTACTTAGTTACTTTCCACCACTGCCCGCACACACGTGCACGGGCAGTGTCTCTGCATGCATGCATGCGTGCATGCATGCATGCTGCATTTTCAGTGCATGGAACCATGTGTGCTGTAAGGGATTGAGTGAGGAGTCTGGAAAGGCTATAGTTGATTGTTATGCACTGTTATGGTGCAGAAAATTCTGCTGAGCACCTTCTGCTGTCAACCTTCCAATTAGTAGCATGGCAACTGCAGAAGAGAGGGAATGTGGTAGTGTTGAGTGCTATTTTGGAAGCTTGTGACAGCGTGTGTGTGTGTGTGTGTGTGTGTGTGTGTGTGTGTGTGTGTGTGTGTGTGTGCGCGCGTGCATATCTGTTTTTTCTGTATGTGTCTATGTTGTACCAATTAATAATGAGTGGTTTACCTTAAGTCGTAAATTACGTGCAAACTGAAATGCCTACGTTAGCAAAATTGTGAAAACAGAAAGCAGAATTTGGTGTATCTTGAAGCTGCACATGTCAAGCGAACTCATTTCTTCACATATAATCCAGCCAAATGCTGAGAGAGGTGTAAACTTTATTCCAAATTTGTTTAGTGAGTGAAACATAAATACCTACATACATTAGTCCCAAGCTGTCCATTGTTAGAGTTAGGGTTAGGCTAGCCCTAGGTTGATATGTAATTACACATAATTGTAGCTCATTGCAATCAAGGACTTTATTCCATCTAATGATTTCATCAAATCCTTTAAGATAGGACTTTCCTTTTTACATGATTAAAAAGTGACTTGAATGGGAATAGTGTGCATGGGGATTGCATGAGGCCGCAGTGGTGTGTTCTACCGTGGTACGCTGTATACGCAGTGTGGCCTGCAGATTTTTTTCGGTGCCATCCAAAAACCGAGACGTCATATCTGATACGTTGATACGCATCTGATACGCTGCACGCAGGAGGGGCTGGGCTGGGGGTGCAGCAATACAATCAGCAAGAATGTGGTCTGTCTGACTAGTCAGACTCGAGGTGAAGGCTTATCATGTGTGTGGCTATTGCTCTTGAGGTGATAATTAATGGCTGCTGGCGAAGGAATTCACACATTTCAACGACCTGCCATTCACTTCATTGAACGTAGGTCACTGAATTGAGTACTTCATAGCGCAGCAATATCTTGAATCTTCAATACAGTTTGTCTTCAATCCCAAGTTAATACTATTCTGTAATAGATACAGGAATGCTCGCTGTTAACACTGCTATTATATCTGATACGCCTAACCAGCATTTATTTATAACAATCCTTGCACTATTCTATGGTAATAACTTTGCATTGAAAATGCATCTAAGGCTAAAAGCAGCTCCGTGGTTGAGGTACAGGGTGATTAACATTAGAAAGAGTAGAAAATCAGTACAAAGCTTGTAATTGTACTCATTGTTACTGTGAAACTGGGCCTGAGTGGGCCTGGCCGAGTTTGTGTGGGGCAGAAACGTGCACAATTTTTTTTTTTACATTAATTCATTATATACGCGCGCGCATGACGTGCGTGTGGGAGGAACTAGGGAGGGAATAGTTATGGTATACCCTCCAAAAAAATCTAGAACACACCACCGCATGAGGGCTAATGGTTTTGGACATCCAGTGCAAATGAGAGGTATACGGTGTATTTAAGTGATTTACTTAATTAGCACACATTCATTAGCATACAACACCATCTGTTCACTTGCTTGACTGCTAACAGTCTCCTGGACTCCCATCTTGTGTGACTGGCCGATACTAGCTTCTGTCAGCTACAGTAATTCAGAAACGATGGCTTTAATAAGACTCCAAGACAAGTCCAACAACGTCTGATTTAGAGACAGTCTGGAAGCCCCCGCCCCGTGTGCCTTGAAGGTACTTGTCCACTGTATTGTTACGAGCCGCGATTGGGATGGCACAGAGTTTCGGGGGTGGATGTGTGTGGGGGAGATAATTGAGGCGAAACTGGTGCGCTGTATGGTGTAATTGATGGCTGGAGGGCAAATGTAGTGAGCAGCGTCCTTTAACTAATTGGTCTCTTTCAGTGTGTTTTCCTCCACATTTGATCAGCTGTTTGGAAATACAGCATGGATATAAAGGGGGAGAGATTTAGATTTTTGAAGATTCTGACATGAATTTGAAGTCTGAAGATGAAAAAAAGAAAGTTGTAGATCTAAATCTATAGTCTTTTGATTAAGAGGAGGGCTTGGGGACTAATGTGGGCTAACATGGGCTTGAGTGGTTTCCTTGTACAAAAGGAACTTTTTTAATCAGCTTTCTCAAGGAGGCAGGATTGTACAGTATAAGGTCAAGTGATTAATTTGCTGAGGAAAACACCTGTCTTGTTGAGTTTTTCATTAATCTCTTTAAAAATGTGCAGTATAAACTGAACTATTGTTCATGTACTGTATAGCTTTTTGCAACATACTGCACCATAACGAGTATCAGGAAATGAGCTGTATCAGCAGTATGTGAGGTTGATGATGGGACATAACATTCACATTTTGAACGGAAAGGTGGACTTATAAAGTGGACATACGTATGAGACATGTTAGCCAGGGCAGCTTAAGTGAGCAGGTCCATGATATGTGTTTTTGCACAAGGATATTATGACACAACCTTGTAACCAGTGGTGTAAAGTAACTAAGTACATTAAATGTAAAAAATACTTCAAAATCGTACTTAAGTACAGTACTTGAGGAACTACCGCGCTAGCAGCAAAAAGGACTTTCACGCTGTTTTTATGGCATTATAGGCAGGGGCGGATTAACCCTTCGTGGTGCCCGGTGCTTGCCCCGCGCGGTGCCCCACGGGACCATTTTGTCAATGGGGGGGTGGGGGGATCTCAATGTTGTAGCGCTCCGCCGTTTTTCGCCGTTTTTCTTTTTTCTTCACGCCGTTTGGTGCCCCCCCCAGGTTGGTGCGCTGTGCTTCAGCACCTCAAGCCTGTTGGATAAGCCACCACTGATTATAGGATTTGAAGATAAAACAGACAATAACCACTTAAGCCCTATATACAGTACATTAACATTTTGGCCATTTGAAAATAGCAGATCTACAAGCTCGTGACGCATTGTGAGCTTGTAGATCTGCTATTTTCAAAAGATTTGTATACATTTGAAAACGTGTGAAATGGGACAACATGTTTGAGCACGCGAACAGCGTTTTCCTATCACCTCCGAGGCACCCTAACCCAGTAGAGACCCCCCGGCTGTGTTGTTGACGGACCACGGATGCACGCTTATACAGTACTTGAGTAAATTTACTTAGTTACTTTACACCTCCTCTGTGTTGTAGACAGACAGACAACATTTTCGCCAACTTCAAAATGGTCAATGGAGCTCTGATCGGGCTGAAACCTTGCCTAAATCTAGAGTCATACAGTAGACATGGCTGACGTCACATGAAGTCCGAGGTCCACAATGGTGCCACGCCGTTCCCATGTGGATCCCGAGATCCACGTGATGTAATGTATTTATTTATTCCTTATAAGTCCTTTAGCAAGAGACTTATTTTTCTTGGTGCTCAGCATAAATATAGAGTACAGCAATGAGAGTGCCTTTACATTACATTACAAAATAATGTACGATATGGGAAATGTTTACCCAAAGTTAATTGCTATATAGGGCCATCCTAAAGGGCAATGTAATTTCCTTAACAACAGATCACTACAGAGGCTACATGGCTGGGCTAAAGTTGGGAAAAGTATTAAAGTGCTCCATAGCTGTACTGCTTTGGGTTTCAAGTGAGGTGATAACTACAGTATGTAGTTTAAAACTAGCCTGGTAAACCAGATATCCAGAGGGAGGGGTTTAGCAGGCTAGTTTAAAACAGCAGACAGCTTTTATATGAGGGCATTTTGAGACGTAGCTGTTTAACGAAAATAACTACAGTACAGCCTTTTTTCAAGCCAACACGTCCAAACAATGAGCTGCTGCTGCAAACAGTGTGCCATGGAACTAAGCCAAAGGAAAAGATAGCACCCCATTTCCATGATATGAAACACTGACATAACGCTCTGGCATTGCTTTAATGTTGTTTTAATCAGTGCAGAACAAACGATTCTGTTTCCAGAAGAGGTTCAGTGTGCCTATAATAAATCTCCACACCACATCCTCCTCCATATTTCTCTCTTTTTAGTTTCATCTTCTTTCACTGGTTTGGATTTCACACAAGTTTCTTTCAGTTTCTGTATAACGTCTAATCGATGCTTGGACTCGCCTGTCGGCCTCTCCATGGCCTTCTGCTATACTTATCTGTCATCTGTAAAGTGTCATTCCCCCTCCCCCCCATCCTCTCCTCTCCTCTCCTCTGTGGATACAAAAAAATAGGGGGAAAAAACAGACATTCTGACTTTGATTAAACTGTCTGCTTTAACAAAACTGTCTCACTTTTCATTTCCTGCAGGACGGTGCTGAAACAAGGTCAGGTTATATTTTCCGCTCTCTTTGTCTTTTTATTCCCTCTTTGTTTCGTTTTCGCTTTTTTCCCCCTCCGTAATGTGAAGATATTCTGCCACATATTCAGAATGTGTGTGTGTGTGTGTGTGTGTGTGTGTGTGTGTGTGTGTGTGTGTGTGTGTGTGTGTGTGTGTGTGTGTGTGTGTGTGTGTGTGTGTGTGTGTGTGTGTGTGTGTGTGTGTGTGTGTGTGTGTGTGTGTGTGTGTGTGTGTGTGTGTGCATGGTGCTCCTGTGTGGCTTATATTCTGTCATTGCCTGAAGTGTGTTATCAGCGAACAGCAGGAGCGGCGCTGATATTAGCTCGGCGGTTCAAAGCCACTCCAGGGCGCCACAGGGACCGTCCCCCACCTGCCAGGGCAAAGCGTGTAGCACATCTAATCAGACACGCTAGGATCATTAACACCACAGACTGGGCCAGCCCCCCCTTAAATTCCCCAACAATTGTGAGCGTACACACACTCACGCACGCGCGCGCGCGCGCACACGCACACGCACACGCACACGCACACACACACACACACACACTCCAAAACTTTCTGGCAGGCTACCTAAATGGCTCGATCGCACCTGCTCTCCCTCTCTACACTTTTCCTATCTTGCCGTCTATCAACTGCTGTACTTATTTTTTATTCTGGTTTATTTGCCTCTCCCTATACTTGTTTATTTCAAACTGTGGGCCTCAAACGAGCCGTCCTCCTTCGTCTGCCACTCTCCATTATTCATGAGTTGACGGGCCGGACGGACACCTGTCCTCGACCCTGCCTCAACAGGACCAGATTATCTCCGCAGGGCCCCATTTTGTTTTTGGCTCACGGCGTTGCCGCGTGCCGTGCACACAAAGCCGTCACACATGGCAATACAATGACAGTTGGCTGTCCAATCTCATTACAGGTGCCACTGCCAAATGCTGTCAGTCAAAGGAATTGACTTCTCCCACTTTTTGAGGGTTTGGCGCTGGCATACACTTCCCCTCTTTGTCTTGATACACTATGCAGCACTTAATGGCTGATGAGCTGTCCCCTCTCTATATAATGAAGCTCCAGTATGAAATCTGTCAACAGCAGAGGTAATAGTTGTGCTTGCAACTTAACCCATTAAGACTGTGTCATCTGTGCGTCATTTTATTGTGTGCATCTGTGTGCTATTTTATTGTGGAGAGATTGAGATTTATTGATTTATTTGGCTATTCAAAAACAGCAGATCTACAAGCTCATAGCTTGTAGATCTGCTATTTTTCGTCAACATTTTGGAAAATCTTGAATATATATATATATATATATATATATATATATATATATATATATATATATATATATATATATATATATATATATATATATATATATATATATATAGTAAGTATATATATATATATATACATATTTTTTTCTTTCTTCTTCTTTTTTTTCAAGCGAACATTTAACTCAAATCTTTGCTTCTGGGGGATTCTACAAATGACCTCTAAATCCAAGCAGGTTTTCTTTTGTTGAAAAAACATATGTTGCTATATATCAGTGGTTTTCAAATCTTTTTAAGTCAAGGACCCCCCCCCCCCCATATTTTGTGCCAGGGACCCCCAGAAGCAAAGATTTGAGTTAAAAATGTATATACCCCCCCCCTCCCCCATTTCTGAAGCTTTACCACTTGATAACTATCGTTTTATGTTTTACTTTTTGTTTTACTGTTTTTGTTTCTGTCTTATGCGTATGATTTTGAGTATGTACACTGTTTTGTATGTAGGTCTGTCTGAGTCTGTTGCTGAGCCTATAAATTAAACAAAGGAAGCATACAATACAGTAGCTCATGTAAAGGTGCATAGCCGGTTTTGTCCCCACCGCGGTCAATAGGGAACTCAGAGGGTGATAATTGAACAGCACGCCACAATGGAATGAATATAGACAAAAGGACAGAAAGGCCTCAGAAGGGAGCTGGTATCTGGTGTTCTTCTGAAAGTCATCTCTTTCATCAGTGGCTCAGGCTCTTGATGGTGTCTTCTCTCATCTTCCTCTCACACACCAAAAGATTTCGGTCCGTCGTTAAAGGAGTGATCTGATGCCGTTCTGCAAATCACCAGCTTTCCTGGGGGCTAATTAGCCCCGTAGCGCTGCTGACTATGGTCTTTACCTGACCTACTCCAGTCACAGTGCATTAGAATCCTGCTCATCCTCATCCACAACAAAAAAAAGAAAGAAATTGAAACAACTCTTGATCCAAAGAATTGGGACCAAACAGCCTGGAGTTCAAAAAGTGAAGATGTGCGTGTCGATATAACAGTTGCCATTGATGGGAATGCAGTGTTGATGTGGAACAAAAGAAACTCAGATGATAATTACATCTGATGAAGTGGAAAGAGCCGGGGTGAAAACATTATGCTTGTCATCTTGAGTTGGTGTTAAAAGGGTTGCTTGGGAGAACGTTCCAATTAGCCCTTGTTGTCGTTGTTGTTCAGCCTTTGTGTTGACAACAACAAAAAAGGAAATCCTAACGTTTCCACAGGCCATCCGCTTGTCTTCAGCGCCGATCTCCATCATGCTAACTCCCACAACAAAGTTGTCTAGAAATCATTGTGGAACTCTTGCGTGTTCTTATTATAATGAGTTGTGTTATGTGATTCAATTACACCTAAAGTTGCAGAGTGTACAAATGGAACCAAATGGACCCGTCTCAGAGTAAGGGGCCATTTGGAACCCCCTCAAGGAACCATGAGGGTAGGCTACCTGGTTCACATTTTGAGACACACTGGTGTAGCTGATTGTCAGTCAACATGCACAATATCAGCACCATGACTCTGTTTGACCAGAATGGAACAGAGCCTTCATTAGTATCATTGGCAACACCTGTGAAGGAAGTAAGAAGAGGCCCAATTTCTTTCCAATATGGCTGCTGGTCATAGAGCCTATTTATGCTACAGGTGTCGCGCGTGCAGAGAACGGCGGAGAATAGCAGACCTCCAAGCTCACAACAGTCGCATCCGCCACGCGATGTGCGCTTGTACTGTATGTCAGCTATTCTCGGCGCGCAATACCGATGAAGTATATAATGTTTCGCTAGGGCACACCTCACTAGCCAACACACAAGGAGGTTGAATGAAATGAAACCAACGCTGCCCAAAAAACAACAGGTTTTTGGATCTATTGGGAATTGACATGAAACTGTCAACTGTGCATTCAGTCTGTAAACAAATAATTGGTCTATTGGTGCGTGATCTTTTGGGCCATGTGTGCTGTGTCCTACTAGAGCATTTTAAGTTATCTGAGTTATTTGGATCTGTTAAAGAAATAGTAGAAATTTGGGGAAATTTGGGATTTTACAAAACATAATAACATCATAATAAAGACACCCACAAACAAATATGAATAAAGTATACAGATGTATACACCATACAATCAGCCCACCTGTGCAGAACAAGAGACACGTCAATAAATATAAAGTAGCCTATACAGACATATGCACTTTATAAACTAACCTGCTACCAGGCAGGATAAAGGCTACTGTATGTTATTTTTTATACAAAAAAAAGTGTAAAAGTGAAAACTCTATATAATCATCCTAGAGTGTTGGTGCAGTTACAGAAGTTTCTTCTTCTCCAGCTCTTAGTAATGAGAGCAATGTAAGGAAATAAATGTTCAGGTCAAGATACCAATTTTGTCCAATCAGGAAAGAGAACCCAAGAAAGATCATGTTCCAGTTTAAAATGTGTCCACTCATTTTTGTTTTGTTTAATCACTTCCAATTTCACTTGTTTATCCTGTATCCTGTATGAGTTCTCTCTCCTATACTGAAACATTTAGCCAATATTCCACATCTTTGTAAGTTTATACTTCATTTCAGTTCTTCGGGTTCTTCATTTCAGTTCTTTACACTTCACTACTGTGTCTGTAATATGAAAATATGAAAATGGACATAACAAGATAAACTTAGGCATTAACTCAGTCTGCTTTTTTAATTTCATTTCCTAATATCCTCTGCTGCAACCGAGGTATTGTATTGCTTTTCTAATCAATATGTGGAAGAAGTAATATATGTGTTTATTATCGTCTCTTGTTCAGTGGGGGTGAAAAATGAAGCGTGCTGGTTGGCTGTCTCAGAATACAGAACGCATAGTGAATAAAACATGTCCTTGTTCGATGGAAGATGCCTTTAACCACAAACCCTCATCATTTCTATTTATGAGTGGCCATAGCTGAATGGGTAGAGAGGCTTTCTGGGAAAGAGAATGTCCCATGTTCGATTCACATGTCCACGAGCAGGACAGGCTCACAACACGACACGTTGAGAGTTTTGGGGAAAATATAATGAAGTAGGCAAATGTTTAATTGTTCAACTTGAACTATAAGAACGATCCTCTCAGTGCAGACGCAGGGATGTAAAACTGTGATCGTCTCAGAAGTCTATAGCAAAAACAAAATCGGAGTTGTCATTAGCATATACTACAACCGTGGCTAAGAGCCGTGGAACACATGCTTTGTGGAAAGCATTGCAGACGAGGGATATTAAAATACCTTCCCACCAGACCTATAACTGCAACTTCAGAGGCCTCCCAATTATTGCTCAAACCAGTCCCATCCATGCCATGCTGATACTAGCTGAAGGCAAGAGAGGCAGGTTTTTTCAGCTGAACAATCTTTGATCTTCAGACTGTGGCCTATAGGTAGAGAATGCAGAGAGATCCATATAGCTCAGAGAAGGATCGTGAGTTCGAATAAATGTTTGAAATTAAATGAGCCCCAGAAAACACCGACATCAAAAGGTTGAGCTACATCAAAAGTTCCAGCTCCCCGTGGAGCAAATAATTGATTTCTTATACCTGCCATCAAACTAATTTAATTGTTTCCAAGTGAATAGCTTTAACCCATTTTGGGCGGGAACCCCTATTTTTAACTATACCTTTCAAGACGGGAACCCATTTTGGGGTTCCTGTTGCTATGTACGGTATATAGCAACATAATATCTTTGTAATTTTTTGGGCCCTATATATGAGGTTGGGACATTGACAAATGCTGCACTGTGATTGGCCACCCATTGTACCCCCCCAACACTGCACTGTGATTGGCCACCCATTGTAGACCCCTTCCACCCACAATGGGTGGCCAGTTGTACACCATTGACCCGCTGACTCTATTCAGCACTGTGATTGGCTAGCGAGACACAAGATGAAATTATGATGAAATGAATAACCTATAAATAGGACTATACACTTAAAAAAAACTCATTTTTTTAAAGTGAGCTTCCATCACTGTGATGACCACTGTGATGACCACACCGCCCACTTCACACTGGGTGTGATTTTTTAATACATATTTGACGTTTTTCAGAAAACTTAGGTCAGGATTTAGAAGGCGTTTTTAGATCGGCCTCAGGTCTAAATGGGTTAAGTAAGCCAATGTAATCATTTGCATGAATGTGTTTATTCAATATCCAATTATTTCACAACAGTCCCAACTCAACACAGTGTACTGTGTATTACCCTATTTGTTCATCATACTATATCATGGCAGCATAATAAGCAGAATAAGAATATTTTCCCCTAAGATTTTAGGAAGCAATGTTGCATACTTGTATAGTGTCTGAGTTAGAGCTCAAGTAACGCATTTTTGGAATGAACACTCGAAATCAAACAATGGAGTGAAAAGCATCATTGTATGATATATCTGCCCTGGCAGACAGCCGCACACCCAGTGTCTACTTGAGTTCCTCAAGTGTGCAAAATGTACCGGCGCGATCAAAAACCATGATTGCCGCTTGGAGATGGTGTGACATATTTGGAGGAAATGTGGGTGAGTGAAATTGATGGTTTCACTCCACTGATTATACCAGTTGAGACGGGACCATTTTAAAGAAAACAAATTGTGATGTGAATCAGCGGTCCAGCGGGGCACAGTGGGTTTGTTGGAGATGAAGAGCACTTAGACGTGAAATTACAGCGGCAGCTGAACTGATAAAGCACAGCTTGGAGTCGGTAATGTGATAATTTGTGTTTACACTGGCTTGGTAATAGAGATGCCTTGTTGGCTTTTCAATACGCAAATGTCATTTTTAGAACAGCCCTAATCGCGTTTGTAATCACAATCGCCACTCTCACTCGGCCTGTGTGTGCATACACGGAGGACCTGGATGAAAATAGGTTTGGTGTCATGCTGTGTGTCGTGCTCACATAAGTAGGAAGGGGGAAAGGCAAAGAGAGAGGGCAAACAAACATGTGCGTGATCGCACGCACGCACGCACGCACAGACACACACACTGACACACGTTGCAGGAAGGAGCACTATAGGAGATATTTTCTGCCTGCAGCAATAATAAGACTGTACAACTCCTCCTCTGGTTGGCTTGATCAGGCTGATTAGGATGGGGGGGATGTGGGATGCAAGACATCGGACTCTTTAGTAGTGTTTGATCTATCTTTTTTTCCTCCATCAGGCGCCCCGACTGACAAGGGGGGAGGCAGTATAGAGACCAGGATTACTGCATGTTTTTTGTGAGGGTACCTGCCCTAGGGGGGACACAGGGAGAACAATCTCCACACAGAAAGGCCCTTCTGTCATTGTTTTATATTGTATGCCTAGATGCCTAATTTAGATGTTTTTTTTTTATTATTATGTGTTTGTATTGATGTTTCTATGAGAGCGCGGAAAAAAAATACGCTTCACTGGTGCGTTTCAATGTTGTAGTGCTCCTTTAGCAGCCGCTGCTTCTAAATGTTGGCACTTTTCGCCGATAGTTCTGTCTTCTTTCACTTTCTCAATGCCATTTTGTGCCCCCCCCCCCCCAAGGTTGGTGCCCTGTGCTTCAGTTGCATAAGCCAGGCCTGATGGTACTTACTATGGATGACTATGGTACTATGGATGACTATGGTACTGACTATGGATGACTATGGATGACTATGGTACTTACTATGGATGGTACTTACTATGGATGACTATGCTGCCCTGCCAAGGTAAAGTGCAGTAACTACGTTTTTGGACACACCGACTTATTTGTGTATCCCAAAGGTCAAATTTGTGATTTTGGGGGATGAACAATTACCTCAAGAACAGATGTAAAATTAGTGTAATATCACTTATATGCCGATATCTCATTTGGCTGACCAGTTGAATCACTTTTAAACCCATTTTTCAGTGATTTTTTTTTTTCATAGTTACTGCACTTTACCTTGGCAGGGCAGTATGGTACTTACTATGGATGCCTATGGTACTTACTATGGATGACTATGGTACTTACTATGGATGACTATGGTACTATGGATGACTATGGTACTTACTATGGATGACTATGGTACTTACTATGGATGACTAAGGTACTTACTATGGATGACTATGGTACTTACTATGGATGACTATGGTACTTACTATGGATGACTAAGGTACTATGGATGACTATGGTACTTACTATGGATGACTATGGTACTATGGATGACTATGGTACTATTGACTATGGTACTGACTATGGATGACTATGGTACTATGGATGACTATGGTACTTACTATGGATGACTATGGTACTTACTATGGATGACTAAGGTACTATGGATGACTATGGTACTTACTATGGATGACTATGGTACTATGGATGACTATGGTACTTACTATGGATGACTATGGTACTTACTATGGATGACTAAGGTACTATGGATGACTATGGTACTTACTATGGATGACTAAGGTACTATGGATGACTATGGTACTTACTATGGATGACTATGGTACTATGGATGACTATGGTACTATTGACTATGGTACTGACTATGGATGACTATGGTACTATGGATGACTATGGTACTTACTATGGATGACTATGGTGCTATGGATGACTATGGTACTGACTATGACTGACTATGGTACTATGGATGACTATGGTACTTACTATGGATGACTATGGTACTATGGATGACTATGGTAATATGGATGACTATGGTACTTACTATGGATGACTATGGTACTTACTATGGATGACTATGGTACTTACTATGGATGACTATGGTACTTACTATGGATGACTATGGTACTTACTATGGATGACTATGGTACTTTCTATGGATGACTATGGTACTTACTATGGATGACTATGGTACTTACTATGGATGACTATGGTACTTACTATGGATGACTATGGTACTTACTATGGATGACTATGGTACTTTCTATGGATGACTATGGTACTTACTATGGATGACTATGGTACTTACTATGGATGACTATGCTGCTTGGTTCAATGCATACATACTGTAGAGGAGACGGCATCATGCAGGTGGATGGCCTCTCTTTAGGCATTAGGAACATGTACTGATGATAGGTGATGTATTTCTGCAGGTGAAAGTAGCAATATAAATGCAGTCCCTTGTATCAATTCAATTCTTGGACTCTTGATGGTCATAAAAAAACACGCACGCACGCACGCACGCACGCACACACACACACACACACACACACACACACACACACACACACACACACACACACACACACACACGCATTACACACACACAAAACCAAGCAGTGACCCCACACATCTCCCCATGCAGCCCTGTCCTGCCACTTCTATCCCTCCTCTCATCTCTCTCTCCCTGCTCTTAAACCTCTCTTACTTCACTGCAATCTCTCGCCATGCCTCTGTCCTTTCTGTGCACCTGACCGCTGCGCTCTGATATGTGACACACATTAGCGTCTTTGTCCTCCCTAATAGGTGCTTCAGTCATAATAAGGTGTTGGAGGAGAGCTCTGCACCACGACTCCTTTGTGTGAGCTTTTATGGCGCTTTGGGGCTCTTCGGCGGCGGCGCGAGCGTGTCAGGGATCTCAATGACAGCCAGGTTATTGTCTCCATGTGCTTTGCCCTTTTCTGGTGTGCAGATAAATGACAACATTAGCATAAACGGGTCTTTTTTGAGGCAGTCATTTAGCAAGACGGAGGGGCGAGAGCTGGCACTGTGGCAAGTAAGGTGGGGAGAGAGGGACGTTCTCTTTCAGACTTATTTTTTTCCCTTCATTTAGAGGATGAAACAAACTCTTCTGTGAGACTACGGCAGGCATAAAATAACCATTAAACCTAGGTTTCCATTAAATGTCTATATGCAAGATACCAGAGGAGCGCCGCAATGAAATTATCTTACAATCGTTGAATTGCAGAAAACAGATATAACGATGTCTGGGACTCTCCTTGGCAGAGTTGCCGCTGACGAGATTCTAATGGGTATAACTTTGATCAATGTATCAGTGCTTCTTCGAGCTTTGTGTGTGTGTGCGCGCGTATGAATGTGTGTGTGTTTATATGCCTGCATGGAAATGAAAACAAACAAAATCCAAACGCCTGTGTCAACCCGTATACCACTAGGTTCCATTTTCCTGCCATATCAACCAATAGGAAAATGCAAGGAGTCACATTTGCTCTGTATTTTAACAGCATGACACGTATCAATGAGTGACATCAGAGACTCTCACATGTCAGTCACCACCAGTGAGTCAGCCTGCAGCTTGTTGCTTTTCACCAGAGGAAAACCTGGGAGATACATATTAATCCATTAAGACCGGGAACACATCTGTGTCATTTTAGATTTCTTTGGCTATTCAAAAATAGCAGATATACAAGCTCATAGCGCGGCACCGAGTGCCACGCTATGAGCTTGTAGATCTGCTATTTTTTGAAAAATCGTGAAAATGTATGCAGATCTTTAAATATTTCTTTTTTAAAGCAATCATTTGTAAAATATTTTGTTCCAAGGACCCCCCCCCCCCAGAAGCAAAGATTTGAGTTACAAATGTTCGCTTTAAAACATATATATTCAAAGATTTGCACACATTTTCACGATAAAAAAAAAAAAAGTAGATCTACAAGCTCATAGCTTGTAGATCTGCTATAGTTGAATAGCCAAAGAAATCTAAAATGACACAGATGCGTCACCGGATTGAATGGATTAATGACCAGGGTGGAAATCAGATCGGTAAAGGTCCGTGTATACTCTCCCATGCACTGCACGTGATTTTAAGTGACATTCAATCACATTAGGAAGTAGAACTGCTATGTGCAGAAAAAAGCTCTGTGCCACTCTCCTCCTGTTTTGCATACTGATTACTGTGTCACTTTCTCATTCTTTCTCTCATTTTCTCTCTATCACTCTCTCGCTTGCACACTCTGGCAGTTCCATTGTAATCATCACACTGCTGGTCGAAATGGAGGGATGTGTGGATTAATATGTATCGCTGCTGGGAAGCGTGACCCCCATGCGTGCGGTTGCTCAGGGATCATCACACTCCAGGCTATTCCATGTTCAAGGCAGTGAGGGAGGGACTCACCCATGACTTTTCATGAACTGGGCATGGCCGTGTCCCAGCTGACTCCCAGACCATACTGACAATTAAATTCAACATATATTTTTATATATATAAAAATAGATCATATTCCCTGCAGAATATTGCAATAAGGTAGGTTTGTTTTTATATGATGATCCGCTGTGGCGACCCCGATGGGAATTAGCCGAAAGAAGACATTATTTTATTAGCATTAAAAAGGAAAAAAAAAACATGGATGTTTGGTGGAGTAAAGCACAATGGAAATTATTAGGATTTGTTAGATTTTATCATAACATATTCTTTTTTATCTTCTGGATGCCAGTTGGTTCACTTTCTGTGATTCAAATGATCCTATATACTGTATTTACTTTCATGTAGTCGTTCTCACAATAATTGTACTATGCAGCCTTACTATGGCCACAATCTGTATCTCATGCATGCATAATTTGTGAAACAATTGCACAGAGGTGGTGTGATGCTTTTACTGAGAGGGTGAAGCGAGAAGAACTAACAGGCGAGATAAAATATAAAAGTGAGAACAAACTAGAAAAAGTGCTCCTCGGAGCACAGGTCTCCGCCAGGTCAGGTACGTTATTGTGGCCTCCTGGTGGCGCTATAATAGGCCAATGTGAAAGGGGTGCCATTTGTTCAAGGGCTTTTCACTGCAATCGGACACTGCATTCATGATTTGAGCCATTTTGTTCCAAAAATATGTTTTGCAAAATTAGACCTGCTGGTGGCGCTATTACAGGCCAATGTGAAAAGGGTGGCATTTCTTCCTCGGCTTAATAGAAATGTGCGTGTGAAATTTCACGGAAATCGCAAGCTGCGTTCATGATTTGAGGCATTTTGTTCAAAACGGACCAATCCTGCAAACTTTGGAAGCCAATCTTAGGCAATCAGGATGGAATATGGGAAATCGGATAAATCCGTGTTGATCACATGACTATAGAGATACTGTGTACCGATTTGTGTGATGTTTGGACAAAATCTGTAGGAGTAGTATCAATAAATGTGTTTTGCACATATTAGCCTCCTGGTGGCGCTATAACAGGCCAATCTGAAAGATTTGGGCCAGAGGTTCTGAATTGGCATCCAGGGAGTGTGCACAGTTTCGCAGCGGCCGGGCCAACGGTGCCAGAGATTAGCTGCTAACGGACGGACAGGGCGGACGGACGGACGGACACACGGACGGACGGACGGACGGACGGACGGACAGGGGGTAAAACATACTCTCTCGCCATGCCTTTCAGCCTGGCGGAGACAACTAGAAAAAGTGCTCCTCGGAGCACAAGTCTCCGCCAGGTCAGGTAGGTCATTATGGCCTCCTGATGGCGCTATAATAGGCCAATGTGAAAAGGGTTCCATTTCTTCTTAGGCCTTTCACAGCAATCGGACACTGCATTCATGATTTGATGAGGCATTTTGTTCCAAAAATGTGGTTTGCTAAATTAGACCTGCTGGTGGCGCTATAACAGGCCAAGGTGAAAAGGGGGGCATTTCTTCCTCGGCCTAGTGGGAATGTGCGTGCAAAATTTCACGGAAATCGCACACTGCGTTCATGATTTGAGGAATCGTGTTAAATACAGACTTATCCTGCAAAATTTTGGAAGCCAGTGTTAGGAAAGTAAAGTAGGATGGAATATGAAATATCGGACAGATCCGTGTTGATCACATGACTATAGAAATACTGTGTACCGATTCGCGTGTTGTTTGGACATAATCTGTAGGAGTAATATAAAAAAATGTGTTTTGCAAAAGTCAGCCCCATGGTGGCGCTATCACAGGCTGATCTGAAAAATGTGGGGCAGAGGTTCTGCTGTGGCATCCAGGGAGTATGTGTGCGCAGTTTCACAGCGACCGGGCCAACGGTGGCGGAGATTAGCTGGTCGCAGACAGAAGGACGGACGGACGGACGGACGGACGGACAGGGGGCAAAACATAGTCTCTCGCCACGCATTTCGGCCTGGAGGAGACAATAAAATGGCAGTTTATGAATATTTTAGAATACAGAAGATACTGTAATCTGAGAACCTCACAAAAGTCTACGGATTACGACGGTTTAGAGACCAAAAATACTGTGTCGCCTATGTGCTGCTGTGTGGTATGATGGACCTGCCTAATGCCTATAGAATGTGAACAGTGGAAACTATATGAATCCGGGAAAAGTTTGTTTTAACAAGCTTATACAGGGTGAACATACTTCTTACCCTCAGTAAGGGTGTACTGTCCTAGGGACAGCCTCATACCGTAGCCATTAAAACACTAACTATTAGTGCTCAGGGAGTTGCCGCAGGTGAGAGAGGCAAAGGTATACAGAGCTTGCTCCACCTATTACAGCATGTATTTCTGTACAAGCTGTCTTAGCCAGGCACAGAAAGAACTCCCAGTCCTCAGAAAGAGAGCATAAAGAGTGTACTGTAGTGTGAATCCAGCTAATATTTTTTCCCCAGAAACTTTTCAGGATATTTCAGCTTTATTGGACAAACAGAATTACATAAAAGGGAGCGTTGAGACTTGAGCTGTGAAATTATACGAAAATCATGAAATCCATTGACATTGCAAGTAGGTCTGTAACTATTTGGTAATGGTTCAAAGTGGCTGTTCCACCACAATATCTGATTCGCACATAGTGGGACTGTTTAAATATATAGAGGGAGGGCTGGCACAATGCCACAGCGGTATAGGGTTGGTTAAGAAGGCCTCCAGCTTTTGGGCATTTACGTTTAAAGAGGAACTTCTCATCTAGCCGGCTGGTTCAGAAAGTACTCTGATAGTGCAACTGTTACAGTAAATGGTCCTAAAACCTACTAAATGGAAGTGACTCCTCTCCTAAGAGCCATAAAAGTTGAGTGCTGATTATCAATAATTTAGTCATATTATCACCATGGGACAGCTAGGGCACTACTTAACCTTTGTGGCACCAACCTGCAATGGATTTAGAGAGGAAGTTAGAATGTATGCATCATTATTATTAGTTTAGCCACAAAGTGATTGTCTGTCTGTCTGTCTGTACGTACGTATGTGCATGCTTTTCACGAAATTGTCATCGTACTGTAATTCTTCTGTATTTATTGTTTATTTGGATCCCCATTAGCTACTATACCTTAGCAGCAGCTACTATGCCTGGGGTCCACACAGAAATAAATTACATAATACATAACATGAAAAATGTTTACATGACAGTATAAGAAAACTGTTAAAAACTAACATCCAAATGTTTAAAAAAATGATCAATCTCGATTATATGGTCTAGTAAATCATTGCATAAATATAACCTCTTAATGATACCTCAAGCATAGTTACAATTGGCTGTGGTTGTGTATGGTGGCATTTTATGTAGAGATACAACAACTAATGAGAAAAAGCACATGAATGTGCACCATAGTGATATCAACTAATAAAAGGACATTCAATAATGAGAAAATGTCTCTTGCGGAAAATGTGTGCTTGTCCTTCAACTTAAAGTATAATGTCAATCTGATAAGCATTACTTGAATCACTTTAGGTTTTTCACATTCCCTGGAGCCTTTTTTTTAATTCATAAATTGCAGTTGTCTGTCAGTGCTCAAAATGTAAGATCCAAAACTGAGATTTGGTGTCAGTCATGGTCAGGAGGACTAATTACATGGTTGGAATATTTATTAAAGGTAGGTTATTGGTGAGGTTATTAGCACCCTTGCTCTTTCCTTTCCTCTGACTTCATCCTGCAGGATGCTCAAATCGCAGATTGCCGGTGATTCTTTTTAGCTAATTATTCAGCTTCATCATCCTAAACAAATAGTTGTATTCTTGCCACTTTTCTTAAAATGTGAAAGTACAATTACTGTATGCATAATAGGTAAAGCATTACAACAAAACCTTGACATATATACAACAAAATATTTATACATGTCATATGCTTCAAGTTCACGTTAAAGTTCATGTTTATTATGTCCCAAACTGGGCAATTTATGTTACAGCAGATAATAATAACAAACTCCAAAAAACAAACATACATACATACACAAGACAAATACTGTACATAGACATAGACATGATCGCAAGATCCAGATAATAATAGCTACCTCCTCCTGCTTCCATTATTGATGGCACGAATGGACTTGATTAATATAATACTAAAGACATAAGAATCTCTCTCTCGCTGTCGTTTGGGTTAGGTGATTTCTCTCCGCTCCCCCAGGTATGGGGCCGAGGGGCTATCGTTTTACCACCCCGGCCTGGGAGGGGTTCACCCGGGCTATATTACACCGTATCGTCATCCACGGACAGCAGGCCATGCCTCCCATCGGGAGCCCGATACATCGGGCATTCCAGCATGACATGGTCTGCTGTCTGTTCCTATGCACCACACTCACAGTTTGCACTAGGAGTCAAGCCCCATCTGTGCATGGATGAGCGGAAACGCCCGACGTCGGTCCGGAGGCCGATTAAGCCTCACCCATGCCGGTCTAGGCAGGTCCATCCCAGTAGGGGGAATTAACCGATATCGGGATGAAGTCATGGAGTCTAGAGGTGTTTACCTCCCACTCCATGCTCCAAAAGTAATCCGACCATCTTGCAGCACTGACGTTATATTCACTACATTGCATTGCATCGTAGGCAGCCGTCAGATCGACAAGGACGGCCGCACCCTTCTTCTTTGCCGAAAAGCTGTCCTCGATGTGTTGGGTCATCAGAGCGACTTGATCTACAGTCAGAAAGGGAGCAATAGGTCGACAATTGGTTAGACACAGGCGCTCAAGGATCTTGAAGGGGATACAGAGCAGGGAGATGGGTCGATAGCTCTTAGGATTCTCTTCAGGCTTGCTCAGCTTAGGGATCACCACAACTAGGGCTCTTCTCAAGAGTTTGGGGATCCTGATTCGACGCAAGCAGGAAGTGAGGAAAGCTCTTAACCAGGACTTCAGGCCTGGTGCGACATGGAGTATAAGCTCCGGTCAGATGGAGTCAGGAACAGGAGCTTTTCCTGGCTTAAGGTGATGGAGGGCAGCAGCAAACTCCTCCGTCGTGAATTCACCGGATATATTAGCGCTGCTAGGTGTTGGGACCCTCCAGAGGTCAGACACTTTGTTTGCCACGAGTCATGCTGACTCCATACCCCATTTTCACGAATTGTGATGCGATTCTATGTATAGACCCCTGGGGGATCCCAGTCCAAAAATGTATGATCCCGACACCAACTCGGGACTCCTGGATCACTGCGCTCCACTCCCTCCTATCCAGCATCAGTGTCTGGAGCTCTGCAGTGTTGCTGGCTCCGCTGTCATACAGCAATGTGTCTACATAATATGTAGACACCACATATTATGTGGTGTTCCCCTCCTGGCTGTGCCTTGGGTTGGCCTAACAACACAACGCCCACCTATCCATATCCTTCTCTCCCTGACCTTAGAAGTCCACATTTCTGATGTGGCACTCCTTGTGACATCAAGTGCCATTGCAGCGTTCTTGTATAGATACTGTCAAGGGCCTTTTCTTGCTGTACCATGAGTGTCCATGTCTCAGTCCACGAAGAATATAGGGGTTAACATGGTTCAAGTTAGAGCCCTGCAGGTCCATCGGGACCCGACCAGGGCCCGGGTTCACAGTCCCCAACATTATATTAATAAGGTAAACATTTTGCTTAGTGAATTTCGCCCTAGACAATTGTGACAGCATGTGCACTAGGCTAGTCTCCTAGCCTGCAGCTGCTGCTGCCTAGTAGTAGTCACGTGACAACAACACCACACACACAGCACAGCAACGCACACACCAAAAGCCACACACACAGTTGTTGAACGATGGACAGCCAGAAGATAAAGGAAAAGTTGGCTTGTGCTGCTTTTTTTTGGCGTGCAATTTAACGTATGCTATGAATGCGCAAGGTACTTCATATTTGTAGTTACTTTACAGTTGAAAATAATTAATTAATGATAATAAATAAATAAAAAGGTGTCGGGCTTCGGGCCGGGCTCGAGCTGTAAAATTGTGGCACCTATCGGGCCAGGGGCCGGGCTGGGCTGAATTCCATGGACCAGGGCCGGGCTAGGGCCCACATTTTTGGCCCGAGGATCACCAGTGCGGCCCGTGCAGGGCTCAAGTTCAAGTGGCAATAGACAACAGTCAGAAGTGTTGCACTTCTACAGCACCTCTGTTGCATAACATGATGCTATTTCTGTATCACGTCTATGAGGACACATGAGCAATCATGTGGCCAGCAACACAGCAGTGATGTGATGGCTGCCTTCCAATAATATGACTTACTGTAGGTATTTACCGGGAAAAATACCGTACCCAACGGAAACACGTAAATAATGGAGTAACCCATAAGCCGTCAGCTTATGGCTTACAGAGATAAATGATTCATTAATTCTGGAGTTTTGCTGTACTGACAAAATTATTGAGATGGTTATTTCCCGATCATAATTTTTTTTTTGGGGGGAAGTGCTACTTTTATTCAACACCTTTTTAAAAGCTCTGTGGATGTATTATTATTTGTTTGTATCATTCATTTGTGTGAGAATGTTACTTAATACTGATTCAGTATCAGGTGCTTTCCCCCTTGTTTTGGTTGTATCAAAATCACAGGTTTGTTTTTATACTTACAGGCGGTTTTTGATTTATTTATACATTGTACAGAGACTGCAAACTGAAAGCATAGAAGACACAGTTCTCCAGCTGGAATCAGCCCTGGGACATTCTGATTGTGTGATTGATACACTATCTGGTCAACATCCCAAAAGCCTTCTTTTTTTTAAACACTAATAGACAATCGAACACTTCCTGACAGTGTACTGACAATGAATTACAACTGTAATGAAGTGCAACCAATTTAATAAATGTGATTTCATTAGACAGATTAGCTATTAGTCAGATTTTAAGTTAAAGCATAAAGTACAAATACATATATATTAAATATATTATAATAATATCAGATTAGATTGGTTCATCTTTATTGTCCACATGTAGACATTTAGTGTCCGCTTCACGTTGCAGAAAATGTGCAAAGCTCTGTATGTCAGCAAAGCAGCATAACACCTGTGAACATTTCATGTCTTTTGCAAATGGTGTTCAAAGGATTTAGTGTTTCATGGGCACGATGTAGAGGAATGTAAACCCCTGGCATGCCTCGACAACAACACGTTTATTGAGGTTTGCATATCGTATTCAATTTGGTGAACCTTGACCTCAATGTGTTATTGACCGGGATTTAACCCGTCAAGACCGGGAACGCATCTGTGTCATCTTAGATTTTAGCCATAGCCATTAATTTACACTTTGGCTATTCAAAAATAGCAGCTCATAGCGCGCATGCCGCGCTATGAGCTTGTAGATCTGCTATTTAAAAAAAAAATTGTGACAATTTATGCAGATCTTTGAATATATATATATATATATATTTATTTATTTTTAAAGCGAAACATTTGTAACTCAAATCTTTGCTTCTGGGGGTCCCTGTAACAAAATATTTTGAGATGGGGGTCCACGACCAAATGCATATCATTTGGGGGTTGTGTGAAAAGGTTTGAGAACCACTGATATTATTATAGCAACATACGGTTCTCGGTCTTAATGGGTTAAATAGATACAAGGCCAGAAGTGAAGTACCATGGTGTCAGTTTCTGCATGCAGGTTACCGTGTTACTTGGTGATTATGGTTGCATAATGACATTGGGTTTAACCTCAGGGAGATGCGTTAAGGAGGTCAGAGTAAGCATGTCTAAGGTCATGGCTGGACCAGACATGAGGAGACATAAGGGTATCGTGTGAAGGGTAATGGATCAAACTCTATTGGTTGGAGGATTAGGTTGCACAGGCCATCCTGCATATTCATGTCCATATTGACCCGCAGGTCTAACGTGAGTGATTGATTTAATTTGAGGCTTTCATTCTCTGTGTGCATGTTGTCTTTCTCTTACGGGTGTACAGACATACCTGTGTTGTGTCTGGAGCTGAGTACTCAATTCTGTCTTTTATTTTTTTCATGACAGGCAACACTTTTCTTTCTTCATAGCGAGTACAACAAAACACTTTGAAAAAGGATGAACTGATTTGCAGAAATCTCTGTGACGAGGCATGTTAAAAATTTGAAGTGTCAAAATAACATTTTGATAAAGGCATAGCATCACCTGTCCAATCATTAATTCTATATATATATACTGTATATGTGTGTGTGTGTGTGTGTGTGTGTGTGTGTGTGTGTGTGTGTGTGTGTGTGTGTGTGTGTGTGTGTGTGTGTGTGTGTGTGTGTGTGTGTGTGTGTGTGTGTGTGTGTAAATACATGTATACATATAAATATATATATGTATATATATCTTCTGTTGAGCAGAAACCAGCTAACTCCAAAATGAAAAATTTTCAGGAAATGAAAAAGCAAAACTTTTTTTTTTCAGGAAATTAAGAAAATCTTATATTTTTAAAACAAAGCAATATTGCCTCATCATAATTTGTATTGTGACTTTATACATTGTCAGATACTTGCATGTGTCATTATATTATCACCACTTTACCCAAATCCAGCTCAAGTGGAGTTAGGAGGTTTTGTCCATCATTGATAAGAACAGCTGACACGTAGAAATAGCGGGAGAAATGCTTCATTAACTAATTTATTGTCACATTGCTCTCCCAAGAAAACACTACATAGATTTTAGAAATAGAATTAATTGTTTTCATAACATTAGCGTCAGTGCTATGTTTGCAGGTACACTGCATAGTTACTTTCAACAGACTACGGGGGAAAACCCCAGTTTGTTTATCCTCCGCTCTGCAGCAGCTCTGTCCTCTGTGTGCCACGCAGGGGAGAGGGGGTGGAGTTAGCTGGTTTAGCCGACAGTTTGACGAACCAATGCAGTTAGCTGGTTTTGTCAGAAGCGCTTTTTAATACTTTTCATTGGTTAAATATCTTTTTGAACCCACACACAGACAAAGTATTTTTTCAACAGTCCAGTCACACAGGAAGAGATTGGGAAGGAGATGGCAAATTAAAATAAAAACTTTAGTTTGGACATGGCCATTGTGTATGTGAGATTGGCCTGTCACGGCCCTGTCTTATTCCCTATTCCTCATTCAACACGCTCTCATTTCTGCCCGGTCAAACCCCCTGTGGGACGCGGGATAAAACACTGTTATTTTTGCCTGACTTACCGGGGTGACAGTCTGGAATAATAGTGACACATTTGCACACGCACGTGCGTGCACAGACACACACAAAGCGATATGCACATACACACAATCTCACATTGACATACACTTCACAGCCTTGCAAACTCTCTCTGCCCTCTCACTCACTCAAACAAGACGCGTACTGTATGTGTACGCAGATGCGCGCGCACACGCACGTCGGCACGTGCACGCACTTACACACACACACACACACACACACACACACACACACACACACACACACACACACACACACACACACACGCACACACGCACACACGCACACATGCGCAGGCACACAAAGTGGTTCACCCTTCGAGGGTGAGAAGTGTCCATCCTGTCAATTCCAAATCCTTCAGAATCACCTTGTTGAGTTGATTTGCTGGCTGAGTTGTGGGGATTACAGGGGTAGAATGGGGCCATGACTCTTTTATCTTGCCCTGACATCTCTCTGTCCAGACATCTCCAAAACATGCTGCATCGTGGGAGATGTCTTAAGCCTAATTTATGGTCTGTTGTACGACGGTGTCGCGTGCCTAAAATAGCTGACCTACAAGTTCACAACTTGTGAGTGTGTAGGTCTGCTAATTAAGCATGCGACACTGTCGTGCGACAAAGTATAAATCAGGCTTAAGCCGCCACCTCTCAGCGTGCTTGTTTTCCTTTCCAAACATGTCAGTGTCCACCTCTCTTCCTCCGTAACCCCTGCTACACTCCCCATGTTTTAACAAGTATTTTGATTCGTGAACATTTTTGTGATCACATTTCCCATGCTTGGACGTTTCCCTGTCAATTAGGGCTGGGTAATACATCGATATTATGTCGATATTGTGATATTAGACTACATATTAATGTCTAGGATTTCAGACATTGTGATATTGTGATATGGTATAAGTGTTGTCTTTTCCTGGTAATCACTTAAGCCCTATTCTGTACTTTCAAAAATGTTTTAAAAAATTCAAATATAGCAAAAATAGCAAAAATAGCAGATCTACAAGCTCACAACGTGATGCAATATGCTGTGAAGTTGTAGATCTGGTATTTTTTAAATGTTTAAAAAAAAAGATGATGAGGTATTTCATAAAACATGAAAAAAACAACAACAAAAAACTGATATTTGTTTTCGTCCATATCGCCCATTGTCAGCCTATAGGGCTCAGCCCGGAGCTGTGTTGCTGCCTTTATCTGTGTTCATTCCAGTGAGTACTTTTTCACATTATTAGATTAGATTATGTGATTTTTTTGGGGGGGTTATAAGATTATTGCTCTTCTACTGTCTGCTTCTGTCACGATGCACCAAAATGTCCTGTTACAGGTCATTGCACCAT
Organism: Gymnoscopelus microlampas; assembly: GCF_963454915.1. Classification (NCBI taxonomy): domain Eukaryota; kingdom Metazoa; phylum Chordata; class Actinopteri; order Myctophiformes; family Myctophidae; genus Gymnoscopelus; species Gymnoscopelus microlampas. The sequence goes on from NC_139945.1 coordinate 30,527,898, forward strand.
ATGCCAAGGACAATTCCAGATTGTTAATTTCACACCAGAAAAGTGAATCATTTCATGTTTGGCATTTGTATGCATTATTTCAGATCAAGTCATTGAGTGTCTGGAAAACCAAGGGTAGAGGAGAGACATGCAAGACAAGACAAGTGTCGGAATCAAACCCGGGTCCCTGTGCTTATATATATATATATATATATATATATATATATATATATATATATATATATATATATATATATATATATACACACACTACAAGAATGCTACAAGAATGCTCCCTGTGCCCTTCTTTCCACAGTTTCAATGTGGTCATCTTCCTCCGGCTAATGACTTGGCCTTTCTTGTTTGAAAACAAATCCAAAATCTCAGAATATCCAGAGGAAAGGCAATATGACTCATCATCAGACCAACTTTGTTCCCGGGCCTCATATTTCTACCAAACGCCAGATAGTCTGTACCAGCTAGAGTTATTGGGTTACATAGCGGTTACATCACTCTTCTCATGGTTCTCTCTGATTCCACTAACTCCTAAACCTTCTCTCCCTTTCTCTCTCCTTCTCTCTTTCCCGCTCTCTCCACTTACCTTACATTGCCTTTTCTATTCCACTCTCTGCTTTGAAGCAAGCCTCCCTCTCCCTTATCCTTTATCTCGACCTTTCCATTCCTCTCGACCTCTTTTCCTGTGTTCCACAACTCCATCTGTTCCCCCCTCCCATCATCCCTCATTCTCTGCTCTCTGCCCTCTTATCTTTGCAGTTTCTTCTGGGAAAGCAGAGAGGTATCCAGAATACATACTATACCAGAGCCTTATAGTTGGCCAGCACACTGAAATGGTCCTGTACACTCTGAAAACCAGTCAAGCATTGTCAAGAGATCTTCTAAGTCAAGATCCCCAGAAATCATCGTAGTTTATGGTTCCTAAATCAGAAATAAATAAGTGCATGCTACGACAGACATACTGGGAGGCAGTGGTGGAAAGTAACCAAGTACATTTACTCAAGTACTGTACTTGGTTACAAGTTTTAGGTATTTTTACTGTAGTGGAGTGTTTCCAATTTTCAGTACTTTTACATCTACTCCACTACATCTCAGAGGCAAATATTGTACTTTTACTCCACTACAATTATTTGAAGACTTTAGTTACTAGTTACTTTGTAGATTTGGATTATCTTTCCACTCAAACAGAGAGCGTCTCCTTTCAAACCCCAATGGTTCTAATCAGCCCCCCGCCCACAGGAGTAGCCCAATTCTCTCACAACTTGCTACAAAAATCCCTCATGAAAAACTATATAATCTACTACATTTCATTTTCCACCTTCACATGTGTCTCCTTCTCTAAGAATCAAAAAGTGCTACATATTTCATCTCGCAATCTACTTCCGGATGGTTCGTTTTGCACCTTCTCTTGCCACATCGGTCACGGGAAAGAAATAAGCACTGCCGTGGTCTATGGAAACGACGAGCCCAAAAGTGCACCCAAATAAGCCCACAATCGCTTATACAAACAGTCAGACCTGGCAACGCAGCCTACGCCAATCATGCGTGAGAGATCTACAAGCTATGGGGCAGAGACGCCACCGTATCTTAGCAACAACTACAGCGCTCACTCTCATTGGTCGTGTCACGCTAAGAGCAGTCTCCAGACAATGGCATCTCAGAGAGCTTGCTGTAGTGTTTACATATCTATGGCTGTAGCCATCACAGTCTAGCCTGGGTGCCAGCCTGCTTCGCTGCGTTCGGCGGACTTTTTTTCTCTCTCCAGAGAGAAAAAACAATCCGCCGAACGTAGCGAAGCAGGCTGGCACCCAGGCTAATCACAGTCAGTCGCAGCGACGACGGACAGGGCGCTGTGATAGCTGCCATGTCGCTAACGCTAACGTGGTTGTCATGCCTGCAGCGGCTGTGCAATCACTTTGTCAACAATGCACGTTCGTGTGGTGAATGTCAATATTGCTGCTCAGTTAGTCCATTGTAGATGGTGTATGTTTGTGTGTGTCTTCTGGAGAACTATGTAGCTCCACAGCAACTACAGTAACTAACGTAATGGCAGGACCGCCCCGTGCTACGCATAGGCTGCATTATGGTCATGTAGTAAAATCAGATAATTTCGCTCAGATTAGATCAGTGCTTATCAACCCTTTCAGGCCGCCCCCCCCCCCCCCCAAATAAACGTACTTGATCTGGGGACCCCCCCCATTCTGTTTGACTCCGCTCCACAAGTAAATATTGTGAAAATAGCCGATCTACAAGTTCGAAACGCCTCACGTTGAGAGGCTTTGTAAGCTTGTAGATCGGCTATTTTCTACATGATTGCCTCTTTCTTAGATTATTTGACAATGTGCCCCATGTTTTTATAGTATAGTTTGTTGACTACTTAAGTTGCAGAAATGGTCATTTCCTTTACTTTCATTTTTTTATTGTCTCCGCCAGGCCGAAAGGCATGGCGCAAGACTATGTTTCACCCCCTGTCCGTCCGTCTGTGATAGCTAATCTCTCACATCGTTGACTTGATCGCAGCGAAACTGTGCACACACACTCCCTGGATGCCAATTCAGAACCTCTGCCCTATTTCTTTCACATGGCCCTGTTACAGTGCCACCAGGAGGCCGCTTTTTGCTAAACACATTTTCTCACAGTACTCCTACATATTTTGCCCAAACATCACGCAAATCGGTACACAGTATCTCCACAGTCATTAAAAAAAAAGGCTCTTTCAGATTTTTCATATTCCATCCTGATTGGCTAAAATGGCTTCCAAAGTCTGCAGGACTGCTCCGTTTCGACCAAAATGCCTCACATTATGAACACAGCATGCACTTTCCGTGCAACTTTGCACCCACATTCCCACTATGCCGAGGAAGAAATTCCACTTGAGATTTCTCTAATCAGCCTCATGGTGGCGCTATAACAGCCCGATGTGGAGAGTCAGTGAGAGCTGGATAAACGAGGTAAAATGTGTGAAAAGGAGTCTGTACGGCTGTCGATACATGAACACATGACGTCGGTCGGAGAGGAGATATTGTGTCTTTTGGACAAACAGCAGCGTGGTGCTGATGTTTGTTGTGTGAAGCAGCTTAATGTCAGAGTGTTTGTGTTGGAGCGCCTCAGTGCGGCTGCAGAGTTCATGTGCAACCTCTTCCAGAGAGAGACACTAGAAACTCTGCTGGAGAAAAAAAAACACTGCTGGGCATTGACTTTCACATGGACATTGGTCTACACACTGCAGGTATATCTGCTACACACACAACATCAAACTAAACACTACAGGTATGATGCAGCGTTTGCATTCCAGCCAGCATGCCAGCGTAGTTCCCATATGGTTTCAAGGTGGGCTAAACCATATGGACCCCATGTCAGCAATGTCAGCGGCATCCACTTCAGTCCCAACTGCGATGCCCATGCAGGCTATAAGTAGCTTCTACCTGGCCCTTAGGTGGGCCCCAACTAGCCATGTTTATGTGGGACCAAGGCGGGTCCTAACTGGGTTTGCCCATGCAGGCTTTAACTGGGTTCTACCTGGGCCCTAGGTGTACCCTAACCAACCAGAGTGCAGTGCCCATCGCTCCAATTGTTGTGACGTCAGGGCTCTCAATACTGCACATTGGTGGAGGAGGAGGGGCCGCAGGGCCACCGCACACATCGCTGAACCAATGGTAGCCCACGGATGTTTCCTCTGGGGATTTACAATCTGCCCCTCTATGCCACATATCATCCGCACTACAGGGTCTTCACTGACCGAGCCACGGCCCCACTGGCCCTCATGACGCTACGCCACTTATATGAGTTGCCAAGTGGCCGCGGGCGCTACGTGGGCGTGGCCGCGGGCTAGACGCGAGCCCCCGCGTAGCGGGGGCGAGCTTCTAGTTATTACAAAACACACAGCACCCACTTCAGCCCTATATACATTTCGGCCATTTGAAAATAGCTGATCTACAAGCTCACAATGCGTCGGGATGCGACACATTGTGAGCTTGTAGATCTGCTATTTTCAAAAGTTTTTAATACATTTTGAAAACTTGTAAAATTAGACATTCTGCATAATGAGTACTTTCTACTTTTGGTACAGTACTTTAAGTACATTTTGATACCAATACTTTTGTACTTTTACTCAAGTACATTTTGAATTCTGGACATTTGCTTGTAACAGGGTATTTCTACATTGCAGTATTAATACTTTTACTTAAGTAAAAAATGTGAGTACTTTTTCCACCACTGCCTCAGTGGGAGGGCGGGCGGACGGACGAGGGAGAGAGAGAGCCTATTTCACCCACACAATCCCCTAGAGAGGGAGAGAGAGCCTTCACCCACGCAATAACCAGGCCGGTTCTTGGTAATGAAACCTGAACACGCTGATCGACACATCAATGATCAACGTATCGCATAGAGACACGCTGTCACCGGCAATGCACCGGCAGGCTATAATAGATAAGATACTGTCTCTATAACTTGCTTCTTTACTGATTTACTGCTAGTTGATGCTTGGACTGTTGTGACTAATGTGACAACTTGTAATGGTGTCCCAGACAGAGGAAAATGAAAACCAGCACTAATCTGAGCCCCTGGACCCATGTTGAAAAGCAGTCGGTGTGTGCGTGCGTGCGTGAGTGAGTGCGTAACACACAAGGAATAACACACACACAACACACTCCCAAAGATACATTTCAACAATGTACAAAATAGAAACAAACTTCAAAACAGATGAGTAATAGCAATCCCAACCTTATTACGGTCCTTTGCTTTGTTATGTTCCTCAATTTCACTGGCTACCAATCCTTATACTACGTCTCTTCTTTTCCTGAACATTACACACCACTCTCTTCTCGCTTCCTCTACTGCGCGTGCGTGTGTGTGTGTGCGTGCGTGCTTGTGCGTGTGTGCGCGCAACACACAAGGAATAACACACACACCCAACACATTCACAAAGATGCATTTCAACAATGTACTATAGAAACAAACTTCAAAACAGATGAGTAATTAATAGCAATCCCAACCTTATTACGGTCATTATTTTCCTCAATTTCACTACCAATCATTATACTGCATCTCTTCTTTTCCTGAACATTACACACCACTCTCTTCTTGCTTCCTCTACTACCCCCCTCCTCCTCTTCCTCCTCTATCTCTGAGTCCACCCTCTGTGTATATACTCTCCTCCTCTTCTTCCAACTGCCTTCCTGCCGCCTGTAGATGAAGCTCATATCATTATTGATTTTCCACACATGCCCCATTCTGAGGATGGGGTTATATTGAGGCAGATAGTGTGTTTGCGTGAACACACACAATCGGTGCATTTCAGACAGCAAATGCCAACCAAGGTCCTGAGTCAGGGTTGGTTGGTGTATCCACCACGTGTACCGAAACCAGTGTCGTTATTCCAGCCCATTACAGGGTGTCTCGACACTGGATTTCCTGTAATGAGGTTTTAAATGGGCCTGATCTTTAAATGTGGGGAGATAATTGCAGGCATGGGCTGAGGCACTGCCTTTTTATTTCCTCATCAGATCATTTATTATTTCATTCTTTCCGATTCCCCCTCCCTCATTACCTTCCTCAACATGTTCTTGTCATCTTTTAAATGTATCTTACTCAGCCTGGAATTGATTTTTATTCTCTAAGCTAAGGTCTATGTTGGTCGGTTTGCCGGTCTGTCTGTCCCTCCGTCCGTCTGTCTGTCCCTCCGTCCGTCCGTCTGTCTGTCCCTCCATCCGTCCATCCGTCTGTCTGTCCCGCTGTCCGTCTGTCCCTCAGTCCGTCTGTCTGTCTGTCCGTCTGTCCGTCCGTCCGTCCCTCTGTCCGTCTGTCTGTCTGTCCCACCGTCTGTCTGTCTGTCCCTCCGTCCGTCCGTACATCCAACTGTCCGTGTGCCCACCACATGTTTGGTCCCTGGATTTCCATAGAAA
>NC_139945.1:30538794-30556294 GCF_963454915.1 Gymnoscopelus microlampas
CTAAAATGTACAAAAACACCAATTAATCATTGAGCATCCATCATCATTACAAAATAAATATAGTATACTGGCAAGCCCAACTACCTACCTCCTAGGCCCGAGGCACCTGTTTCTGGAATTCTGGAAGTGCAGTAACAGCAATAAGTACTCATAAAACAACTCATAATACAAACAAAACATAACCCGAAATGTCTAAGCATTTTTGTAACATACCTCTGTAGTTAGTTAGTTTGCAAGCACGGCGCCGGCTACTGGCGAGCGACGCTAAACAAGGACGACAACACGCGATGGATGAGAACAAACGTGACTCTCTGTGATCTCACGGGATCTCCTCTTACCATATATAGACTGTTGCTGCCTGCTCTGGGCTCCCAGGTCCTAAGGTCCCACCCCTCACATACAAAATAAGGCTTAAGTGGTTAATAAAAGCAACTAATCAATCAATTAGGATAGTGTACGATTATTATTATTGCCATACTTTAGATAACTAGACATAGTTGCAACACACCACACAACATGCAGTTTGCTATTTTTACGTTCTTCAGATAGCAACCATTCTGCACCCTTTCTGCACAGTTTCGTGATATTGCTTACCACATGGGGGTTAACTTTCCTACAATTGTGAGCTAGTGTCAGACGCTGTTACTCCCTCTCTCTCTCTGCTCACAGACCTCCAGGCCACTGTAGCCTGCGATTGGGCCACTACTAGGCCGGTATTCAGATGAGAGACAAGCCAGTGGGCCAATTAGATGAGTTCTCTTAAGTTTGTGGGCCGCCGTTTGCCCCAAGAGTGGAACGAAGCTGATTACAGTAATTACCAGCGGCCGGCGCGGGCCGACAATTACCATGATGATTGTTTTTATAACGAGTCGGTCACCGGCCCATTTATTGGTCGGTCCACCGGGCATATGCCCGCTGTGTCAAAAGGCCTGTCCATCACTGCATGTGAAGTGTACATGAGCAGTGAACTGCAAGGAACAACAGAAAACAGATCAATAGCCCTTTACATGCACATGAAGGGCCAGTGAACTATGTATTTTCACGTATTTCCTCACAACCTCAAACCAGTGCATGGATATATACGTCAGTGAACATGCTGGTTCTCATTCTTGTCATGCACAGTAATCAGACACTGAAAACAATGCTGTTAATTAAAGTAGAGTAGTCCCTAGCCAACTACATTAAGCCGACTATGCTTTGGGATGGGTGGTGTACTTCTACGGCAATAACTAGGTGAATGTAATTCAAGCTTCAATTTACAGACAAGCTTGATTTGATGAGTTTTAGTGACCAACAGACCATTAACGTTCAATCTGTCTTTCTCGTCTACCGAGCATTACGGAAATATAGTTATATTGTTCGGCCCAAAACATGCGCCCAACTTCTGCAGAAATATGTTGTAATACACCCAGTCTTGTGTGTGTGTGTGTGTGTGTGTGTGTGTGTGTGTGTGTGTGTGTGTGTGTGTGTGTGTGTGTGTGTGTGTGTGTGTGTGTGTGTGTGTGTGTGTGTGTGTGTGTGTGTGTGTGTGTGTGTGTGTGTGTGCGCGCGCGTGTGTGTCTATAACTACACTTTCTCTTGCTTCACTCCACATCGGAGTGAAGTGAGGAGAGTCAAGCAGATAAATTTCCCCTTTAGCCCGCAGCACAGTACAAGTCAACGCTCAAACAATATGTTAGATACATGTATTTACTAACTTATTCTCCCTCAGCGTCTTTCTCCTGTCTTTTTTACCATACAGTAGCTCCCTCACTACTACCAGTGGTGTAAAGTAACTAAGTGCATTTACTCAACTACTGTAATTAAGTACACTTTTGAGGATTTTTTATTTTACTGGAGTATTTCCCATTTTCAGTACTGTCATCTCAGAGGCAAATATTGTACTTTTACTCGACTGCAATTATTTGACAGTTTTAGTTACTTTGCAGATTTTGATTATTATCACAAAACATACATTAACCACTTCAGCCCTATTTCAGCCATTTGAAAATAGCCAATCTACAAGCTCACAATGCGTTGCGATGCGACGCATTGTGAGCTTGTGGATCTGCTATTTTCAAAAGATTTGTAGACATGTTGTACTTGTGAAATGGGACATTCTGCACAATGAGTAGGCTACTTTAACTTTTGGTACTTTAAGTACGCACGCGCGCGCGCACACACAGACAGACAGACAGACAGACAGACAGACAGACAGACAGACAGACAGACAGACAGACAGACAGACTCTCTCACACACACACACACACACAGTGCAGATGCATAGGCTACACAGAGCATTAGACACACAGCTCTCCTGTGTCATCTCTGCTTCTCGCCCCGCCTGGCAGGAGGCCAGGTAGAATATGGACATGATGGAGGAAGCTATAATCAGTCATTTATAATCGCTCACACAGATGGTCAACTACAGGCATGCAAACACACCAATAGGGAGTCTGTGTGCGTGTGTGTGTGTGTGTGTGTGTGTGTGTGTGTGTGTGTGTGTGTGTGTGTGTGTGTGTGTGTGTGTGTGTGTGTGTGTGTGTGTGTGTGTGTGTGTGTGTGTGTGTGTGTGTGTGTGTGTGTGTGTGTGCACGTGCGTGCGTGCGTGTGTGCGTGTGTACAGTACGTGCGTGTGTTTGCATGTGTGTGTCCACGCATGCACGGGCAAGAAACGCAGTGGGTTGTTTATGAGCACTTCAAGGGGGGTATATTGAGATCAACAGGAGTGCTAATACAACCAATATGCTTATACATACTGTATTAACTTTCTATCTTCTTTATTCAGTGCTGTGATAAAATGTATTTGATGCTTGTTTTTTTTTTTACTGATTTTGAAATGTTTCAAACTTGTTTTTGATCAACTGCAAGTTTTTCCATTATAAAATTAAAGTTAAAAATCTCAGAAAATAATATTTACATTACATGAACAAATTAGTGAAGGTACTAAGTTAGCCCACTGGCAGTGTGCGCAAGAAATGTGGCGCTGATCGGTCCAGTGGTTTGAGAGATTAACTCAGACACACAGACATACAGTACAGTACAGACCAACCCTCTTACAGCCTCTTAGGCTAGCCTCCTGCAGAGCCACACTGTTTAAAAAGTAGAGACACCTCCAGAATGTTCAAAACTTTATGTTGACAATTGAGACAGGACGTTTGCCACAAATCTTGTTATTATGATACAGAGAGAGTTATGAGAAATGTAGAAAGGTAGTATTAGATGACAGGTTATGGTCCAACACACACAAACACACTAAATACCAATCTACAATTTGAGTAAAAGTGCTTTAAGTACGGTACTTAAAAGTAACAAAAGTGACTATACTACAGTGGGTTAAAATCAAAGTGAGTAAATACATTGAGTAGAAATAGTTTGATTGATTGATTGAATATTTTATTAGGCAAAAATGTAAAACAGCACAGTTACATTTAAAATACTTTGTCTAAAAGGTCTGTTCAAAAAAGTCTTGCGGTCTTGTTTCCAATAGTTAAAATGAGTAAAAATACTTAAAGTAAGGTAATTACTTAAGTAATTCAAGTAAGTAAAAAAGTAACTAATTTAAGTATAACTACTTAAAAGTTTATAAATCATAAAAAATACGAAATAAACCTAAATTGCACACATACTGTATGGGGCACTACAGCAGTGTTACAGCAGTTTCTAACATTTCACATGGTCATAACTCGTGACCATTGCTCTAATCAGCGCAAATAGAGTTGTACCGTCTGAATACCAGCACCCTCACATACCGTCTGAATACCAGCACCCTCACATCAAATAGAGTAGTACCGCCCGAATACCATTGCCCCCACACATCAAACAGAGTAGTACCGCCTGAACACCAGCGTCCACACATCAAATAGAGTAGTGGGTGACCTGCCTTCAAGTGGCGCTGTTGAGCAGCCTCGAAATGAATGGGCATGCAGGGATTTAACATTGTTCCTCTAGTTCATAGCTTAATGAAATGAACTCATCAAAGGCACCGCTCACTTCACACTGGGTGGGATTGGGATATAGTGAGAGATACATTCATGTTAATTAACAAGTGTTTATCCACAACCTTCTGGGATGCTGTATCAGTCTCTTCTGGATATTCATGATTAGGGACTTGAGTATGAGTTGGTGCCTGTGATTATTTTACATGGAACTCACTCAACGAAAACAGGAACTGTATTAACGACCACAAGATGAAGGAGCAAGCTGGGTAATCACGACCCAGAACCATGATCAGTCTCATATGGACACAGAGATTACAGCAGAGATATTGTCATGCTTCTTTTGGGTAAATCAGCCAGTACTCCCAGGCTGGCGCGCTTAGTCTTTTGTTTCTAAATTCATTATAACCAAGTTTGTGTCTCTCGCATAATCATCTTTTTTCTTTTCTTTTCTTTTACATGCTAGCCCTACTCGGAAACAACGTAAGTCAGGAACGATGCTCCCCCAGAGTTAGTGTTGAAGTGTCCTTGAGCAAGACGCTGAACCTCTAATTGCTCCCGATGAGCAGGTTGGTGCCTTGTATGGTTTCCTCCACCATCGGTGTATGGGTGACTGTAAGTCTATGTAAAGCGCTTTGGATAAAAGCGCTATATACAGTAAATGCACCATTTACCATTTACCATAGGCGGCGGGTGAGCTTGACAATTGGGAAGGCTTTGGATCGGCCGCGCGCAAAGCGCGCGGGCGCCGAAATCCCAGCATAACATTTGGGAAGGCTTAGCCTACCCTAGCCTTCATTACCCGCCGCCTATGCCATTTACCATCAGGATCTCCATATATGCAATTATATATTGGTGGGATCGGTGGTTCTGGACAACCGCCTATTCGACCGACTCGATTCTGGGCGCCGCAGTCCCTCGGGTCCTTCCCAATGTGCGTGCAGAGTTTGCAGTCAGTGGGCATGCCCATATGGGCATAGCAGTCGGATCGGCGGCTCTGGACAACCAGATCTCCATATATGCCTATATTTGGGTGTATCGGTTGGATCGCCAGTTCTTGACAACCGCCTATCCGACCGACCGACACCGGGCACGGCACTCCCTCGGGTCGTCGATGTGTTTTATCCAAACATCACACAAATCAGTATATATTATCTCTTTAGTCAAGTGATCAAGATGGATCTGTTCGATCCGACTGATTTTTCAAATTCCATCCTGATTGGTGAATTGCGAACATTGCTGGCCCACACTAACCTACCTGACCTGGGGGGAGACCTGTGCTCCGAGGAGCACTTTTTCTAGTTGAGTACTGTTACACTCATGACCAGTCCTTTTCACCTTATTGTCTAGGAAGAAAACGTAATGGGTAGAGATTAACAAAATGGGCCCAGAAGTCTCTATAGTCCTTTAGAGACTTTGGGTGATTGGAGAATCACTGATTAAGCTCCAATGGCAGGTGCATGGGTCCAAACAACCTTCTTTACACAAAGAGAATTTCCTTTTGTTTGGTAATTACTTTGCACGGTATTACTCTGCACCTCACAAGAGACCAAGAACGTACCGTTCCATCGATGCCACAATAGACCATGAGAGATCGGCAGCAAGTGGCCCACCTTAGGCTTTAGCATGCAGTCATAAAGGAGCATGAAACATGGCTTTTGTCTGTTATATTAGACTATAAGACGGTCCTCCAACGATTTAACTAGTGTGAAACATGTGGCTCATTATCCGTTGAACAGCTTGTAAAAACTGGATAGTCCGCCCTGAGAGGAGACACGCCCTGAGCGTCCCTTGCCTGCGTTTAAAAGGGTAGTTTATCAATAAGTGGAGCATTGATTATAGGGCTGTTTTTCATGACTCCAATATATTGTAGACCAGGGGTGGGCAAACACCCCTGGTCTACAATAGAGGGCCACTATATTTCCACAATCACTCCAGAGGGCCACATTGCATATACTGTCGGGTTGACAGACTCTCGTATTTTTGTTCGTAACACAATAGCAAAAATAGCCGATTTAAATAGCCGATCTTCAAAACGCGTTGCGGTGTAGTAACATGTTTTATTTAATTTCAAATGCATTTAGTTATAGTTATGTACATTTTATGAACTTAAATACAAATACATTGGACATAAAAAAGACAATAGAACTGAAGTATTAAAGTGGGTCATTTTTGCATGTTAGGAATTGTGACAGCTGAAATCAATAATATATCAGTATTACCATTATTAACATGCGGGCCGCATGTGGCCCCCGGGCTGCCAGTTGCCCATGTATGTTGTAGACAGAAGGGAAGTGTTCTACACCAACACTACGGGGAGGTAAGGGACACAGGCGGGTTAAGAAGGCCAAACCTAGAAGACTCCTCCAACATAATCAATCTATCGAGTAGACATTTGAATCCTAATGAAATGACCTCCTTTCTAACGGTGTGTCTTTTGTGCCGTCAAAAAAGGCGGACCCTTGCACTACAAAAGTTGAACTTTTCAAATTCTTCACATCTATAAAACTTAAAGCCTTTTTTAAGAAGAACTCAGGACTTCTTAAGGGAAATAAAAGAAGACATATCACATTTAGTTTTCTGATCTCTTGTTGTTCTATGTGCACAATATGCTTTTATTGAGGTATCTAAAGAGCACAGATCACGGTTCTGGCTGGGCAGTATGAGCTGTAAACGCAAGAATTGGTTGATAGTTGGTAGTTACTGCACAAACATAAACTCACGTGTACGAGCATGTGTTTGTGCTTGCGCGCGTGCGTGCGTGTATGTGTGTGTGTGTGTGTGTGTGTGTGTGTGTGTGTGTGTGTGTGTGTGTGTGTGTGTGTGTGTGTGTGTGTGTGTGTGTGTGTGTGTGTGTGTGTGTGTGTGTGTGTGTGTGTGTGTGTGTGTGTGTGTGTGAGTGAGTGAGTGAGTGAATCAACACTTTCTGTAAAGCCCCTGTCAATAAAGCATTATAAACATAGTTGTATAATGCATTATCTTCTGCTTATAGCATGGTACAATTATAGTTGTGAACACTTAGAAATATTCATAATGATTCATAACAATAACCATAACAAAGTTTATGTATATATTTGACCATGTGCGTGCGGCACAATAGGCATGGGCTTCATAGAAGTTTCCATTCCATTTTGCTGTTGTCATGCAGAAACCTTGTATCATCTTTCAACTTTTAATTACATTTTTTGTAATCTAATGCTACTACAAAGTAGCGTGTGGACCCCAGGAAGAATAGCTGCTGCTAAGGTAGTAGCTAATGGGGATCCAAATAAACAAACAAACAAACAAACTACAGTGTCACACAAAAGTAGCAAAGATAGCTGATCTACAAACTCACAATGCATGGCATTGTGAAGCGTTGTGAGTTTGTAGATCTGCTATTTAGCTTTTGGCTAAATAATAACTACATTGGATCCAACGGAACACAGGTTCATTTTTCATTTTTCTGCAAAGTAAGGGTTTTGGATATACAGGATTTCTGACCAACAGCAACGATATCAGTTCCTTTCCTGTGCGTGAAATGTAGTATCTGTCAGAGTTTGCAGAATTATCAGACCTGGCTCAGCACTGAAGGAATGCAGGGTAAGCACACACAAGCTGTTTAACTTCTTATACAAGGACACCCTTTAATGTGGTGCTCACATTTAAATTCATCATGTCCATGTCCTAGATACACTGTGGTCCACATGTTCCATTATAGTCAACTAATATGCACACACAGTGCCAGCCCTGAGCAATTTGGGGCCCTAGGCAGGATTTTACCTGACGCCCCCCTCCCAATAGCCTATTATTTATTAATAATAATATAGCCTGAATAAGGCTATTTCAAAAACACAAATAACAAGGATATCATGCAAAATACTAAAGTAAAATTGAAAACAAAACTATTAAGGTTGTTACACACCGGGGCGATTTTTTCGTGCGAATAATGCGTTTTTTTTTAAAACCTTATAAAGTCAATGGCTCCGTACATGGAGCGAAAAAGCGAAGCGAAAAAGCGTCTTTTAATTATTCGGAACGAGTCCGAATTTTGCGTATATTCGCTATATTAGCCGGTATGTAAGGACCTTTAGACTTATTAATATGAATGAATTTGCATTGGGTGTTAGCTAAGTAGATAGCATGGTGTTTTATTCTCAATAAGAGTAATCTCCTGTCAGAGAGAGAGAGAGAGAGAGAGAGAGAGAGAGAGAGAGAGAGAAAGGGGGGGGGGACTAGCTCTGGTCCATAGTGTTAGGAGGAGAACTCTAACTTCAGCAAGTTTATAACTTTCCTGAAATATAATTATTGTGTTTTTCATCAAGTCAAGACCTTATGATTTCCTCCCCACTATATACTATGTGATTATTGAATGGCTTATTCTACTTTGTCAGTCTTTTGCCTGTGACGTGCAGCAGGACAAATTGCTCAATTAAGGCCATACAATTTTTGGAAGCACTTTGCGAGCAGTGGAGGCGAGACACCTGTGAGGTAAACTATTCAAAAATAACTAATTATTAAAAGAAAATTACATTGGTTCAAAAGCCTTCTGTGGTGGAAACCATGCAGAGACAAATTGCAGAGCTTGAAGCCATGGCAAGCTTATGAGCGGAGAAAGCTTGATTGTTCATGATCAGAAATGTAGTCTAGCGTGACGCGTCGTTCACTTTGCAGTGCCACCTTACAGGCACCTCACAGTGTGAGAGAGAGTTTTGTGCTCTCCTAAATCCACGGCAGGCTTTGAAAGTACCCACTTCAGAAAGAGGTGACGTGCATCACCTCTCCAATGACCAAAACCCACTATGGAAGCCGTCGAACTGGTGCGATCTGACGGCATCCTAGAATTTATAGGTAGGATGTGATGTCATGTGATGTCATGCTGTCGTGAGATTACGTCACACTGGCGTTGTCATCGTGATGTCAGATTACGTCACACCGTCACACTGGCGTCACATACGGACAACCGACATGGCGCAGGATTCAAATTGTATATATAGATAGGTCATTAATTTATGGAGGAAAAAAAAGAAGAAATATGGAGATAACAAGGTTTCTGACCGACAGCAACGATGTTACTGTGGAGAGTTAATGCTGTATACTGTAGATGCAGTAAAACGCTACAGTGTTATACAGTGGCTAGAACCATACATTAGCTACATTAGCTGAAGTTAGCTAGGCAACCAACTGGAGTTAAAAGACCTCTGAAAGTCTTAGTCTTAGTCTTGCTGACGGTATTGTGCATGTCGTTGGCTCGTTGCCATTCACATGGGTGGCTGTTGCATGTGCACGTATGCCCATGTACAGTATGTTATACTGTACTGTACCATTGCAATTAATGAACAGTTTCTGTTTGGGATGAACGCAGCACTCTTTACATCATCTGGAATGCATCCTTCTAGCAATAAAGGTCTTAATATCTTTAGTTTGACACTTGAGGTAACGTGAACACCATCACATACTGCAGCTCATGGCTCTAGCTGACTCTCATCAAACAGTTTATTAATCTCAGCTGTGCGTGTTTCTCTTAAAGTGGTTTTGCACACTGAATGCGCACACACCCACTAATGTTTGTAAACAAGAAACCTGTCTATACTGTAAATCCTCTGTGTTGCCACAGAGAGTGAAAGACCGAGAAGGTAGAACACAGTAAAAATCCTCTGATTCTGCCACACTGTTGAATCTGAAAGCAGAGCCGTCTGGATATACACAGGGTTGGGGCGAAACCAAAAACGAATGAAAGAGAGGGGTTCATTGATGGGGCACACCTAACTTTTAGTTCTTCAAATACTTACAATTTACACATTCGAGAGTTCTTTTTAATGCCTGGGACGTCAAGGGCATGCGGTCGCAACGGGTTCCTAATGCCAAATCAAATGGGTTCAGATCTGAGTCAAGTCTACTGAGGAGGCGCGTCTGAAGCCTATCCTGGACAGGGGTCTCCAGACGTAAAAACAGATGATGATGATGAGTTCTATAAAACAATACACAAATATATATTTTTCAATTCTTTCAAAAAAAAATCTAGGCTTGGTGGGTGCTCCCCCAGCCTCATGGCGCCCTAGGCAATTGTCTACTGTGCCAAATAGAAGGGCCGGCTCTGTGCACACACAAAGGCCGCCGGGATCGGGACTCAAACCCGCGACACGCTGTCAGGCTACATAGGTGCCTGGACCACTACCCCAGCGGTCCAGGCCCGGTCATTGTAGTTTAAATGAAGCAATCAAACCCTCACTGTGTATTATTATATTGATTCAGAAACCAGGGTATTTCGCTTTTGGAGTCCAAGCTGCAGTTTTATGTCCATCACAACAACCATTAAAATACATCACTTGGTGGCAAAAGAAAAACAGCCACAGGGAAGAACCGCAGGCGTTTTTCCTCATACAGACAGATAGAGATATGGTTGAAAACCGGTGACGTGCTCATTACAGTATATTAACCACTTGAGCATTATAGTACTTTAAACTTCATCTCAAGGTTCATCTTTATTGTCAACAATATACCAATCACAGAGTCACGTGAAAATTCATTATGCTAAGATTATGCTAAAACTCAGTGTTAAAACCTCAATGTGATCAGTGTTTAAACTAAACTACATGAATACAAATCAATATTAAAATCTAAATGAAGTGCATAACCGTATCGGTCAGCATAAGTAGACGGCAGGCATACTTCAATTGCAAAACAGCATAACAGTGTAGGTTAGTCTGACATATAGGTCCATTTACAGTAGCCACCGGCAAGTGGCCAATATCAACCAAAAGTACAGGGCGTGGCACTCACACCTAAACCAATGTGTTTAACATAAAATAACTACGTGATGACTATGTAAAGGGTAACCCCAATCTTACCTATCAGTCCCTGTTAAAAAGTGAAAATGGATGAACAGAAGGCTTAGAAAACACACTAAAAGGCCTGGATGGAACACAACATAGACTGTAGGTCTGAAGACAAAAACCATGGCTGTCCCTCTCGTCATGGTGGAAGGGGAAAGGGCGGTGGTGTAAAGTAACTAAGTACATTTACTCAAGTACCGTACTTAAGTAAAGTTTTTAGTTATTCAAGCTCAAAACCTGTCGATTCGCGTTTAGTGTTTCGCACTTCGTTTTGAGCTTCGTTTCAAGTTTGCATATCTGCTACTTTTGATGCTTTCGTGTGACGCTGCAATATGATGAAGTAGGGCATTCATTTACGAAAAAACACAACAAGTTAGAACATGGAGATAAGAGGTTTCTGCCCGACAGCAAAGATATATAGCAACATAAATGTTTCAGAAAACAGAAAAGTATTTAGAGGGCATTTGTAAAATCTGTCTCAGGCCTAATGGGTTAACCAGGCTTTCAGACCCAACCCAGAACAGTAGAGTTCGGTCAGCGGATCCTCATCTGGTCCAGACAGATAATGATAATGAGCTTTATTTATATACTGTAGCACCTTTCATACATAGAAATGCAGCTCAGAGTGCTGTACAATACAGCACAAATCTAAACAGATGACAAACAATACAGCCAAAGTCAAACTGCAGTCAATACTGCAATGTAGAAGTACTCTGTTACAAGTAAAAGTCCGTAATTCAAAATGTACTTAAGTAAAAGTACAAAAGTATTGGTATCAAAATGTACTTAAAGTACCAAAAGTGAAAGTACTAAAATGTTTGAAAATAGCAGATCTACAAGCTCACAACGGGTCGCATCGCGACACGTTGTGAGCTTGTAGATTGGCTATTTTCAAATAGCCTAGGTATAAAATAGGGCTGAAGTGGTTAATGTATGTTTTTTAATGTAATAATGTATATCTGCAAAGTAACTAGTAACTCAAGTTTTCAAATAATTGTAGTGGAGTAAAAGTACAATATTTGCCTCTGAGATGTAGTGGAGTAGAAGTAAAAGTATTGAAAATTGGTAAAAGTACCTCAAAATTGTACTTAAGTACAGTACTTGAGTAAATGTACTTAGTTACTTTACACCACTGGTGATGGTGGTGGTGAGGGGAAAGGGAGGGGGGAATGGGATTTAGTTTCTTCCCCCCCCCCCCTCCCCTCCCTCGCTTACCCTCGCTCCTCTCCCTCTCTCTCTGTCGACCTTTCCAGGCGGCCGACTTTGTCTTCCAGATGAGATCATAGACTCTCAAGGGCACTCCAGGCAGAGGAAAGGGGAGACCAGCAGAGAGAGAGAAGAAGAGGAGGAGGAGGAGGAGGAGGAGGGGGCCGAGATGTGTGTGGTAGACAGTGGTGGCAGAAGTACTCACATTTTTTTTATTTAAGTAAAAGCGTCAATACTGCAATATAGAAATACTCGGTTACAAGTAAAATTCGGGAATTTAAAAATGTACTTGAGTAAGAGTACAAAAGTATTGGCAATTTGGCATCAAAATAATGAGTACCAAAAGTAAAAGTACCCATTTTATGCATGAATTTCCCATTTCAGTTTTCGAATGTATACAAATCATTTGAAAATAGCACTCAAATGGCCGAAATGTATGTGGGGTGAAGTAGTTAATGTATTTTTTGTAATAATTATCAAAATCTACAAAGTAACTAGTAACTAAAGTTTTCAAATAATTGCAGTGGAGTAAAAGTATAATATTTGGATCTGAAATTGGAAATACTCAAGTAAAGTATAAATACCTCAAAATTGTACTTAAGTACAGTACTTGAGTAAACGTACTTTGTTACTTTACACTTCTGGTGTGTGGTAGAGACAGAAAAGGAAGTGAAGTGAGTGAAAAAGAGAGGAGGGGGCACTCTGCTAGGGTGAGGTGAAGGGAGGGTGAGAGTAAAGAGATGGGGAAAAAGTTAAAAAACAAAACAAATGGAAAGGTGAGGCAGAAAAGGAGAGAGAGTCGGCTGGTGTGACAGGGACTCTGTTATTTGCTTTTTCACTTCAGTGGCGTTTTGAGAGTTGGTTCTAATGAAAGAATGGAAAAAGCATAAGACGGTGATGAGGATGAAAAAGTACCGTACATCTGGCTATTCAAATTCAAGCAGGCACACGTGGCAAGTGCCTGTTTGTGAGTCTTTTAGAAGAAACGGGGAGAAAGGAGTCTGTTGGAGGAAAAAGTAGAGAGGGAGAGATAGAGAGAGAGAGAGAGAGAGAGAGAGAGAGAGGGGGGAGAGAATAGTGAAGCAGCACTTTTCACTGTCACACCTGGATCATCCGATGGTTCCACAAACGTTGGATGGGGGAAAACGAGGCAGGGATTGGTGAGAGAGAGAGAGAGAGAGAGTGGTGGCAGTTAAGGCAAATAGAGAGAGGATTCACTCTTCAGCATTGAGTGTCCATCCGACTGTGAAATTACCAGATAGAAATCAAGGGCCCTGACATCCATCGTATGTTTTAAGATTAGCCCCGCCTTCATTATGACCCTCCCCCCACACGCGCACACACACACACACACACACACACACACACACACACACACACACACACACACACACACACACACACACACACACACACACACACACACACACAGACTGTCCGCAGCCCTGACCACTTCAAACATCTATATAGTTGTGCACAAAGACGCGAGGACGCAACTTTGTATTCCTGCCTCGCTCCCTATACTCGGGCTGCAATAACCTTTGTTTTCCAATTTGTCAGTTGTGATATAAAAACGGCCCGTCTCAATCTAATAAAACAGCGTGACGGAATGCTGATTGCGGATTGCATTTTGCCTTCCAGGGTGAAAAATAACTCCCTATTAAATATTAATCGCTCCCTCTACTTGGACTTCATGAAGCAGCCTTCAGTGGTCTGACGTTGGGAGCATGCAGACATTTACCAGACGCACAGAGGAGAAACCTTTATTGCTTCTGTACCATGCTGTAGTGTAGGTCAAGGAGGAAACACCTTGCCACAAGGTCTCAGAAAGCACAAACAGGACACCTAATATTATGTACATAGATAGACACATGCATACTGTACTGTCGTGTTTGGAAATAAATGACACTATATACTGTTATATAACAGGACAATAAGTCAAATATGAAGTAGTGAATAAGTCAATATATTTTCATTTTCTTTCTAGGTCAGCTGCGAAAAAAAGGACAGTCACAGGACTATACGCAAGGGATAATGCATGGGGAGGCAGTCATTATTGAAATTTAAAGCCCGACAGGGCGATTAACCACCGAGGCGCAGCCGAGGTGGTTAATCGCCCTGAAGGGCTTTAAATTTCAATAATGACTGCCTCCCCATGCATTATCCCGCTTATTACACGGCTACTTAATAAATACATAAATAAATTTACCCAAAAGTAACAACAAAACGAAGTATTTCCTTGCTTACGGCAATGAAAGTATTCCATAAGTAGCCTATTGGGCTGGGCGGAGTTTGCCTCGGAAAACAAATGACAAAATAGAAAAAAACTCGCCCCAAAACACACTCGCCCCCCATTCTATATACTGCCGATTTGCCTGTAATACCGCCGGATTTGCCCCGGGGCGACTGTGTTTTGGGGCGAGCGTTTTGGTATTTCCCCCGTAGCCACGATAAACAAGGAAGTGCAGTGGATCAAATAGAATCACTTTTCGGTCATTGCATCGTCTATTTCTCACTTCAAATGTTTTCAAAAACATTCTTGAGAACAACGTTTAGTTGTAAATGACATTGGTTGTTTGTTTACATGGCTGTCATGTTGGATAAAGCATAAAACAAAGCAGCGGAGGTTGATATGAGCAGGTGTTCTGAGTCTCTGATTACGCAGCGGTCCGTTATTGAGCTCAGCGGTCATTATCGAGAAATAATGACCGATGACTGACCAATCAGAATCGAGCATTCAACCAAGCCGTGTAATAAACAACTTTAATAACCTGTGTACTGAAACTGAGATCACCGGCTAGATGTAAATGTCTTCAATGAATTTGAAACAAAAATATCTTTTGCTGAATTAATGACCAAATAAAATTACTTTTGATTTATTGTAGTTTTTTGGAGCAATGTGTCCTGATCCTACATTTTATGTCATCTGAGGAAGTATTGAGTAATCTCTCAAGATATAAAAATATGTTTTAACCATTAATCTTACAGGTTGTAGCTACAACACGAAGTGTTATGTCAGTGTTAAAGCGTTATGTACATGTTCAGTGTTATATTGAACACTAATAAAAACTAACACTATACCACGGTCCCAGACCCTTTGGCGATACTTTATTGATCGCCAAAGGGTAAATTCATATACCGTACACAATTCATACTCTCACCTTTTACACATGTGCACGCACGCACGCACGCACGCACGCACGCACGCACGCACGCACGCACGCACGCACACACGCACGCACACACACACACACACACACACACACACACACACACACACTATCATGAACATCTGACATGAGTTCATATGAAGCTCATTGCATCTGCTTTGGATACTAGTTTTTCATTTCATTTCAGCATAATGCGCTGTAGGTACCCCAGCACACCTGGCCTCACACAAGACATATCCATACATCATGTTGCTGTGTGGTTAACTCATACGTATCGTACAACACAGAATACAATTTTCCCCTCAGTCTTTACAGATTTATTTTTCACTGCTTCCGCAGGCTTGGATCACTTAACCCTTTAAGACCGGGAACGCATCTGTGTGTCATTTTTAGATTTCTTTGGGCTTAATGGGCTATTCAAAAAATAGCATATCTACAAGCTCATAGCGCGGCACCGAGTGCCGCGCTATGAGCTTGTAGATCTGCTATTTTAGAAAAATCTTGAAAATATGTGCAAATCTTTGAATATATCTATGTTTTTTAAAGCAAACATTTGTTACTCAAATCTTTGCTTCTGGGGGGTTCTACAAATGTCTTCTAAATCCTAACAGTTTTTTGAAAACACTTATGTTGCTAATCAGAGATTCTCACACTTTTTCATGTTAAGGACCCCCTATGTATTTGGCCACAGACCCCCATCTCAAAATATGTTGTTCCAGGGACCCCCCCAGAAGCAAAGATTTCAGTTAAAAACGGTCTCTTTAAAAATATATATATATTCGAAAATGTGCACAAAATGTTCACGATTTTTCAAAAATAGCAGATCTACAAGCTTTTGTATATCTGCTATTTTTGAATAGCCAAAGTATAAAATAATGGTTACACAGATGCGTTCCCGGTCTTAATGGGTTAATGCTGGCCAGCTCACACTGGAGATATATATTAGCACACTGTGCTCAAAGAAGTGGTTGTGGTTAAACCCCCGGCTCGGGAAGCATGTGTACCCCTGCTGGTGTAAGGATCGAATCCTGCCTAGAGCCTTCTCTCTCCTGTGCCTCTCTCTCTCCTATGCAGTCAAACTCTGAGCTTTCCCACGCTCTGACTCAACAACCAAAAAAGAACAAAACGCAAAAGGGAATGGGCTGCCCGTTCTCTTCAAGGAAAACAGCAAAGATCTCTATCCTTATATGCAGTACTAATGCAAATAGGGATGACTCCACAGACGTTTTGCTGCAAGTATGCACATGGTTGATCTAGACCAGTGGTGTTCCAACTTCAAGTTCCAAGGCATGAAGGCACACCTGTATTCAAAATATCTACAAATGAAAATACATGGTGGCTATCGTCACCTTAAGAAAAAAGAAAACATGTCATTTCAACGGCAGGTTGAAAGCAATCTGGGAACTCATTCTGAACAAATAAATAAATAAATGAGAGATTCGGTTGAAAGTGGTTGAAATATATTCATAGGGTATCGAATTTGCTTCTGTATTGGGAAATTACTGTGTCTAAAGTACTGAGTAAATACAAAAATCACACCCAGTGTGAAGAGAGTGGTGCCTTTGAAAGTGTAACTGGTTGCATCCTTGTGTTGCAATCAGCAACAATATGTTGTCACGTGACACGTGAAGCTTGACCAATCAGCCGTGCTCAAACATACGGACGGACATACGGACACACGGACAAAGTCAAATGTAGGAGTGGTTGGCACCACTCAAAAATATAATTCATAACGTTTCTGTATAGTTGTCTCATGTCACACCAGTTGGCCTTGGCACACCGTTTGAGAGGCACTGGTCTCCAGACGCATAGAGATGTGGGACTGTCTTTTGTTCACGGGAGAATAACATGAAGCATTGGTTTGTAGTGAAATGATCTTTTATCTTTTTACCATGTTGGGCTGTCAATAGATTAATTTAGTTAGTAAACCAGTCGAGCACCAATTTTACTGTCTTTAGAGGTTTTTTCTTTTTCTTCTTTTCTTGTTCTGATTTTTTTTTGTACATACTTCCCATTCTCCATGGTCTTCATGGGTAGCCACAATTCACAGTGCAATAAGCATGTTTTCCTCCAAACATTGAAGGGGAGTTTCATCTGTGCTGCTGGTCTTCATTAAGACCCTGACCATGTCATATAAACAGAACAATCATACATCAACAGCCTCTGCATCCAGCAAAACAATCTATGAACGTGGTATATCAGCAGGGCTGATCTAAACCAGCCGACTAGCAATGAGACTCCCAATGACCGATGGTAAATAATAGAGTGCAAGCAACAGCTATGAACAATTGCGCTTTTGTCTCATTTTGCACAGCACTGTATGTATGGTCAAGATGTGCCCCGTGGTCTTCTGTCTCTGTCATCTCTCTCTCTCTCCCCCTTCTCTTTCTCA
>NC_139945.1:30558794-30658794 GCF_963454915.1 Gymnoscopelus microlampas
TCAGATGGAATGGTATGCATTTAGCGCCACAGACTAGATGACACGGCGGTGGCGGTGGGGCCAGCCCCAAGGATTGCCCCCGTGGCCGCTGCACAAGCTTGCTACCCCCATCAAATTGATTGATTCCCACTATGCTGAACTAACATCTAGTGCTGAATCGCACTCTTTGAATAATTTCTCTGAGCAGGAAAATACCCATCTCTCCCCCACAAGTATAGACAATATAGGGGCAGTAGACCGGAGTCACCAGACACTCTAAATTCACGTTGTAGCGGTTTTACTCTTTCACATTTTCACATTCACATTTGCTTGGGGTGCCAGCCGGCTTTTCAACCGACAAATTGTTTAGAGTGAATACCAACCACAAGGATACATATTATCTCAGTCATGCAATCTGCATGTACAACATGAACCCTTAACTTACACACCAACACCGTCACAAAGAGGAAAAGACCACATTCAACACTTAATTTCAACACAATTCACATTAAAGAAAATAACACGCAGTGCAGTCCTTGTTTCAACTCAAAAATACCTTGTAGGATTTTATTCTCAGTTCAGTTCCACCTCCACGCACAAAAATACCCACAGTTAGCACAGTTAATCCAAAAGATCCAAAAATAAATGCTGCTTAGCAAACAGTTTCACGCTCAAAATAAACAAAAATAACGCCCTTCCAAACTCCTCCCGACCTCCGCGCTCCGCCTGTTAATAGGCTCCAAAGAACACTTTTAGCTCCAGCAGCAACCAGGCTCCCCTTTACCTTTGGTACCGTGGCGTGGAATCCTGGATTAATGGCCGGTCCCGATCCGCCGTTGTTTTTGCTTCGCCGACGTCCACTTTGTTTGTTTGTCTCGGTTCCAACGGAATCCAACGGTCCTCCCGACGCGGACTGTACTCGCGACGCACGGACGCTAAAACCCTCTTTAGCATAGACCAACACAAAGCCGAAAGGACGCAGCCTCTTCAGTTGTGAGACAAACGCTAACACAAACAAACACAGACAGTGACGGAGACAGCGGGGTGAGTTCCTGGTGTGCACTTCAAAGGGAGCGGGGTGGAGAGCGTGCGGAGAGAGAAAGGAGGTGATAGGCTGGCCGGTTTTGTGAATGGGGAGTGGAACTAGTGAATGAACGTGACGTGAAAATAAAACTCAGGGGGCGGACCGCCACATTCCCCCCCCCTTAGAAAAACTGCACGTATGCAGGGAAATGTCCTAGGTTCATCTCTTCTTTAGAGATCTCTTTTTAACCCCACTCTCTGGTACGGGGCTGGAGAAACCCAAGAACTCTTCCTCGTCACTCTCCTCATTGAAGATATCCCACACACGCTGGCGTTCCAGTTCGTCCAACTCCTGTGCTGATGGGTAACAAGGTTTAAGTCTTGAGACGTGGACTACCTTCCGATCCTCACCCGTCTCCTCCAGTACCACGTCAACGTTAACCGGCCCCACCTGAGAGATCACTCTATATGGTCCTAGCCATTTAGGTGCCAACTTTGCCGTGAATGATTTCTCTGCTTTGGAGTACGGATGAGAGCGTAGCCAAATTCTGTCATTGTCCTTCACAAGCAGGTCCCGTCGCTTCTTATCATAATTCCGTTTCTGCCGGATGCGACCTTTCTGTATGTGTTCCTGTACAAAGACCTGGAGCTCTTTCAGTTCGGTCACATTCTTGTAGGCCGGACTGTCTGGAGAAGGAGTCCAGGGTTGCAGCATCACATCCAGAGGGCTTCTGAGGGTCCTGCCCAGATTCAATTCAGCTGGAGTGACACCAGTTGTTTCATGAACAGCCGAATTCAAGGCAAAACGGAAATCAGAAAGGTGCTTGTCCCACTGTTTGTGGTTGTTTTTGACATAGGATGCAATCATAGGTTTAAGAGTGCGGTTAACTCTTTCTGTGAGATTGGTCTGGGGATGATATGCTGTTGTCATCTTCTGCCGCAGGTTCCATTTGGCACAGGTTTCCTTGAAGACTGCAGAGACAAACTGGGACCCCTGGTCAGAAAGGATATAATGGGGGACCCCCCACCTTGTGAGGATTTCCTCTGTGAGGACTTTGGAGACTGTTTCCGCTGTGGCCTTTCTCAGTGGGTATAGCTCCACCCAACGAGTGAAGTAGTCCACAAAAACTACGAGGTAGACATAGCCTCTAGTACTCCGCGGAAACGGGCCCATGAAATCCACTCCAATCATCTCCCACGGACTCTCAACCACCGTCTGCTGCAGCTTCCCTGCGACCTTGCGACTTTCAGGTTTGTACTTCTGACAAGTCTCACAGTTCTGAACATAGGTTTTCACCTCCAAACTCAATCCCGGCCAGTATACCAATGTATGCATCCGCTTGTAGGTCTTGTACCTTCCCAAATGACCTGAGATGGAATCATCATGGAACATCTGAAGGAGAGGTTGTCGGAAACAGCCCGGTATGTATACCTGATAGACCGTTTTATGGGGGAGCTGCACGACCCTGTAGACTTTATCCTCCAGGATGGTGAACTTGATGGAGTCATTCATAGTGAGCTCCCCCTCCTCCATGATGGAATTGTAGATCTTCTGTATCTCCGGGTCCCCTTGTTGAGCTTTCCAGATCTCCTCATCAGATATGGGAAGTTCCTTGCGAGGTTCTCCCTTCACTGACATCATAGTGGCATACTCTGTTGGTTCATCAGAAGAGGAGTCACTGGGTGCTCTGGACAAGGCATCGGGTACCGTATTATACTTCCCCTTCCGATACTCCACGGTAAAGGTGAACTCCTGTAGGCGAAGAACCCACCGAGTGAGGCGTGTACTGGGCTTCTGTGACTTGAACATCCAGACCAAAGAAGAGTGATCGGTCACTACTGTAAAGGATCCACATTCCAAATAGTACCGCCATTTCTCCAATGCCCATACCACAGCCAAGCACTCTTTTTCCGTGGCAGAGTAATTCCTTTCAGCCTTATTCAGGCTTCTGCTCCCATAAGCCAAGACCTCTTCAGAACCTAATCCAGTTTGTTGGACCAGCACAGCCCCGAGGCCGACATCACTGGCATCCGTATACACCACAAAGGGCAGATTGAAGTTGGGATGTCCCAGGATGGGTGGGGAAACCAGGTGGTTCTTCAGGGTGTCAAAGGAACGTTGGCATTCAGGGGTCCACCGGAATTTGACTCCTTTCCGTTTAAGGTTGTTTAAGGGATCCGCAACCTCAGAAAAGTTCTGCACAAAACGGTGGTACCAACCGGACATACCAAGAAACCGTTGTACGGCCTTCAGGTTTGTTGGCACAGGGAAGTCCTCCACAGCCTTCACCTTCTCAGAGTCCACTTGGATTCCAGCTGCTGAGACCATGTGGCCCAAGAAACGCAGAGATGTTTGGAAGAACTTGCTTTTCTTCATGTTCACCGTGAGGTTGGCAGATCTTAATTTATCCAGAACAGCCTGGATGTCCGAGTAATGCTGTTCCCATGAAGCAGAGTAAATGATGATGTCGTCTAAATAGACGAAACAAATGCTTCCCCTGAGTTTTCCCAAGGTCATCTCCATTAGTCGTTGGAATGTAGCTGGAGCGTTCTTGAGTCCAAATGGCATGACTTTGAATTGGAAGAGTCCCAGGGGAGAGGCAAAAGCGGTCTTGTCAATACTCTCCTGGTCCATCCTGCATTGCCAGTAGCCATTATTCAAGTCGATGCTTGAAAAGATCGCTGATCCGGCTAGGGAGTCCAGGATTTCTTGAATTGTGGGTAATGGATAAGCATCTGTGTAGGTTACGGCATTGAGTTTGATGTAGTTGACACAGAACCTTGGTTTTCTGTCCTTCCTAGGGATGAGGACTACTGGGGAAGACCATGCTGAGGACGAGGGCTCAATGATATCCATCTCCAACATTTCCTCAATTAGCTCCTTCATCACCTGGAGTTTTGCTGGGGATAGCCGATAGGGTCTCTGCTTTATTGGCACACCTTGTGTGACAAGGATTTTGTGTGTGAGCACACCAGTACAACCCAAGCGAGAAGTACACACATCAGCGTTCTCCTGTAGCTGATCAAAGAGACAGCTCTTTCCTACGGCATCCATCTGGGCTCCCTCAATGACCTTCTTTAAGAGCTCTGCATCCAGAATAGCCTCAGTAGATGTAGCTGAACTTCGAGGGTTGATGGCAGAGAAGAAACAGAGTTGGCCCTTCCATCCCCACTCCGCAGGAGCGTCTGTGTCTTTCTCAAAGCAGTACTTCTTACTGTCCGTGTGGGAAGTGAACCAGTACTGGTTTGTCCTTATCTCAAGCTGCAAGCCGATGATGCACATGAAATCCAAACCAAGACAATAGGGCAAGCTAGGGCTTCTGAGGACAACACCACCACAGGTAAGGTGCAAGTATGACCCTGTAAGGTGAGTGCCAACTGCTGCCACCCTAAAGGCCATCTCCCTCCCCCATCTGCCAAGTATAGGGGATTTCCTGACCAAGGAATCAGATTTGCATGTTCAGGCTTGACAGCATGCCACATTTCCTCATTTAGAAGAGTGTAAGATGAGCCAGTGTCGATCATAGCTTTCCCCTTCTCCCGACCGATGGTCAGCGTCACAAACAACTGTTGTGGATAAGGCCTGGGAGACAAGAAAGGCGAAGTTGATGATGGGAGAAGTTGGGACGGAGGTAGGTGGGACATGGTACTCAAAGTAGGATTGTTTGCTGTAGACATTGATGGTTGCTGATGTTGCTGGTTGTAATTAGCAGATTTGTTCTTGCTTCTGTACTGGGGACAGGAATAAGGTGCATGGGAGCCCTTACACCGCCAACAGTACGTTGATTTGGCTGCTGCCTGGTTTGAATCTGATGCTCCTTGGTTCAAAGGTGGTTGCTGAGCTGTCTGTCTAGGCGCGACAACAGACTGGGCCTGGTTGGGAGCAGTAGTGTACCTTTGCTGTTGTAGTTGTTTTCCCCAATCCTTTTCCAGCTGCTGTCCCAGCCTAACCAGCTCATCGACAGAGTTCACCCGGCTGCTCCTCAACTGACAAGCCAACTGAGGGCGGATGTTTTTTAGTAGGAGCTGTATCACCTTAGCCTCTGTGATGTCTGTCTTCCAGCGGCGACAAAGTGAACGGTATCTGTAAGCAAAATCCCTTATGCTCTCATTCTCTCCTTGAATCTGTGTCCGTATTCTCTCCTCCAGTTCATCCATATAGTCTTCCGACAGGAAGGCAAAAAGGAACTTTTCCTCAAATTCCTTCCAGGTATGCGTCTCCAGCCTCATGACATCCCACCAATCTCTTGCCGTTCCATGAAGGACACTCCTCATAGTGGCAAGGATCTCCTCCTCAGTGAGCGGATTTAGGGACAAATAGTCATGACACTGTTCCAAATAAATTAAGGGATCACTGCAGTCCTCCATCCTCCCAAAGCATGGGAACTGCAACTTGATTGGACTTTTCCCCATGAACCTTCCTCTTGGCTCAGAGGGCTCAACTGGTGAGGACGTTTGTTCTGGCAAACCACCCATTTGCATGGTGGATTGCAGCTGTGGGCGCGTTTTCACCATAGGTGGCAGCACAGGTGAGTTGTCCAACTGGGCAGTCTGCATTGCAGTATGTGAAAACGTTGAAAGTAGAGGGAGGGTGTTCTGTTTTATTAGTGTAACCTCCTCAACTACGCTGTGCAAGTCCCGGCTGCATGCCATCGTTTCCTCTTGCAGCAGATTGACCGCCTCCGCCATAGGGGACATAACATCTTGTAGGTCTTTCAGGACATCAACATGCAATTTATTCATTCGCCATTTTACAGTATCAGTTATCTGCACTCTTAGGTATTGTGTGTGTTGATTCAACAACTCCTTAAAGTTTTGACATCCACATTCTGGCTTATTATCGATGGCCTGTTTGATTTCTCTTAGAGTCTGAGCCTGAGTCAAACTTGTCCTTGTGTTAAGTCGCTGCTCCGTTTGCATCTCCTTCATTTTCAAATTCAGGTTGACCATTGATCGTTCCAGAGTTTGTATACCTTGCACTGTTTGCATGAACAAATCGTTCTCCACTGGACCTGCAACCTCAAGTGGCAGAGTGGGCTCCCACAGGTCCATGTCAATTGGACACCTATCCGTTTGCATTGAATAACTCCTCCTGTCCCCCTGACTACTCCCAGGGGGCTCTGAATGTCCAAAGGGTGCTGCATCACCCAGTATGACCTCCTGACTTTCAGCAGGGGCTTCTGGTGATGTTGTGGAAGGTGTCTCAAACTGTACACTTCCCTGACCACTCACAGGGGGCGCCAGTGGTGCAATGGACAGTAAATCAGCCTGTACACCTCCCTGATCGTCCACAGGGGGCGCCAGAGGTGCAGTAGAAAGTGACTCCACCTGTATACCTCCCTGAAAGACAACAGGGGGCTCCTGTTGTCCTGGTGAAGATGAAACATCCTGTATGATTCCCTGGTTGTCAACAGGGGTCGCCTGTTGTGTGGGGTGCGACAAATCACTCTGTATTCGTACCTGTCTGACAGCAGGCACCTGTGGTACAGAGACTGTAGTATTTGAAACGCTCCCTTGAATGCCACCAGACGGAGTTATTAGTCGAGGAACGTTCCTTGTCTGTGAGAGCCTGTGGACCTCCTGGCCTCTAGGGGCAACAGAGGACCGCAAACGCCGAAAACGCTCCATGATATCCTCCATTTTGTTTGACATGACTGCATGAAATAAATGAAACTAAGCAAGTTGTTTTCGAAGGGAAAGAAACTGGGGTTACTATCGTAACCTCTAGTTTTCTTTTTTTTTCGTTGTTGGAGAAATAGAAATGAATGTGTTTTGTGTCCTCTTCCAGTTGACCTTTTAGTGTGACTTTCTTTTTTTTCCTTTTTGACTTTTTCCCAGGTCAATTAATTTTCCAAGTTTCCAGGGTTGTGGTGTCCGTTTTTTTCCTTATCTCCACATAAGAGATTGGTGTGTTTGATTTTTTCCTTTTAAAACCTGGGGTGCCATTTTTCTGTAGCGGTTTTACTCTTTCACATTTTCACATTCACATTTGCTTGGGGTGCCAGCCGGCTTTTCAACCGACAAATTGTTTAGAGTGAATACCAACCACAAGGATACATATTATCTCAGTCATGCAATCTGCATGTACAACATGAACCCTTAACTTACACACCAACACCGTCACAAAGAGGAAAAGACCACATTCAACACTTAATTTCAACACAATTCACATTAAAGAAAATAACACGCAGTGCAGTCCTTGTTTCAACTCAAAAATACCTTGTAGGATTTTATTCTCAGTTCAGTTCCACCTCCACGCACAAAAATACCCACAGTTAGCACAGTTAATCCAAAAGATCCAAAAATAAATGCTGCTTAGCAAACAGTTTCACGCTCAAAATAAACAAAAATAACGCCCTTCCAAACTCCTCCCGACCTCCGCGCTCCGCCTGTTAATAGGCTCCAAAGAACACTTTTAGCTCCAGCAGCAACCAGGCTCCCCTTTACCTTTGGTACCGTGGCGTGGAATCCTGGATTAATGGCCGGTCCCGATCCGCCGTTGTTTTTGCTTCGCCGACGTCCACTTTGTTTGTTTGTCTCGGTTCCAACGGAATCCAACGGTCCTCCCGACGCGGACTGTACTCGCGACGCACGGACGCTAAAACCCTCTTTAGCATAGACCAACACAAAGCCGAAAGGACGCAGCCTCTTCAGTTGTGAGACAAACGCTAACACAAACAAACACAGACAGTGACGGAGACAGCGGGGTGAGTTCCTGGTGTGCACTTCAAAGGGAGCGGGGTGGAGAGCGTGCGGAGAGAGAAAGGAGGTGATAGGCTGGCCGGTTTTGTGAATGGGGAGTGGAACTAGTGAATGAACGTGACGTGAAAATAAAACTCAGGGGGCGGACCGCCACAACGTTGGCGGTCACATTCATAGACACATAATATTGGTTGGTCGCTTCGCCTCCGGGGTGATGTCTCACACATCAAATTAACTTTGATTGATGTATTGTAGGCCAGTCGTGTGAGGGAAATCATGGAAACAATACCAAGAGATAGGGTGGCCGAATTAGAGAATACAGACAGTTTGGATTTTCAACTCATTGTTTCCCGCACAAGGCATTTCTTGCTGTTGGAGAGTGGTTGTGTCTCACACAATGCTTCTGTAGTATGTATTATTCCACTAAAAAGGTCAAAATGCTTGACCCCTTACTTTGTTAACATAATTATATCTCTCCCCGCCCCATAGCGTCCTTTCAGAAAACCATCCGCTGGAAACTCAATTTGAGTTCTGTCAAAGGGCATGGATGTGTGGTTCGAATGGAAAGACAGGGAGACGAGGATGATGCCAACTATACAGTATATTTTATGCAGAATCTGGATGTATTTATGTATAGAATGTGTGCGAAAAGGTTACATGCGCAGAATACGTGATAACCAGAATACAGTGAGTGTACATGAATGTCACAGGGAGATGGATTTGACACATTGCTTAAATGGATTTGGAACATACTGTAGGTATAAGCTTCGCCTGCATGTCAAACCCCTTCCTAGTTTAGGCAGACATGGAGTAATCATGGATTTGGTATACATTTCATATCCGCCACGAGACTCACGTGCGAGCGCGCGCGCGCACTCACACACACACACACACACACACACACACACACACACTCGTATTTCTAGGACATTTTATAAATGATATTTTGAAAATCTAACTCTAACCCCGAAGCATTAGTTATACATAGTTGCGTGCCAGTGATCAAACCTGTGTCCCTTTGGTAATGAAGAGGATGGTCTCTCTCTCTGACAGTTGTGGACAAAGTATATAGCTACTCAAGTAGTCAACTTACAAAGCTCTGAAATGTTTAACATTTCCCAAAGATTGGCTATTTTCATATTTTTTTTTAATATAGCTGTTTAATTCATAATATATTTTTGTAAGTTTGGGTCCCAAGAGTCCCTTCCTAGAAGTGTATGGGGGTCAAAAGTACAATATTTCTATTTAAAATGCAGCTTAGTGAAAGAAAGACAAAATGAGGAAGAAAAAAACCCTCCAAAATGTACTTAAGTACTGGTCTCTGACCTCAAGGTCAGACCCTGCTGCCTATGTCTGAGTTTCCTGCGGTGATGTCATCTCACTTCCTGTTTTTGTCCCTCTCCAGGCTTATCTCTGGGGTTGTGGGAGATGTGGTTTTCATGATTACTTTTCACTATGGGATGAAAGTGTTGCCAGCTGCCCTGTGGGCAGGGGGGCGGGGGGAATCAGACAAACAAACAAGATTGAATTCGTATATGACTGGGAAGGGAATGAAATGGCTGGCATTCAGACGTGCTTACTGGCATTGTGTTGACTGCTACTGCTGCTATCATTGAATTGGCCGACGGAAATGGAAGAAGCATCAGACTCCGCTGTGTTGTGAGATGACTCTTCTGGACTGCGGTGTATTGCTGTGGATAATGAACGCAAACATTGTAGTGCCAGCTGTTACCTTTGGGGGGAAAAGAGTGTGTGACTTCTGTCGCTTCCAGAACATTCAACCCTGATAAATACCATATCAGGGAATCAGGAGCGTCTTTATTTCTGGAAAATCGTCTGGCCACTATTGGTGTTGACGTCCTCCCCCCACACCCCCCCCCCCCCCCCCCCCCCCACAGTGCACTATTGACAAAGTGCCAGAAATAAACAGTTGCAAAAAATATTGCCATTCTCCTCGAAAAAAGTCTGGAGGACAAAGCAAACGCGTTTGGAGCCCTGCTCTGCTGCAGTCTGACGTGAGGCCGGGCTTATCTGGATTCAGGCCCTGCACTCGCTGTGGCAGGGTGCTCAGTGATTGATCACTATTCCTGTATAACCCCGGCTACCATCAGCCGGAGAGAGAGGGGGGATTGCCTGTTCCCCTGTGGTCAGGGGGAGCTAATGCTCCAGATATAGAAAATGATAATGCTGCAAGATTGATTGAATAAGAAATAAGAGAGAGAAAGCTCACAGAAGGACTGCAGAAGTGAGAGAGAGATGTGTTTTAAAAGGAGAGAGGATCAAGTGAACCGAAAGGGGGGACGGGGAGGTCGGTTGGTGTGCAGAGAGGGGCGATATAGGATTTCTCAATGTCACAGGAGGGGGGAAACTCTGCTCTGCAGTCGGAACATCAAAGCCGACTGAGAGTCACTCTTAATTATCCAGCGCTGAACTCAGCGATGACCGGTGGACAAAAATAGGAGTTTTTAAATCTTAACCGATATTGAAAACGTGGGAGATCCCACACACATAATGACACATTTCACGGATGTTTTTGTTTTTCACACAACGCACAGTCACACGCGCAAGGTGATTTGTCTACGAACCTGGGATCTCACAGAAATTTACGTGATCCAACTTCACATGGAGGAGGTGGATAGACAGACACAACTTCTGTGTGTGTGTGTGTGTGTGTGTGTGTGTGTGTGTGTGTGTGTGTGTGTGTGTGTGTGTGTGTGTGTGTGTGTGTGTGTGTGTGTGTGTGTGTGTGTGTGTGTGTGTGTGTGTGTGTGTGCGTGCGTGCGTGCGTGCGTTCGGAGTGCAATACCACAATAACAACAAAAACACACAAGAAAATAATGACATCTGGATGAACCGGGTGTGCATATATATGTGCTGCCATAATTCTATTGATTATCTTCCATTTCTGCTGGCCCTCAGGAGACAGTAGAAGTCCTCTTTAGTATTCACTGCCATGTTTCTGTTGCGGGTTATGCAACCCTCACTTCCCAGACAGCTCCACTCTCATTGCCGATTGTGGGCTTCTGTTTGAGATTCTATCACTGTTCCGTTCCCCTCACACTACAGGAGTAGCTGGAACTTTTCATTGTCACCTCAACTTCCATTGGATTTAATGGGACCAAATTGGTTTGGGGTTGTGTTCAGTCAGAATCAGAGAACACACTTCGATTCTCTCCAGGGATTTCTCTGTACAGTTCCCCTGGCTTGCTGAGGTTTTTGCATCCTTTAGTAGCAAAATGTCTGCACTGTGGGCTTAGGACAGAAGTCCAGCAATTTCCACTTGAGTTCTAAATGTACTGCTTAGTGATGAATGACTCCAAGACTGCGGAGTCAACATCACTGCAATGGCTCTGTGCAGAAACCCTGTCACCCACAACTAGGAAATAAACTACTAAATTAAGTAGTAACAAAATACCTTTTGACGCTTTGGGGGGAAATTCTATCTATCTGTGAAGGCGCGCAGTTCAAATCTTAAAAATGTGTCGTCCTCACCTTGCAGACTGCATATGTTTGAAAAGCTGCTCTGGAGAGTGACTCCAGAATTACTTCGCAAATGGCTCATTTCTAAGTCAATAGAACTCAAATAAATGATTGTGAGTAGTGTGTGAGTAGTATGTCTGTGGAAGAGCGTCAGAGTGTGACAGTAGAGTGTGTGTGTGTGTGTGTGTGTGTGTGTGTGTGTGTGTGTGTGTGTGTGTGTGTGTGTGTGTGTGTGTGTGTGTGTGTGTGTGTGTGTGTGTGTGTCAGAGTGGTTCTGTGAGTGGATGTGGTTAATTCCAGGTGCTGCCTATCTGCTGAGTGCTGGATGCCAATCATCAGCCTCTTCCAGTAATTGGTTGTGGTTGGCTACTTAATAGCACCAAACACCTGAGGAATTTGTCAGTACTTGCAGTAGTGCTGTCCCCTGCCATATTCTTGTCTATGTTTATATAATCTCTCAAGAACAGATTCAGAGCTGCGCTTGAATCTGTCGGTAGCCGTGTTGACAACCCATGCACATTGGCTACAAGTGGAAGTGATCAGGAAGTAAGCCGCACTTTACCCAATCAAATGTAGTTGGCGGGATTTACTGTACATGTGTGTGGCTCGTTCCCCACTGGAAACCAACCGAAACTCATTTAACAATAGCGTCCTCGGAGCCGACAAAACCACGGAAAGTTAGTAACATTTTAACTTGCTCTTTCATCATAGAAACAAGTGGGCTTATAACCAAAACGATCCATGTTCTTTGGGAGAAATGGTGTTAGTGTTCCGTGGAATAATATTGTTAGTGGGAATGAAAACATAGTCGCACCACCGGAAGTGGAAGGCTGAAGGCAGACCAAAACCCCGGTTTCCCTGAGCATGGGTCCTCCATACAGCTCCGCCCAGGGTCAAATGAACAAGTGAAAAACAGCAGAGGGTGCTGTTTTTCCTTTTTATTTGACGATGGGTTCCCAGATTGATGTTTATATAATTTGGTGTCCCTATTTGTGTTCAGTTAATCTTCGTTAAGCTTGCTTGTGTGCAAGTCTTTCTGAAGATGCATGTGTATGTGTGTTTGTGGTGGTTTGGGTCCACCTTGTGAATTGTTTGAACCCACTAAATGGTAGTCAGAGCAGCCTGACTGACAGTTTGGGCTTGTTGCTACTGCTAAAGAAGCTTGAGACACCTTAACTTTGACCAAACACTGTTGTGGAGATGGTACTGTGGCGCCAGCTTTTTGTAAATGGCAACTTTTCATTCAGGTTAAACTAGAGTAGTTAGATTTCTCATCATGTCATTTTTATTTTATATTAGGACAGTTGAGAGGTTTAAAAGCAATGTTAGGTTTAGGTTGGTTTATTTGTTTATTGTTTTGCGCCAGGTACTATTTTCTTCTTAATGTTTAAAATCATGTTTAAAATTATGTGTAAAATCATGTCATAAAAATAATGAATTGTCAAATCATGCAATTCTAACAAGAAAAAATAAATGGTCAATAAAACCCAGACTTCACTTTCCAACCCGTATGTGACAATCCTTCATTTCCCCTAGAGTAGACCAAAGGATTGTAACTGTGTGTGTGTGCGTGTATCTCAAAGATAAACATGCTTACATTAACAATGAGATGTTGCTGCGTATCCTGTGTATGTGCTTTAACTGCATCTCATATGTTTCTCGTCCTTTCGTATGAAAAACACAATATACAGAATCCTCTTCACTTCCTCCTTCCCTCTCCGAGCCCTATCAATCAGGGTGAATCATGGAACATTTATGGTGAAGTAAAATGAGTTCCTGAAAGACGCTGCGTGAAACCGATTCCATTAAGCATTGCATGATGACTCACCCAACTTGTACAATATCGCCACTGAGAAAAACACCCAAGTGACTCACAATACAACTGAATCCATTACAGACATGAAGGACCTTTTCATATGCACGCCGTGGACATGAAAAAGAAAATGGGATGCAGCGGAATCAGGCAAGAGATGGTAGAGACAAGAAAGAACTGTGAGTGAGAACATTCAGAGCCAAAAGCTGTCCGAGGAAATAGATAATGAGAGGAAGACGTTTTACTTTTGCATGAGGAGGTAGAGGTGTGAGAGTGAATTGGAGAAGCACTTTTAAACATTGATCAGCTGCCGAACTGAAGAGAAGCCCTCATTATCTGTCTCCCCCCCATCTCTCTCTCTATTTCCCCCTCTCTTGTACAGCAATAGACAGCAATTAGTCCAGGGGCCAAGCCATATTTTGGTACCACCTAAGGTGACCGTAAAGTTTTTGTATTTTTATCTTCCTACATGTCTCTAGTTTATATTTTGGTATGATAACCCTTCCAATCTTGTAGCTTAATGGCAGTTATCACTACCTACCGGCTAATGTATCCGGTAGGAGACACAAAGTAGAATCTTTGTGTCTCCTACACCCGGGCATCAAATTATTGCGACAAAAAACAAAATATATCCATGTATTCAAGGCTTCATGGGGTGTGCAATTGATAGAAAATAAATATTTTTTTGGGTGAACTCCTCTTTAAGTTTCCCAGGGGGACTCTCTACCCATTCAGCTATGGCCACCCTAGACCGAAGGAGGGTAAACTTTTACAAGCTTATGGAAAGCAGTCTTTTTGCAAACACCAAAAATCTGAGAAGTTATCAATTGCACACCCCATGAAGCCTTGAATACATGGATATATTTTGTTTTTTGTCGCAATAATTTGATGCCCGGGTGTAGGAGACACAAAGATTCTACTTTGTGTCTCCTACCGGATACATTAGCCAGTAGGTAGTGATAACTGCCATTAAGCTACAAGATTGGAAGGGTTATCATACCAAAATATAAACTAGAGACATGTAGGAAGACAAAAATACAAAAACTTTACGGTCACCTTAGGTGGTACCAATTTGTGAGAATATCAGTGTTGGCCCCTGGACTAAATAGAGCTGAGGAAAATCCAGGAACGCTAATTGTACTTGTCCTTACATTTCAAGAGGTTTAGTCATTTTGCGTTATTCCTGACCTACAGTATACTGATATTTACACAGAAGATATCTCCATTGGTTTTCAGTCCATCTTTCTCGATTGTCTTTGTGCTCGTCTAACTCACAGACCATTTCCAGTTGTAACTGCGTATTAACCATTAATAGTCATTAGCTGACTGCTGTGATTGGCTGAGTGTGAGAAAACCTGGAAACAATTTCAATCCAAAATCCATGTGTAATCTAGAAATGAACACTGCAGCTAATGCTAGCTCGGTAGTTGATGCAGGACATTTGCTAGCTTCATGTAACTCTATTGATGAGGGCTTAGGGACAATAACCACTTTCATCTGGTGCAAAAATAGCAGATCTACAAGCCCACAACGCATCACATCGCGGCTTGTTGTGAGCTTGTAAAACAGTTATTTTACTGCAACACTGTCGTAAGATGGCCCACACATTGATGAGGACCCTAAGTGGGACAAGTGCAGTGGTGTAAAGTACTAAGTACATTTACTCAATA
Organism: Gymnoscopelus microlampas; assembly: GCF_963454915.1. NCBI lineage: Eukaryota > Metazoa > Chordata > Actinopteri > Myctophiformes > Myctophidae > Gymnoscopelus > Gymnoscopelus microlampas. The sequence goes on from NC_139945.1 coordinate 30,573,462, forward strand.
CTGTACTTAAGTACACTTTTGAGGAATTTTCACTTTACTTGAGTATCCAATTTTCTGTACTTTTGCTTCAACTCCACTAAATCTCAGAGTCAAATATTGTACTTTTACTCCACTACAATTATTTGAAAACTTCACTATTATCATTTTCTTGTGTCTGGGGATTGTTTTATATGTACACAAACATTTTTGAAATGACACCGTAGGAATACCGTAGGAATGTGTTCAGCATGACAACTCGAATGGCAACTGCTATTATGTATGCTACTTTATGGGCGGCCATAGCCGAAAGGGTAGAGAGGCCACCTGAGAAACAGAAGGTCCCTGGTTTGCGTTCCAGCCATAGACAGTAAAAACGATGGACAAAGTTACGCCCATAGACTTTACAGACCGTAAATGAAGCCTATTTTTCAGCAATTTCAAATCCGCCATCTTTCAACAGTATATCCAGAACACGGAAATGAATGCTATTGGTTGGGACCAGACCGGGGGTGGAGAATGAATGCTATTGGTTGTGTAGCTTGTCAATTAAATCATCACAAGGTAGCCACGCCCCTCCTACAGTCAATTCAACTTCCTATACAGCCTCAATTTACAACTCAGAAGCTGGCCCCTTGGTTCCAGTCCCGGCTGGCTTTCTCTGACCAGGCTGGGCTTTGGGTTGAAGTGTCCCTGAGCAAAGACACTGAACTCCTCATTGCCCCCCTCCAGCTCATCATTACAATCTGAGTGAGCAGCCACCAGCTGGGTGAAACATAATTTCCCTCGTGGGACTAATGTCTCCCCTTCCGCCTTTACTGTACCACCCGATGCTACCCCGGACATATCATGTCCCCAATATAACTTGTTAAACTACCGTAACAATAAACTCACCAATACTGTTGATTGTATTTGTCAGCATTGTAGTGTAGTCCTTTTCTCTTTCTGCATGTCTGCTGTTTTAGCGCCACGCACTGACGGTACAGTATGAAAATGATTTGAAAACAATCAACCATGAATGTATTAACCCTTTAAGACCGGGAACGCATCAGTGTCATTTTAAGATTTCTTTGGCTATTCAAAAATAGCAAATCTACAAGCTCATGAGCTTGTAGATCTGCTATTTTTGAAAAAGTGTGAACACTTCTGGGGGGTCCCTGGAACAAAATGTTTTGAGATGGGGGTCCATGGTCAAATACATATCATTTTGGGTGGTCCTTTGAGAACCACTGATATTATAGCAACATAATGTTTTTTCAAAAAACTGTTAGGATTTAGAAGACATTTGTAGAATCCCCAGAAGCAAAGATTTGAGTTATGTTCTCTTAAAAAAATATATGTATATTCACATTTGCACAAAATGTTCACGATTTTCTCCAACAATTGCCAAAGAAATCTGAAATGACAGAGATGCGTTCCCGGCTTGAATGGGTTATGAGAATCAATTACCCAACATCGGGGGCCGCATGCTGCTGTAGATATGTTGTAAACCGCTTTCTAAAACAAAAGCGAATATCTGACGTCGTACAGTGTCGAATAGTGGTATTCATAGTCAAATAGTTGAATAGAGGAATACTCCGTGTAACCCCTATGGATACATGTGCGTGTACGTGTTAGCCTTTGACAAAAGTAGGGAGTCATTATGTGCATAATAGTATCCGTCTGTGCATTCTAAAGCAAGTGTATAGTGTGAGACGCATCTTTCTTCATGTGCTGCAGAGTGTAGTCAGTGGTGGAAAGTAACTAAGTACATTTAACTAAAGTAGTTAACCCCTAGACCACCAGTTGGGGACATAATACAGGTCAATCTTAAAAGAAGAAGACGAAAAAAGAGAGGCAGGGAAAGGTTGAACAAAAATAGTTTGCTCTACTTGTGGTGTTCATTTTTTGGGATGGCAGAGCCCTTCATTGCCCCCATTGCTCCTTCACATTACACTACTAGACCCGCTCATCTACTGGTCTCCTCTCATTTAAATCTTTCTACGTTTCCTCATCTCTAGCCATGCATCGGGGTATTTTCACTCACTCTCTCTCTCTCTCTTTCTCTCTCTCTCTCTCTCTCTCTCTCTCTCTCTCTCTCACTCAGAGAGCCATTCGGTCACACACTCTCATGCCATCTGGTGCCTGTATTCCCTCAGCCAGATGCTCCAAAACCCCAAACATCAACAGTTTCTCTAGTGGAAGACTTAAGAGGCTGCTGGTTGCCCCCGCTGTGTTGGTTATGGAGGCACAACACTGTGGTATGCAGTGTTGTGCCTGAACGCGTTCAATGAACGATCGTTCATGAACTCGTTCATATTTTGGGCGAACGTGAACTGAACGTACTGTATATCCGCTAGATGAACGTTATTGTGAACGCGTTCATTCTGGCGTTTGTGAACGGCGTTCTCTCTTCGTTCAACTTCGTTCAAGAGTGTCCCAAATTTCCATGGTTACATCGGTTTGTCATGTTGTATTTCATCCTATTCTGTGTTTCCGAGGCGTCCTGAACGCACCATCAGCCCAAAAAAAGAAAAGCAAGGCTGTGTCTAACATTCATCTGCGCAGCGCGCCGAGCGCGGAGTCCGAGCAGCACAGACAGTTACGGTCACTCGGCCAGGGCGAAGGGCTGACACTTTATCCGCTCTGCGAAGCTCATTTCCCGGCCACAAGCATTTGGAAGTTGACTTGTGTCTCTTCCAAAGTATCGGTGTTGTTTCCTTGGCTTCACTGCCGACAAAATTAACTTGAAGCTGGGCTGAATCAATAAGTAAACACCGCGGAACGGCGAGATGAGTTTGGGATATCACAACAACAACGTGGCTGATGCGTCGTAGCACAGCCGACTTTAGGACGGTAGCCCCGGCCCCCGAACCTCTGAATGACCGTCATATTGTAGTCTGGACGTCCGACCCGACTTTATTTTGGCATTAAAAGTGGACTTCTGCATCTGGCTTTTGATGTTAACAGTGTCATACACTCACTTTGACAAGCCCCCAGCCCGCCCCCAAGATGAATGAAAATCTTTAGAAAATAGCAGATCTACAAGCTCCTGTTGTGAGCTTGTAGATCGGCTACTTTCCAATAGCCAAAACCTAAATAGGGCTGAAGTGATTCATGTATTTGTAAAATCTACAAAGTAACTAGTAACTCAAGTTTTGAAATAATTAAAAATAAAGTACAGTACTTGAATAAATGTGCTTAGTTACTTTACACCACTGGAAATAATAAATATAGGGTGCTTTGTGTATGTACACCAGAGAGGATATAATGTATAAGAAAATTAAATAAATAACATTGGTTTTATAATGAATTGGATAAATAATAGAAGTATAGTAATAATAATAAATAATATATTTGGATGCATCCTGCTCCATATACAATACAATGCACTGCTTTTCAGTTCATCATTCAAGTTTGAGCCAATAAAAAATATGCGATTAATATGCGATTAATCGCACTAATATATATTGAAAAAAAAAAAGAACGAAAAAGAACTGAACTAGTTCATTTTTTGAACCATGAACTTTAGTTCAAAATTTTGAATTATGAACTGAACTTTGAACTAGTTCATTTTACAATTTGTGAACTGAACTTTGAACTAGTTCATATTTTAAGTGAACTTTCCCAACACTGGTGGTATGTTTAGAGTGTTTTCCCTGGCATGAACCAGTGTTGTAGTAGATGCATGATGTGGCTCATCAGATGGAGCTTATTTGAACTGTTTGGTGCAGCAATGTTTATTTAGTTGATTAAGGCTTTGACTGACTGGATATTAACTGTTCTCACACACATGGAGTCACCAGCCGCTTCTTTTCACCTGACAGTGATTTGTCTCTCTGGGAGTGTGTAAGGCGTGTGGAGGAACACGCTATCCCTCCCAATTCTGCTCCCTGCTGTACAACCCTGACCAACCTGTAGGCAGTGGTGGAAAAAGTACTCGCATCTTTTACTTAAGTAAAAGTATCAATACTGCAGTGTAGAAATACTCTGTTACAAGTAAAGTCCGGAAATCAAAATGTTACTTGAGTAAAAGTACAAAAGTATTGGCATCAAAATATACTTAAAGTGCCAAAAGTAAAAGTAGCCTACTCATTGTGCAGAATGTCCCATTTCACAAGTTCATAATGTATGCAAATCTTTTGAAAATAGCCGATCTACAAGCTCACAATGCGTCGCGATGCGACGCATTGTGAGCTTGTAGATCGGCTATTTTAAAATGGCCGAAATGTATATAGGGCTGAAGTGGTTAATGAATGTTTTGTGATAATAATCTAAATCTAAGTAACTAGTAACTAAAGCTGTCAAATAATTGTAGTAGAGTAAAAGCACAATATTTGCCACTGAGAAGTAGTGGAGTAGAAGTAAAAGTATTGAAAATGGGAAATACTCCAGTAAAGTAAAACATCCTCAAAAGTGTACATAAGTTCAGTACTTAAGTAAATGTATTTAGTTACTTTACACCACTGCCTGTATAGGATTCGCTAGTGCAGTGACAGAGATTGCGCTCCCCTGTCCTGCCAGCATCCCACTCACAAACTAGCTCTTTCTCTTTAAAAAAAAAAAATTAACTGGGTTTCGACACGTTTTGCATATATACATATTTTAAGTTTGGCCGATGTTGACCATTTTAGCTGTTATGATGTACACATGTGTTCCAATGTTTCCCTTTGTTTACACCTCATTGAGATTGAGATTTGTTTCTCATCCTCATGCCAGCGTTTTTTACCTTAAATTGACGATCTTTGGAGAGCCACGTTGTAGACACGGAAGTAAACAAAGAGTGTCTGGGGGTGGGGGAGGGGCTCCTCTATCCACCGGAGCAAAAACATTTTTACCGCCATCGGCCATTTTGTTGCTATAGCCCATTGAATAGGCTCGTTTTCACCAAAAAAAGGAGAAATCCGAGCTAGCTACTTTAATTCGGTTGCTTTGGTTCCAGAACACATTATTGCACTAACCCCCCCCCCCCCCCCCCCCCAAATAACGACCAACAACAAACAAAAATAGTTTTAATAATTGTATTTATTTATTATTATTATTTTCATACATTATTTTCAGGGGGTGCTGCAGCACCCCCAGCACCCCTACTTCACGCGGGTATGAGCATACGTCCTTGGCAGGCAATGTGTTAAGTATGGAAAGGTTTATAACAGACTGTGGGTAGACCCAGGGGAGGATTACCCAACGGGCCGACTGGGCCCAGGCCCAGGGGCCCCTGAGCCAGGGGGGCCCCTGAGCTTGAGCTTTTTTTTAATTTTTTATTAAAACATTTATTTTTTTATTTTTTTTATGTTTAAAAAAAAAAAAAAAAAAAGATATCGAACTGTTTGGTGCTACTAAATGTTTATGAATTGAATACCAAGGACCTCAATGGAAACAACTGTACTTGTGCTGTTTTTTACATTTCTGCCTAATATTCAATCAATCAATCCGCAAGACCATCACTGTTATTAACTTTGCAGGGGCCCCTGCAAAGCCCTTATGTACACATATATATATATATATATATATTATACATATACATATATACATACATATAATGAAATATTCAATCAATCAATCCGCATGACCATCACTGTTATTAACTTTGCAGGGGCCCCTGCAAAGCCCTTATGTACACATATATATATATAGTTGACGCTTTGAAGCAGGGGTTTTCAACCTTTTGACCCCCCAAAATAATCATAATTTTGAACTGGGGACCCCCCCACCCACCTGACAAGCACTTGGAATGTAGGAGTTGAGGCATTACATTTTGCTTGACTCGGTTCCACACATAAATGTTGTGATAGCAGATCTACAAGCTCACCACGCCTCACGTTGCAAGGCATTGTAAGCTTGTAGATCTGCTAAGTTCACAATTTTTGCTTCTTATGGTATTTGATGATTTGGCCAATGTTTGATCGTTTTTTATAGTATAGTTGGTTAGATACTTGTGATTCAGTAATGGTCTTTTCCCCCTTTTATTTAGGTATGAATAAGGTCTTAAAAGTCCTTAAATTGTCACTTCACTGTGATCTGGGGAACTCCCCAAAATCATGTCGGGTCCGGGTCCCGACCCACAGGTTGAGAACCACAAGCATGGCCATGACATATATGGGCATGGCTTCCTGCTCTGAAACCCTCTCTGCGCATCTCAACCAATCAAAGCGACTTTGTGACGCGTAAACCAAGGAAGCTATTGAAAACACCGCGGTGGCTTGAAAAACAGGATAACTGATACAGGCTTCTAAATAACCAAATTAAACCGTTAATTAAAAACGGCTAGATTAGAGTACATGTGTCATTAGCAACACAAAGGAATATAAGGCAACGCTTGGCAGTTGGCACAAGGTAAGACATGGCTTTTTTTTTTAACTGTGCACTGCCTTTTATTATGTTGTTAATAGAAGTGGCTTAAACGTATTTGTGGGTGAATTTGGTTAAATGTGTGCTGTTGGCTTTAATAGCCTGTAGATCCTGTGTAGTGCAAATACTGTGACAGTCAGTTGACAGGCTGGAAGAGTGTGTTGATAGTTACTGTTGTCCCCAGATTGCTGGTTTTATTGTTGTTTGAGTTATAGTGAAAACATGCATTATATTAGCCTATCTGCCGCCGTGCAGAGACGTTTTTAACCGAAAAAAACAACCTATTAATTTCCCTTAATAACCGCATTTTAACCGCAACATTTCTGTCTCTAGCCCAAATGTAACAAAGGCCTTGTACTTTTCTAAGTCACCCTTGAGTGCCTGGACCTGGATTTTGTGTGCCTTATGGACAGTCGTGGAAAGTAACTAAGTACATTTACTTAAGTACTGAACTCAAGTACAATTTTGAGGCATTTGTACTTTACTTGAATATTTCCAATTTCCAATTTCTACTCCACTACATTTTGGATCCAAATATTGTACTTTACTCCACTACATTTATTTGAAAACGTTACTAGTTACTAGTTACTTTGTAGATTTTGATTATTAGCCACTTCAGCCCTGTATACATTTCGGCCATTTGACAATAGCAGGTTTACAAGCTCACGATGCGTCTCATCTCATCGCGACGCATTGTGAGCTTGTAGATCGGCTATTTTCAGATACATTTTCAGATACATTTTTTATACATTTGAAAACTTGAAATGGGACATTCTGCATAATGAGTACTTTTACTTTTGGTACTTTAAGTACATTTTGATGCCAATACTTTTGTACTTTTACTCAAGTACATTTTGAATTCCGGACTTTTACTTGTAACAGAATTTCCATATTGATAATTTACTAAAGTAAAACATTTTCGTACTTTTTCCACCACTGCTTGTGGACATTATGGCTCCTCTCTCTCCTGAGTCAATTGTGTTTGTTGGAGCACCCGGCCAAGCCAGAGGCACCACAGAGGAATCAGACCCCACTCTAAACAGGCAGATACTTTAACCATGCACCACACATGCCCCCACCTATCTGTGTGTTTACGTACATGTGTACTTTTATCTGTGTATGTTTAAGAGTACAATCATAAAGTGTCGGGTGCCTGTAGGATGTGTTTGAATAATAGAGTAGCCTATAGTTCGTAAGGTGCTCTGTGTGTGTGTGTGTGTGTGTGTGTGTGTGTGTGTGTGCGCGTGCGTGCGCGCGCGCGCGCGCGCGTGTGTGTACTGTACTGTAGGTCCTGCCTTTTAGATACGTGTGTAAAGTTGTTTGCACATTTATGTGCATGTACAGCAGACTCTGTGTGTGTGTTATGCGCATGCCTGACTCTCGCCTCTCAAAACAAGTCCTTTATTCACAGCTTGTTAAAAGGAAACGGGCCCCTGGAGGCCAAAAGAAGAGGTTCAAAGACAACATGAAAACAAACTTGAAGAAGTGCCACATAGACCTAAAAGCTTGGGAAGACATGGCAACAGACAAGGGCGACCTAGGAGAAACCTTGTCCGTGAGGGTGCTGCACTATGTAACGATGACCTCCGCCATGTTGCACAAGACAAGCGCAGACTCAGGAAGGAGAGAGCAACCACCAAACGGGTCCAACCCAAACCCATCACCACTACATTCCCCTGTGCACGCTGCACAAGAATAACCGGGTCCAGAATTGGCCTCTTTGCCCACCTGAAGACCCACAAGGACCAAGAAGGCGGACAGTCATACTCGACTACGAGCAGTGTTGTATTGGTGATTTGGTTAGTGGAGGGACTCTATTTTAAAGACGTCACGCGTGCGTCGCTTACCACCTACACTGCAGGTCACACAATGGACAATTGATATGCATCTAGGCTCATTCCTATGTTAATTCATACTGGTGTGACCCCTGGCAGTCGCCAGCCTTTGTAAACTTTGTTGAGGTGTGAATTTAAGGGTCGTGAAATCTATGCATATGCATGTGCATGTGCGTGTGCTCCTGCTTCAAAAAAGGGGTTGCACGGCGTGTTACCGCGTTCCATGACCAATGCATCCCTGACTACGAGTGACCGCCGATGATTGTGTGTGTGTGTGTGTGTGTGTGTGTGTGTGTGTGTGTGTGTGTGTGTGTGTGTGTGTGTGTGTGTGTGTGTGTGTGTGTGTGTGTGTGTGTGTGTGTGTGTGTGTGTGTGTGTGTGTGTGTGTGTGTGTGTGTGTGTGTGTGGGCAGACAGACAGACAGACAGACAGACAGACAGACAGACAGACAGACAGACAGACAGACAGACAGACAGACAGACAGACAGACAGACAGACAGACAGACAGACAGACAGACAGACAGACAGACAGACAGACATCTGTCCTATAGGGCTGCGGTACCGCTTCACTGACAGTAGCAGCTGAAACAGTCCTCTGTTAGGATGACTAGGGCAGCGCATCTCAAAGTGAGGTCCGATCCGCAGGGAGATGAATTAATGTGGCCTCAAAATCAGTTTTACCGCGTTAACTGTTATTTTATGGCACAAGATCTTTTCAGATGGGGGTCAGCGGCCAAACACAAGACCAATTAGGGGTCCTTGACAGGAAACTGTTTGAGAACGAGTTGGCTAGGGCACTGTTTCCCAAACAGTGGGTCGGGACCCATGTCTGGGCGCACCAATTTGTATAGGTCATGGGTAAATATGCTACATTTTCCTACATTTAAAAAAATACATAATATTATTTAAAAAGATGTAAAAAAGTTTAAACAAAAAAAAATCATCGATAATAATTCCAAATTTTTTCAAAAGTATTTCATTAAAAAAAGAAGACAAAAACATTTATGAAGTAGTGAAAATAGCTGATCTACAAGCTCACAACGCGGCGTGAAGCGACGCGTTGTGAGCTTGTAGATCTGCTATTTTCCCTATTTGGGCCCTGGGCAAATGTCTATAATTTCTCTTTTACCACTGGGCTAGGGTGTTGCATCCTGGATGGAGGGAAGCTCTGGGCTGTCTGCATGACTGTCTGCAGCACATTGTCTGTGGAGGGCAGTGCAGTTCAGTTCCCATGCCAGACTGTGATGCATACAGTTACAAATGCTCTCAGTGGTGACCCCCAGGGGTACCAGGGGGGTACCAGGGGGTCCACAGCAAAATGTATTAATACAGCGTCAGAATCACGCTATGAGCTTGTAGATCTGCTTTTTTTTTAATTGGGAAAATGTGTGCAAATCTTTGAATATGTATGTTTTTGTTCAACTCAAATCTTCTCTTCTGGGGGGTCCCTGGAACAAAATATTTTGAGATTGGAGTTGAAAGAGATGTTGCTGTGCCTACATTACATCATGTAGACATATTTACATTACAGGTAATAATAATAATGTAATGTAATGGAGCAGTAGTGAGACATGATTCTGTGAGTTGCACATAAACACAGAAGAATGTGTTTCTTCTAATACATCACTCCATTCTCCACTTTTAGGCCACTTTTCTTTCCTCTGTGCTACTCATCCTCAGCCACCCACCTCTATACCGCCACCAATGTCACCATGCCTTCATGTCTCCTCTCTCTCCCTTTGAAGGCCTCAGTCAGACTTAAAGATCAAGAGGTCTATGGCTTAACATTTCCCTCAGAAATGAAAAAAAAACTGACTGAAACTTCAGAGGAAAAGCCCAAGACGAAGAGCAAAGGATTTCATCTCACCCTCACACACACACACACACACACACACACACACACACACACACACACACACACACACACACACACACACACACACACACACACACACACACACACACACACACACGCTTTTCCTTCTCCATCGCTCAGTGAGATGTCACTCACACATACATGTAGCACATAGCTGCAGCAGAGACACTTCATCATGCTTTTCTTAAAAACTGCAGTTGTTTGAAAAGACCAATTTAACCCATTAAGACCGGGAACGCATCTGTGTCATTTTTAAGATTTCTTTGGCTGTTCAAAAATTGCAGATATATACAAGCTCATAGCACGGCACCAAGTGCAGTGCTATGAGCTTGTAGATCTGCTATTTTTGAAAAATCGTTGAATATATTATTCTACTTAATGTCTTCTAAATCCCAACATTTTTTTTGAAAGAAAACTTATGTTGCTATATCAGTGGTCCTCCAACTTTGTCTGTCAAGCACCCCCCAAAATTATATGTATTTGGCCGTGGACCCCCATCTCAACATATGTTGTTCCAGGGACCCCCAGAAGCACAGAGTTAAAAATGTTTAAACATATATAGGCCTATTCAAAGATTTTCACAAATGTTCACGATTTTTCCCAAATACCAGACCTACAAACTTGTATATCTATAGCCAAAGAAATCTAAAATGACAGACGCGTTCCCGGTCTTAATAGGTTAAATGTAACATGGTAAAACGTTGATGACAACTGTCAACTCTCCCAGGAGCGAGCTGAAAACCCATCTACTGGAGCATGCAAATTGAAACATCACCGGCATCATTTGCCACTTATTCACTAGCTGCGAGTTTAGCTTGATTAAGTACTGGCACAACATGCCTGTCAAGGACCTTCCCAGTAATTAACTTATCCGCCCGTCCACTTCGTTCTTGTGGCGTTCACTAAGTAAGTCCCTTTCACTTCCACCCTTGTCTTCTTTTCATCTTTTTTTTTTTCTTTCATTTGCACTGATGTTTCTACCACACTTCCTTTTCATGTGTTTTTCATTTTGTCACTGTTGGGCAGAAACCTTTTATCTCCATATCTCATATTTTTACGTTTTTAGTTTACTTTAGTTTTTTCATAAATGAATGCCCTGTTTTTTTGCTATTTTTGAAACAATTCTAAACATTTTGAAATGATTTGAATTTGTTTCACCTATATAAAGACATGCCCAAATGCCTGTTCGAAAGGTAAGGTGTTAAGTCTGTCTGTGGGTTTTATTTATATTTAATCAATGAATAGTATTGAGCTTGTGACAAAATAATACCCACAGTGGATCCACTGGAACATGGAAAAGAGTTTTCTTTTTCGGGCCATATTTTCGCCAGTGCCTTTCCAATTATCCCTAAACGTCTTTGCCCTTTTTTTACTATTTTTAAAAACATTTTCAAATAGTTAATATAGCCGATCTACATCGACACGTTGTGTGCTTGTAGATTGGCTGTATTTGAAAATGTTTTTAAAATAGTACAAAAAAGTTTAGGGATAATAGGTAAGGCACCGGCGAAAATAGGGCCCTTCTTATTTTTTCCATTCCCTGAAAAGTAACGGTTTTGGACAACATACAAGGTTTCCATCCGACAGTGACGATTTGTTGCTCGCTCAATCTACGTCCCTCCTCCTCCTCCTCCTCCTCCTCCTCCTGCTCTCAGAAGTGCAAACTTGAGCTCATAGTGGTTATAAAAATTTGATGACAGAAAGTCTGGGCTATTGATTTTGTTACTTGCACATCTGTGGAAGTAGTCAGACATTGATACTGAGAGAGTGGTGCTGTTACAGCCTCAGTGACAGGAACACAGATGAGTCTGTCTGAGGCTTCCTTCTGAAAGGAAACACCAGAGTACAGAGCAGATCTTTTTGTCTAATGAAAGAAAAGTTTTGTGGGGGTTTCGGCGTTGTCAGATGAGGTCACTCCTGGCCTGTTCCTGCTCATGTGAAGTTGTCAACACCCTTATGAAGATCCGGTGCATGATGGGGGGGAAGACGCTTAGCGTCTGTGTGCTCATGTGTGTATGTACATATTTTTGACAGCCAGCAACGGTTGACTAGACCTCATAACATATACAATTATCCACACACACGCGCATGCACGCACCCACCCACGTACGCACGCGCGCGCACGCACGCACGCACGCACGCACGCACGCACGCACGCACGCACGCACGCACGCACGCACGCACGTACGCACGCACGCACGCACGCACGCACGCACGCACGCACGCACGCACGCACGCACGCACGCACGCACGCACGCACACACACACACACACACACACACACACACACACACACACACACACACACACACACACACACACACACACACACACACACACACACACACACACACACACACACACACACACACACACACACACACACACACACACAGCTTAATAAGATTATCAGAGATGTGACCAGAATCAAATTGCTTGTGGCAGGCAGGAGCAGGTTCGTCGGTGAAGGAGGTGGAGGAAGGGAAGCCCATCAGTACATAGAAAGTGCACTCCAGGTCATGATTAAGCCTATACCACCTCTGTTGTAGCAGGTTCTTAAAGGGTGGTAGGAGAGTGATCAAAATGCGTCTTTGGGGATAGCACTCACAGCCTCACAGCTAGAAGGTCCTGGGTTCGATTCCCGCTGTGGGCGGCGGGGGGGGGCGTGTCCTCTCCTCCGCGTCATCAGTGCCCATGCCCTAAGTGGGGTTGGTGAAAGGGCCTTTCTGTGTGGAGTTAGCATGTTCTCCCTGTGTCCCCTAGGGTAGCTACCCTCACACAAATGCAGTAATCCTGGTCTCTATACTTTACTGCCTCCCGCTGGTCAGCCGGGTCGCCTGATGGAGGGGAAAGGAACTGGTTGGAATAACGTGGTCCTTCCACGCGCTACGTCCTACCGGGGAAAATCCCCTCTGTCAGGTGATAAGAAGCGGCTTGCTCACTCCTCATGCATTGAAGGAAGCATGAGCTCAGTTCGGGGCTCTCCCCAGGCTGGCAGAGGGTGAGTAGCGCCCAGGTTACAGCTTAGGCATTGGCACTGGGTGAAAAAATGATTTACAAAAATCGTGGGATAAAAAATAAAAAAGACTTCTTTAGTTCACCCACAAGTAACATTGTGTCATTTTGTACTCACCTTAGTGCCAGCGGAAACCTGGATACTATTTTGTTTCCTTTCTTTTCTTTACTTAGAGCTAAACAGTACACTAACATATCTTCCTGAAAAAGAATATTGCTTCATATTTGATCAGCACTTTTTTACTTTGTGCTTTGAGGTGACCCCATGGGCGGGTCATGCTACCCTCCTAGTTTATCTGCATGTTCTATAGTCACATTCTCATTGACTTTGGATTAGATTTCCTTTTCATTTGTTAGAAGGTTACTCAGAGCTCACTGCATGAACAGATACAGTAAGTATTTACAATGTACTGTTATTGTAGAGCAAATATACTGTCCTCACCTGATTGAGGTATGAGTAAAGCCTGCTAAATTACGAATCCTTCTCACATCTTTACTCCCTCGGTCACCTCATCACCCAGCAGCATGACAATCCTTTGGCTTTTTCTGTATGCAAACCTTTTCTACTTCATTCATTGCACACTTTAGCCTTGGTTTTAAGCACCTTAAAAAGAAGGGAGAGTGTGATTACCTATTGAACCAAATAACCAAAACATAAGTGTGTAATCCACCACCCTGTCTACTACTTTCACCACTCTAGCATGCACTGAATTACTTTAATCAAACATAAGCTGCTTGACAGATAACTGAGTAAACTGGTTTCAGTTTCTAAACACTGATCAATTTAAACTTAATTTAGTGGTTAATTTTATTTAGACTTGACATATGAGAGAAAAAGCGAGAGTCGATCTTGTAACATTTTCTTGTAACAATTTTCACAATCTGTTAAAATTTGATTAAAGGGAATTGCCGATTTACAACATTAATCCCATTATTCGTGTGAAGGACTCTTTCAGAGGCTTCTCAGGGTCTCCACTAATCCACCTCAAACTAAAGGGTGATAAAACCTTCTCTTTGGCTGGTCCAAAACTATGGAACATTGGAGGGTCTGCCCCTTCCCTCGACACTCTTAAGTATAAAAACGCCTCTTCTCCCTAGCCTTTGAACCATATACTCTATTTTCTCACCCACACCCCTCGTTTTTATCGACGTTTCCTTCTGCAATTATATTGGTGTCATCTAACGTTGTTTTTATTCTCTTGTGTTAGAGGGATATTTCACCCCCCAAAAAAAAAACATATTTTTGTTTTTGTCACATTCCTAAGCCAATAATTTGATGACCGGCAGCGGTTCCGGTACGAGACACAAAGAGTCTCCTTTGTATCTCCTACCGGAATCACTGCCTACCGGTCCGCTGGTCATCAAATTATTGTCTTAGGAATGCGACAAAAACAAAAATACACCCATGAATTCAAGTCTCCATGGGGTGACTAATCGATAGAAAAAAAGTCAAACACTGATTTATTATGATGCACAGCACTTTGGTCTACTTCGGTTGTTTTTAAATGTGCTTTATAAATCATATTGACTTGACTTGACACCAAAGTACCTTGGCCATGCCCTTATGTTCTGGCATAAGGGCAGAACATAACCCCTTTACTGGGCCGAGGAGCGTTGTACTACTCTCCTTCCACCGGCCCTGCCTGGACTCCCCGTAGACCAGGGGTGGGCAACTTTGATGATGGAAAGGGCCACTATATTTCCACACTCACTCCAGAGGGCCAGACTGTCGGGCAGACACCTCTTATCTCTGTATTTTAACTTTTTTCGTAAATGAATGCTATACCTCGCCATTCTATGTCACATAAAAATAGCAAAAATAGCCAATCTACAAGCTCAAAACGCGGCACGATGCGTTTTGAGCTTGTAGATCTGCTATTTTTTTTATTGGAATCCTGATTTTTTTTCTATTTTTTTATTGGTATCCTGAAAAGTAACATTTTTATTTAATTTTAAATGCATTTAGTTATACTTATGTTAACTTTTTGAAATTAAATACAAATACATTGGACATAAAAAATAATTGTAATACTAGTCATTGAGCTACTAGACTAGAGAAGTAATTAATATCCGATATTAACCTGCAGGCCGCATTAAAGTCTTCTTTCAATCACCATATATTTTTTCATATTGATGATAAAGTAGGGTATGCTGTAGGAGAGGCGTGGCTACCTTGTGATGCTTTGATTGACAAGCTACACAAACAAGCATTCATTCCCCACCCCTGCTCGCTCGGGTCCCAACCAATAGCATTCATTTCAGAGTGCACCGGATATAGAAAGATGGCGGATTTTAAATTGTTTAAAAATAGGCTTCATTTACGGTCTGTATAGTCGGTTACATGTCGCCTTTCCGACATGTCGCCTTTCCGACGTTAACGAACCTTATACCTAACCCTAACCCTAACCGCACGCGGAAGCCACTAGCCGGAGTGGCGAGCGGAATGGAAGGCGGTTACCGTATAGTCTATGGGCGTACTTTGTCCATCCTTTTTCCTGTCTCTATGTTTACTACACCACTGACAGTGGTAGTAGTGTTATGGGATCTCATGGTATAATGTGGGTGTCTACTGTCTATAAATGCTGTGTGATGTTTGCGGCCAGTCAGTAAAGACACCACGGTTGGTTTCACCTTAACTTGTGTCTCAGTGTGTGTTCATTCTTAATTGATGGCGTTGTTTCTATTATTGACAATCTGCTTGGGTACTTTTTTCAACTATTCCTCATTCACCACTCACAGAGCACAGTAGCAGCTGTTGAAGATAATGCCAATAATTGGGGTTATTTTCAGGTACTCTATCTATGCATTCCAAGTGTTTACCCACCCTTGGGTTCAACATCACTTTAACCACATAACCGCAAAGTTTTTTTAAATTATTTTTAAAAGCTCACAACGCGTCGCAGTGGGAAACACTTGGAGATCTACTATTTTTGATTAAAAAAGTATTATTTCTTTCTTTCTTTATTCATTTAATTTTCCCCTATAAAATGGGATGTCAGGGTTAAAGTGGAACAAAAAAGATTTACATGTACAATACATCATTGTTTCTCATTAAAAAAAAGCCTATTATTGATGGAGCCCTTCAATACCATGACTCAGCACTTGAGAAACACTTTGATGTGCCATCTTCTCTCACTTTCATAGCCAGCTTATTAGCAATATTTGTTTTGAATTCTTCTGATGCCCCATCTGTCGATTTTAATTCACTCTTTGTTTGAAGATGAAGGCTGCGTTCAATGAGGACGCACAGAAATCATCTTGACTCAAGAACCCAATCGAAGTGGTTTAATGGAGTGGTGAGTCATCCATGCATACAGTGTGAAGTATTGATGAGATCAAGTCTCTGTTTGCAGCTTCTGTAGTTAACTCATTGACGGCCAATGACGAGATTCCTCGTCATATTTTGCACTGGCTCACACCGCCAATGACGGGAATGACGAGATTTGTGTTTTCAGTGGTTTTACGATAGAGGTCGCTCTTCTGCAGCCTGTGAATGATCCCAGGATCACCCAAGAAGAGTACACCCAGAAACCACGTGATCACAACAAAATGAAGCTGGTTTCGTTCAGTATAGAATTTATAAAGGTTTTTTTTTTTCTGCTTTTTGTTGTTTTGGGCGAAAACAAGCCACATTCAACTGCCCATAACTATGGAATGGATTATCCCCCCTTTTCTGAAAAACTCAAAAAACACTGTCAGTTAAAGAGGTAAGAGTGACAGTCCAGTAAGAAGGCGTCAAATATGCGGCAATGGTTTTGTACATTTTTATCAACCTGTGCTTTATCTGTCTCATTTGATTTAAGATGCATACAGTTTAACCACCGGGTTCCGCATGCAGAGGTCTAAACTTGGCCCCCTCCATTTGCCGAAAGTAGCTGGTTGTGAGCTTGCAGATCTGTCAATTTTGCCGGATATTTGCCTATATGACGTGCCCAGAATAGGGACACTGGCGTTCATGTGGTTAAGAATATGAGGAACTTTACACAAGTCCTTCAATAATCGAGCGCTCTGTGATCAAAGTCCCTGCGAGGGAGCAGCGGGTGATGAATTTTGTGCAAGATCTGTGAGGGCATTGTTGTATTGATTGTTACCATGTTGACAAAGCGCTTTTCAAGGCCAAAAGCCTTGCCAGAGGAATTTGTCTTACCAGCAGACGTTTTGGACGAACACAAAAATACCCTTGGCACGTTTGACAAGTTTTTCCAAACAAGCACAACTTCACATCAGCTTTATTTACACTGTAGGTCTTCATGTGCATCACATCACGCCTGTTAGGCATGGCTGTGTTCTTTTTCACTGTTGCCCTGTATCATAACACACAACACTTCTACAACACGCCGCTCTGTCACACCACACCCTGTCACAATAGTGATGATGCGCAAATGGCAACATGTTTACATATGCAGCTCCTCAAGGTGCGAATGGAACAGTTATATTTGGAGAAACAATAAGTGCGCAGCAAACGGAAAGAGTGTGGGGGGGGGGGGGGGGGGGGGTTGAGATTCTTCTCATGCCACCTCAAAGTGCTATGACAGTCAAGGTCCCGCAATTATTTCTGGAGAGATTTCACAATTCTTCTTAAGTATGTCAGCCATTAAGGCAAAAGCTGTTGAAAGGGAAGGAACGGCTAGTGCTGTAGACATCTTAATCATTTCTAATACATTGTGTGTAGGGGCCTGCGGGTGTTTGATGAAGAAGGATCTGCAGCCTGCTCAAATCATTCCCATAAACCCATAAAATGCACCGTGTTCGAGCCTATAAAAAGAAAATATACTTCGAACAATTGTTTTATTGGCTGCTCACCTCCCCACTGTAGCTTCCCTTATGGCCAACAAAATCAAAAGTTATATTAGTGCAGTTTATTTGAGCTATTGGAGAAGTCACTGGTTGTTTTTCATGAAACACTGTGAGGAAATGCTGGGTGGTAGTAAGATTGGACAGGCTTCCCTTGTTACATGGGTTTTCTGTTACGCATTTGAACACATGACTCTCGTCATGAATTGAATTGAAATATAGGCCGTTATGAGTATGTGGCATGCATACTAAAAAGATGGTCCACCACCAGGGTGCCTAAGGGGGCTATGTCCTCTGAGGCGTTTTTTTCCCTCTGCCCAACACATGTTGTGAATGGTTTTCAATGTGTGTGTGTGTGTGTGTGTGTGTGTGTGTGTGTGCATGTGCACGCTATGCTGGAAATGGCAGCAGTGTGACAAGATTTTTATGAGATTTCGCGTTTGCATCTGGCGTTTTTATCTAGTCGCAGAGAGATTTTCAACTCTGGGCATTTGGAACGAGAGCGCCTTGTGTTTTCAGCACACAAAATAAATATAAAATGAAAAGCCAGGCTTTCACACAAACTTGTGTAAGTGTTTAATAGCTTTAACCCAAGTTCAGGTAAACAATCTCTGCTGTGAACATCGGACGGAGGGGTAGTGCTTCAGACTAATAGACTCAATCCTGTAATCGATTGAGATTTCATTACCACAGATCCCTCTCTGTAAGAATGCCAGCTGGCACACGCTGTACAAAGTCTTCCACAAGCTCATACGATATTCAGCAAGGGGTCACAAAGGGCCGGCTGCTGTCCCATCAAACTCAAGAAGGGTTCCTTCGGAATCTCGGAATGATCGAAACGGGTGTAAAGTGATCATGTGGTCACAGACATGCTGTCGGTGTGTTCACATATCGTGTGTATGTGGGTGAGAGAGATTGTAAGACTGTAAAGAGCATGCGGATGACAAAACAATTTAACATTCCATTGGTTTAAACTGATTCATAATAGCTCCCCTATCGATTTCCCAGCGAGTTTTCAGCTCTCTCGCATTCCCCTCTGAATGGGAGGCATGCTAGTAGCACTTAGTTTGATTTGTATATATGATGGATGGCCTGGGAGGGCTGAGTGCTCTGTCTGACCCGCTTGCCACCACGTGGCTGTTCATGCTAATGTAGTAATGACTCGATATTTTGGCTGTTGCGGCTTTGACCTTAACACGCCTTAATGTTGCTCGCTTGTGGTCTCGGCACTGAATGTTATTTGCATCCATTTGCTGTTCTGCACTCACACAGTGTGAGTGAGGACATGTTTGCTTTGTGTGACTTGACTTCCCTGTGGAAGTATATGTGCATTTCAATACATACCAAACCTTTTACAAAAACACATCATGTTTACAAACACAGATGCATTCACACACACACACACACACACACACACACACACACACACACACACACACACACACACACACACACACACACACACACACACACACACACACACACACACACACACACACACACACACACACACACAGAGTGCACTTCAACTTCTCATGCCGTTCACCACACATCCCACTGTCTGTGCATTACATGTGTCTATAAAACCTCAAATGCTCCTCAGACCGTGATTAGATAAGAACCTCTAATGTTCCGCCCTAAACCACAGGAAGCCAGGACAACCGTATCAGCAGACTATCAGAGACTGAACCTGAGAGCCATTTCCTCTGCAGACGATACCTGAGCCACAGCATTAAGAAAGCATTACCCTATCACAACCTTAAAATAAAGTCGGCCAGAAGCCCAGGAGAAAGCGTGCTACTTGAGCACTCCATCAGAGGATTTCTTCATTGCCATCATCATCATCATCACCACCACCACCATTATCGACATCGTCAGGATCATCGACCGGCAGTGTACTCAAGACAGGGGGCTATCAACAGCATTCACAGACTAATCTCTTTATGATCAGTGTCTGGCATGGGCATCTAACGATGTTAGGGAGAAGATGGTGCATTAGAGTGTCGAGTACGTGGAGTGACTGATGTGTGCCACTCCCTTTGTTCTACAACTTACCTATGGCTTTGAAGTTCCTATATTTGATTATACTGAAGTAGATAGTCTCTGTATTTTTTTCTTCATTCAGACTGTTGACTTGGCATCCCTATTTTGGGCATGTCATTATACAGTAGATTACTTTTTTTTTTTTATGTAAAAAAACTAAAAACAAAACAAAACAAAAATTGCTGATTTACCAGCTCATAGCGAAAAAAACATCACATGGATGCACCTGGGACGTATCATCAGTGTTGTAGCCTGGGGTCAACAGGTGTTTCAGGTCTCGCAACATACACCCAGCCGGGGTTGATCAATCCCCGACTTACGTCCCAGGTAGCTACCCACGGTCAGTCCTCTTAGGGCAAGACAGTGCCTCTCAATCCGCTTGTCCGGGAACTACTCTGCCGGGACTGGGGGAGAGGAGATACTCTGGCACGTGGAGGGACTAGGCTCTGTGGGTGGCCTCCTGGCCGGTCTCCTCCTCCGTCTCACCAGGTCCAGGACCTGAGCGTTGCACCAGACTCCCCCGCTCCAAAGATTTCATTCTGGTGTGATGGTGTCTTGGGCCGTTGTGGTACTGCAGGCTCCACTTGCGGCTTGCTTGAATGGCCCTCCTTAAATGCCTCACCGTGGATTTGTCCTTGTCACATTGCGATGCATTGTTAGCTTATAATGTAGATGTGATATATTCCCTATGAATGCCTATATTCTGTATGGGTGCATTTCTCCATTCCGACATGTCGCCTTTCCGACGTTGACGAACCCTATACCTAACCCTAACCCTAACCCTAACCGCACGCGGAAGCCACTAGTCGGAGTGGTGAGATGTCGGAATGGAGAGTGAACACCATTCTGTATTGTGCCTGTATTCATGAGATGTTGTGCCTGTATTCATGAGATGTTGTGCCTGTATTCATGAGATTTAACTTACTCTTTGGTGTGTCTTGAGCACATTAAGCATTGATTGATTGATTGATTAAATACTTTATTAACAATTTGCAAAAGCAAGCACAGGGAAGTATATTTCAGTACAAGGTCTGTTAAGAGGATTTTAAACCCAAGAAAGCACTATAGCTTGTTTCTTTTGTACTCAATTCATGGAAAAAGCAGAGGTGGAAGACATTCAGTGCAAGAAGCAAGGTCCTAACCACTCGACTGTTCACAGATAGAAAGGTATCAAAGAATAGCCATTAATTCCAGAGTCAATGCCATGTATCATATCCTACCCAGTGCCACAGCCATTCATGTTAAGCACTTTATATAGAGACGCATGAAGGTCAGACAGAGAAAGAGAAAGATTAAGGACAGAGTGAAAGTCACAAAGATGGGGGAAATGTCACACTGGATTTTCATATCATATGTTAGATGTTGTGAGATGTCAGATGGTGCAAATTGGCCCTTTTGTCTTAATGTTGACTAATGTCTGTTTCCGGAAGCAGGGCGGGGGCGAAATCTGTCTAAAATGATGTACTGCCCCTTTATCTTCATTCGCCGTGTCTTAAAGAGGCATTTAGATTCGTCCAAATGTCCGTAGCGTGTCTTCTGGCCATTTGCAAAACTCCCTTCAGCATTTCCAGCTAATCTATCACCATCAGTGAAGACAAGACATGTGTGTTGCACGCACGCGCACACACACACACACACACACACACACACACACACACACACACACACACACACACACACACACACACACACACACACACACACACACACACACACACACACACACACACACACACACACACACAGTAACCTTTATGTGTCATAGTGACAACAGCCATTTTCAGATATATGCATCTATTTTAAATGGGTTATAAATAACAACTGTAAATTAGCTATTGAAAAAAATATATATGCATGTATTTTAAACGGGTTATAAATAACTAGTGTAAATTCTCAGTGATGAGAACATCATTATTCAGTTCTTATGTTAGTAATTTGTAGGGAAAGTAAATGAACAGGGGGCATGCTGTCCTTTTACAAGCCCTAGCATTTTAATTGGGAAATCCATTATTGGTCGGCTGGGCTTGGTCGGACAGGTTTAAGTGATGTCTTTAATATCAAAGTTACTAGGGTTGAATTCTTGTAATCTAACAAAACCCTTCCTATAAAATGATGATGACGTTAAAGTCTGCACACAAGAGAGAGAAACTGCAAATGGAAAAGTGAAGTTAGATTTGTGACTTTGTGAAGTCATGACAGTGTTCTTTAAATGAAAGTATCTTTCTATGGACTTTTTCAAATATTATTTTGTTATAAATTATGAACCAACAGGCTTTTTATTCATACAGTCACTGGTGTCATTTCATACAAATAGTTTCTGAGCTAGCAACGAAGAGACTTGGGATTCAGGTCCTTCATATTTCAGGGCAGCAATTTAGGGGTAAGTCAACACCTCGCACACAGCTGCAGCATACACATTTAATACTAAAGATAAGCATAGGTCTGAAAACCATCCTTAAGGAGTCTTGGTATCGAATCCATGCTTATCTCAGGTCTGATTCATGGCTTAAGAGCTATCATGATGTGGATGGTAAGAGTATTTTGTGTGCAGGAGATACAAAGCAGGAAAACAGAGATGCTGATGAGTGGTATGGGTCCCCATATACCGTAGGTGTATTAGTCTTTATTATTGCAACAAAAAATCGCACCCTGTGTGAAGGAAGCGGTGCCTTTGGTGAGTGGCCTCCTGGTGGCGCTATAATAGGGCGGGGCGGGGCTTCAGCAATTAATGCTCGTCCCTATTGGTGGTCTAAGTCCACATACCAAATTTGGACTTGGTGGCATGTTGCAAACTGGAGTTATAGCTGTTTAAAGCCAGTGGCCTCCTGGTGGCGCTATAATAGGGCGGGGCGGGGCTTCAGCAGTCAATGCTCGTCCCTATTGGTGGTCTAAGTCCACATACCAAATTTGGACTTGCTGGCATGCTGCGAACTGGAGTTATAGCTGTTTAAAGCCTGTGCTCAAACGGACATCCGGGCTCAAACGGACAAACGGACATCCGGGCTCAAACGGACAAACGGACATACGGACGGACATAGTCAAGTGTAGAGCGGCTGGCACCGCTAAAAACTATCGTAGAAGATGAACGTGATGTTGGAGTGTACTTAAATACAAATTCTATCAACTATAAGGACAATACACTGCTAACTCATGAGGTTAGAGACAAGTTAACTGTTCTCTATAGTCCAGTGGTTCTCAACCTTTTCAGGACATGACCCCCCAAAATAATCTTATTTGAACTGGGGACCCCCCCCCCCCACTCTGACAAGCACTTAGAAGGAGTTGAGGCATTATTTAGTTTGACTCGGTTCCACAGATAAAACATTTTGAAAATAGCAGATCTACAAACTCACAACGCCTCCAGGCGTTGTGAGTTTGTAGATCTGCTATTTTCAAAATGTTTGCCTATTATATTATTTCACTATTTGGCCAATGTTTGACCAGTTGTTATAGTATAGTTTGTTGATTACTTTTGATGCACTAATGGTCTTTTTCTTTTCTATTCTATCTTTCTTTTTTAGCGGTGCCAGCCGCTCTACACTTGACTATGTCCGTCCGTATGTCCGTTTGTCCGTTATGTCCGTTTGAGCCCGGATGTCAGTTTGAGCACGGGCTTTAAACAGCTATAACTCCAGATCGCAGCATGCCAGCAAGTCCAAATTTGGTATGTGGACTTACACCACCAATAGGGACGAGCATTGAGTGCTGAAGCCCCGCCCCACCCTATTATAGCGCCACCAGGAGGCCACTGGCTTTAAACAGCTATAACTCCAGTTTGCAGCATGCCACCAAGTCCAACTTTGGTATGTGGACTTACACCACCAATAGGGACGAGCATTAATTGCTGAAGCCCCGCCCCGCCCTATTATAGCGCCACCAGGAGGCCACTCATCAAAGGCACCGCTTCCTTCACACAGGGTGCGATTTTTAGCGGTGCCAGCCGCTCTACACTTGACTATGTCCGTCCGTATGTCCGTTTGAGCCTGGATGTCCGTTTGTCCGTTTGAGCCTGGATGTCCGTTTGTCCGTTTGAGCCTGGATGTCCGTTTGAGCACGGGCTTTAAACAGCTATAACTCCAGTTCGCAGCATGCCAGCAAGTCCAAATTTGGTATGTGGACTTAGACCACCAATAGGGACGAGCATTGACTGCTGAAGCCCCGCCCCGCCCTATTATAGCGCCACCAGGAGGCCACTGGCTTTAAACAGCTATAACTCCAGTTTGCAGCATGCCACCAAGTCCAAATTTGGTATGTGGACTTAGACCACCAATAGGGACGAGCATTAATTGCTGAAGCCCCGCCCCGCCCTATTATGGCGCCACCAGGAGGCCACTCACCAAAGGCACCGCTTCCTTCACACAGGGTGCGATTTTTTGTATTAAAAAGACCTTAAAAGTCCTTAAATGGTCACTTCACTGTCATCTGGGGGCCCCCCCAAAATCATTTGGGACCCCCTTGGGGGTCCCGACCCACAGGTCGAGAACAACTGCTCTATAGTCAAAACTGAATACAGAGGTTCTTCATGCGATGCAGTGCTCTGATCAGCGCTAGATTTGCAGGCCACCAAGCGGCCATGAAATCAGTGCTGGTGAGTGAGTGCTGAGGAGCACCGTAGTGGGGCTAGGGTACTCCTCAGGTGGGTAGAGGAGTTGTGAGGGGTGGGCTGTGGTGGAAAAAGTACTCCAATGTTTTACTTAAGTAAAAGTAACAATACCACAATATAAAAATACTCTGCTAAAAGTAAAAGGCCTGTGTTCAAAATGTTACTTGAGTAAAAGTACAAAAGTATTGGCATCAAAATATACTTAAAGTACCAGAAGTAAAAGTACTACAATGTTTGAGAAATAGCAGATCTACAAGCTCACAACAGTGGCATCGCAACGCTTTGTGAGTACTTAAAGTTATACAGTGCAGATTTCAAAAAAACGATTTTTAATGACTCTGCTGGTCATTACCGTCACTGCAGGCCGTTCATTTATTACTGCATTACCCAGAATTCCATTCGTTTTCACCGGAAGACGGAAGCGTTTCAAAAAGCGTTCTTTTAATTGTTTTATACGATCTGTGTGTTACGGTTTCGAACCCTTCACCTCCACCTTCCATGTCTGGAGTTCCTGTGCACAATCCAGTGCGCCGTTCTCACTCTGCCACCTAGGCACTCAGGCTCACCTCATCATTCTCCTCCCTGTGGCAAGCTGACTGGGTGTGGCACTGCACACCTGTTTCCATTTCCCCATCATCACCAGAGTCTTCAAGAACCCTGCCTTGACTCCGCCCCTTGCCAGATCTTCCCATAGAATTACCTGGCAAGTATAGCTGAAGCCTACATTGTTGCTGTCCGTACCCTGTAGAGCTATTTTCTGTGTTTTGCTGCAATCATTCTGATCGCTTGTTTTTTGTCACACTCCAGATCTGCAGTGCCACTCCCTGCTTGCCACCACCATTCCTCTGGATCGTTTGTTTGGCTACCGACCACATGCTTGGACTCTGACTACTCTCTTGGACTCTCCCTAAGTATAGTTTTATATTATATAATATCTACATATACATATTTATTTGTGCCACTAGTTATATATGTATATCTATGTAGATTTATATAGATATATCTGTTCCTTTTTGTGTGATTTTGGTTATTAAAACGCCTCGCAAGGCATTAACCATTTCCTGTCTCCTGAGTGGTTGCATTTGGGTTCTGAACACAACTCAGTCTTAACACTGTGGATCGTTTCTCTTAGCCAGTGGAGCTTTAGTTACCGTGAGCTGTGTTTTCTTTTTCTGTTTTTTTTTCGTAATTCAAATCATACAATCTCTTAAAATCAGCGTGAGTTTCCTTTTTGTTATTAGCGCGGTAGTTCCTGGCCAAACAGGAAACCGGTCCATTTCCGCTTCCATTTTCCGGCCAGATGACGTCATTTTCGTGGGAAAGTCATGCTCGACAACGTTCAATAGAAAATATATAAATAAAAGGCTTCTCGGGGGTGAAATTCATGGAGTGGGTGTTGTGAAACATTTGCCACTCACAAAAGATATACAATTTAACTTTAGTTTTATTGAAAAAGTTACCTAGCATTACTTTAAAGTACCAAAAGTAAAAGTACTAAAATGTTTAAAAATAGCAGGTCTACAAGCTCACAACGTGTCGCATCGGCTATTTTCAAATATCCTAGGTATAAAATAGGGCTTAAGTGGTTAATGTACGGTTTATAATACAATCATTTATATCTGCAAAGTAACTAGTGACTAAAGTTTTCAATTAATTGTAGTGGAGTAAAAGTACAATATTTGCCTCAGAGATGTAGTGGTGGAGTACAAGTATTGAAAATTTAAAATACTCCAGTAAAGTAAAAATACCTCAAAATTATACTTAAGTACAGTACTTGAGTAAAATGTACTCAGTTACTTTACACCACTGGGGGCGGGTGTGGAGGTCAGATTGTATAGCCTCAGGGTGCTCCTCAGGCGGGCAGAGGCAAGCTGGAGGGGTGTGTGGCGCTGTAGAGGTCAGTGCGGGCTGTGAGAACGTAAGGGTCTACGGCATACATGGGCAACTGGCGGCCCGGGGGCCACATGCGGCCCCACTAAATTGCAAAGGCGGATGCTGGGCCCTTGGGCGTAACCCTATTGTCTTATTCCCACTTGTACAATGGTTCATCTTACAGAAATAATAATGTAGGCCTACATTGCTACCAAAGTTTGGTGCCTTGCCATTCAACTGTACAGGAGGAAAAAGTGAGGAAAAAGTAGCCTATAAGTAGCTTATAACTTTTTTTTTAAGAATTTACAAAACACATTCATCATCATCCCCACCACCGTAACTAGTACAACTGGCAAAACGTCATGGCACAAAACACATCAAAAATATGTTCACGTAGCTTAGTTAGTTACTGTCAACGTTGAGTGCATGCGCTCTAACCAGGGGTCATCAACATGTCGGCTTGTGATGGACATTTTCCTCAAACATTTTTTTTTGCCGCGGACATACAAAATGAGTGGTCAATAATATTACCATAAATACTAATATACTAGTCCAGAAGACATGATGGAAAACACAGGCTGTGTTTTTAAAGAGGGAGAGTGGTTAGTCATCATCCCGTTGTACTTTATTTTATTTTATTAAGATAGTAAGTAGGAAAGCTGACAGGGAAGGCGTAGATAGAGCAATTACATTTGTACCCTGTTTAAAAAATTGCTTTTAAAGTCATGTGTATTATTGTTGTTTTTCCATGGTCACCTCTGTACTTTTGTCTAATCACTGTAAACATATTTTATACAGCATACAACAATGGACAGCAGACATCTTGTCTTGATGAGAGTGCCTGTTGTGAATATGAACAGTGTGGATAATCCAATGTCACGAAGATGAGTGATTTAAAGAATCATTTTCTTATTTTAAATGTATTGAAGTAAAAGGGAAAATTGTGATGAGTAGGCTATACACTCAAGTAAAGTGTACTGCCCTACAAAGCCAAAGTGCAGAAACTGTGTTTGTGTAGGGCAGTATAGAAAGAAGAATTACACCACTGGCATTTCTGCAAGAATTAAATCAGTGTCCTACTGTACCTATTCTGAAGAAAACCTGGAGACTGGCAAGTCAGCCACTGTATAATGGCTGTAGTGTTTTTAGTTTTTTTAATTAAAGATTTGCGACGGACATGGACAAGTCTTGCCACGGACACGTTTGTCCGTGTGCGGACACATTGATGACCCCTGGCTCTAACTGAATGTGTGTTTGTCCTGTCCAGGCCTTTCATTCTCACATGGCAGTTTACAAAAGTGAAATGTGTGAAATTGTACAGTATCCACAAAAATAAAATTGAATGACGGATGAAAGCTATCTACACATGAATAGTCCAAAACAGTAATGGGTACATCTATACATTCAATTTGGCATTTAATATACTTTTTCGACCAAGGGCAGAATGCCTGCACAGTGTGCTTCTTCTGTCTTGCAGTGTGGGTAGTATCATGGTCATACATTTATTTCCACAGGGTAGGTTCACGCCTGGTTCCAGACGAATCTGCCATTGCAAAAAAAAAAATGCCCTTGGCCGATTAAGTCTGGCCCATCTCAATAGAGATTTTATTTCTCTCCCTCCAAAGTTGTGAGGGGCCAATCAGAGCCCTGTATACAGATATGGGGTGGGAATTAGTCTGGCCATACCAGGCTAAGGTTCACTAAGCATGACACCTTCTTTTTTACCCTAATGGAGAAAGCTTGGGATAGAACGCACTCGTTATGCAGTCAATATCGCCTTTTACCATCAGGACGACGGTACACAGTGCCAATGTTGCAGGCTAGGGCTTCAAGATCATTTGTCCCCGCAAGTATAGGACTCCTGAACAAACAGTCCTCAGTTCTGTGCATAAAATGTAATGTGATGCCTCTTGAATTGACTGGTAGCCTTATAGTTTTCACTCTGTAAGAGAGGAGCTGTGTAGCACTGTCAATGTATTGTATATTTATGTAATGTTCTGTGATTTTTTTTGTATCCTGATGGCTGCTTGGTCCAAAATGAATTTCCGCAAGGACAATAAAGCATCTATCTATCTAATACCCTGCTTCACACGCCTACAGTTACAGTACAATCACAGACTTATACAGTTGGCCACTGAGTAGCAAGGCATTTCAACAGTGGGTGTTGAGGGAGAGGTGAGAGTTGGTCATTCACTTCCCCATGCACCCACATTTGTTCTGCCGAGGCAGTGGATCGAACTAGGAACCTTTCAGCCCTGACTGTGCTCCTCTAACCATTAGAGCCTGTTGTTATGTAAGTCCTGCTATCAAGTGTTTAATGCATAATTTTCAATATCAATAGATAATTATAATATATTTAATCTGGCAATTTAAGGAATTGTTTTGCTTTGATCCTCTGCTTCTCAATGCCCTTTGTTCTTTCATCCCCCTTCTGCACCCTTTATCCATTCCTGTCTCGCTTTTTATCTCTCTCAATCGCACGCACGCACGCACGCTCGCACACTCTCTCTGTCTCTGTCTCTCTCTGTCTCTTTATCTCTCTATCTATCTGTGCCTTACATTCTCTCTTTCTTCTCAGTGATGGTATAGAGTGTCTATTTACATTCCTTAGTCATCCCTCCCTCACTACCAGCACACTGGCAGGTTCCCCACCTGTCTGAAGACACACACACACACACACACACACACACACACACACACACACACACACACACACACACACACACACACACACACACACACACACACACACACACACACACACACGCACAGTCAGAGTTGTTAATTCGCACATCCACTTTTTTGACACACAGAAATCGATGCCCATATAAACACATGAACAGGTTGTGTGCCACTGCCAACACACACACACACACACACACACACACACACACACACACACACACACACACACACACACACACACACACACACACACACACACACACACACACACACACACAGCCATACTACGCACACATGAATGGCTTTATGGTGTTGAATGTGAGCAGCAAGCAGCCATCAATCATAGTAGGCTACCCTTGGTGTACCCTTCATGTGCAGTGTGTGTCAACGAGGCTGGCACTGCACCAAAACGGCTGGGCGCCACTCATTATAGCATACCGACTAACGAACCAGCACGCACGCACGCACGCACGCGCACACACACACACACACACACACACGTGAGCGCATGACACACACAGTGTGTAGTAGTTAATAATCCTAGCTATTATACCTCTCTCCTTCACCGTTTCAGTAGCGCAACCAAGGGTGCACACCTGGTAGTTCTATTTCCCTGTACACATGCATTCACACGAGAGTTTGAAATAGAGAAACATTATTACAACAGCAAAATGGCAAACCAGAAGATGCGTACTGTAGCCTACAGTAGGTGGTTTTATATTTTGGGGTTGTTATGAGCTGCTTCTCATGCTGATGGGCAATATTTGTCTTTCTGACGTTCACTTATTGCTATACTGTTGGGTGGAAACCGTTCCTTTTTATTTCTATTTTAAAAACGACACACACAAAGTGGCACAGCTGACACCATCCACACAATCAATGCCAAGATGATGAGCACACGTATGTGAATTTGATGCCATTGTTATTGGACGGACATTAGGGTAGATGAAGAGGAGTTAAAGGCCATCACTCTCGCTATCTTTCATCTGTGCTATGCATACAGCCGGACGGTGACAATAGACGTCTTTTAACCCCATATACGTCTGAGCGAACACGTGTGAGTGAGCGTGCGGCGGGCGCTAACACATGCGCTCACACACCATGTGCAGCACGCATTTAAATCAGCTGCTGTGTAGACACCCTCGTGCCATAAAAATATCCAGACACAATCAGAACAGGATGGATTTTTTTTCTTTTTTACGACTCCTCCCAGCCTCCACCACCTCCCTTTATTCCCCTCTCCTTTTCATCCTCCTCCACCCTCCCTCCCTCCCTCTCTCTCTCCCACTCTCTCCTCATCCCAACGCTGCTGTCATGCATGCAGAGAGGAAAGGGAGGATGTGATGGTAGACAGAGGAGAGAGCCAGCCAATTGGAATGGGGAGATGAAAGGAGAGGAGTGGAGAGATGAGGGGAGGAGAGGAAAAAAGGGAAGAGATTGATGGATGGAAGGTGAAATGGATATAACAAGTGGAAAGATAGGGGTGTGGGTGGTGGTAGAATGCAGGGATGGACAGATTGATGAGCAGGGGGAATAATGTAGATTGACGACTGAGTGATGACGATAGAGGAATGGCCAAGTCAGGAGCGCGGCTCTGATTTTATCCCTTTTCTTTAGTGCCTTTGTGCTTTATTGGACAGAACTGAAAGGAATGGCAGAGCAGAGAGAGAAGGAGAAAGAGCTAGAGGCATTGGGAAGTTACGACGTGGCATGAGCATGACTTAAACCCAACAGTGTCACAAGTTAAACCTGGCAGTTAAGAGCAGATGTCCGTTTAAAGTGGAGCTGAAATGAAAAATATGTTTTTTTTTCATCCTGTATATCTTTTTATATATTTTTATATCAAACAAAAACATCATATATGATTACATGAGCGGGTGGCGATCAATTTAGCCAATAATCTGATGACATGCACCTGTCAATACATTTCCCACACTGGGCTATGACTCATTGTGTTACTATATTGAATGTAAACAGACGAGGCTGTTGCCTCTTACATCTTTTTTTTTTCTATATATATTTTTGGAGGCCTTTTCTGCCCTTATTGATAGGAATAGTAGACTGACACGAAATGGTGAGAGAGATGGGGGGGTGACACGCAGCAAAGGTTGTCGGGATCGGGAGTCGAGGTTCATGTAAACTGGAAATAAACCGCTCACAAAATGTAAGGAAACTTGAATTTGGGCCATTATATCTCCCCTTTACTAATACCAATCAGTAAAGTGTTATATATCATTTTTATCGGTGATTAGTCACCTTTACAACGAGGTACAGCTTGTAAGCATCGGGCATTCATGGAATGAGCAACACAGGCAAACGTGTGGGTAGCGCCGAGCAAAAATGTGCCAAAATCACCCAATATGCTTTTGCTGGTAATCGCTCTTGTTTTGAGCGACCTGCCAGCACACACCTGCTGAGAGGTGGGTTCTGCAACTTTGCGTTCTGCAACATGGGTTCTGCAACTTTGTTGAGTTTGTGTATGCTCCAAGCAGCAACACTGCCCCCATAGAAAGTTGGTACTTACCTTCAGGATAAGGCCTGTGCAATAGGGCAAGTGAAGCTGCAGTTCCGTTACGCAGATTACGCATTATTTGTTGTCAGCCCTGGTACCAATTGCAGGCAGGTGTGTGCCAGTCAAAGGTGTGTGACTGGCACCTGAGCATGGGCCCTGCAACTTTGACATCTGTCTTTGGTACCGTTGTGCAAATCTTGCCTGTAAATCTATGCTTCCTCAGTGAAGCAAGGGGTCTGGGTTTGTTGTCTTCCTTGTTGACTTCACAAGTCTCACAGAACTTGGGCTCTGGGCTAATGGCTCTGGGTTACGGCAACCGTCCGGGCCTCTTACATCTTTATTTTTTAAAGCCAAACAGTACGCTAAAATGTGTTTCTAAAAACATTTGAGGCAAGAAATAGGACATGTAGTAAAACGTGATTTACCACCGCCTTGGTTGATATTCTACTACTACAATGTTTTACTTTGTGGACTGATATGACATCCAGGTGGGTCAGGCTGCTCGCCAAAGACGTTTACTGAGTACTTTTTCAAAATAGGCTCGAAGTACAAGTACTTTAGTTTTAATGCTAAATATTAATGTTGCGTGGCAGATCAAATTAAAAGAAGCGCTCATCCATGCAGTCGCGACACTCGCAGGGTAGAACGTCAGTTCTGGCCAGAGTGAGTCACACACCGGTGTGTAACATAGACGGGTTTCCTGTTAGTAAACATGAGAGGATATGACCGCGCAGAGGAGGGGTAAGCCTATAGAGGGCGCCATTACCCGCAGCAGCTCTGGTCAAATGTCCATTCATAAAAGAAATGATCTTCACCGGGTTTAATGAAAGTAAATTAAATTATGCAGTTTGTAATACCTTGTTTACTCAATAAAAATGATTTGTCGGAAGTTGGATCTGTTTGTATATAATAGCAGCATTATGCCTATTATGCCTATAATAGCAGAATTATGGCTATCTACTCCCGAACACAACAACAGAGTGAACGGCGCTTCCGGTTCGTTTCCCCCGAGCATGCGCAGATTGCGCATTCTGCTCTGTGATGACGTCGCGCGGAAATCCGTCTATAGGCCTACTGCAAACGTCTACTTCCTGTAACTAGACTAAAAAAATAAAGCTAGTGTTGACTAATCATATTACCAGATGCTCTTATTTTGAAATCGTTTTTAGAGGATGTGTGTTGTTTTGCTGCCACCATGACGCTGATCTGTAAGACTCGGGACAAAAATGTAAACAGAACTCACGTGGATTATAAACGCAGATTTGGGCCAAACGTCATATTAACAATACCATGCTCCTGTGACTTAAACACGTTGGAAGTGCGTTCTTTTTGAACCTCCGAAGCATTAGGTGAGTGGTTATTAATGATATCATGATGCTGGCTAAAAGTAGTTCTACTCTGTGTGTGTGAAGACAAAAGTCCGCACAACTGTAGCTTTGGTTTAAAAAAGCCATAGCTTGTTAGCTGTGTGTGTGTGTGTGTGTGTGTGTGTGTGTGTGTGTGTGTGTGTGTGTGTGTGTGTGTGTGTGTGTGTGTGTGTGTGTGTGTGTGTGTGTGTGTGTGTGTGTGTGTGCATGCCTGCATGCGTGTGCGCGTGCGTTTACTTTGAAGTAGCCAGACTTCAAACTGTAAAAAAAAAAAAAGATGGGGGGAAATGGTCTAAAGCAGGGGTCTTCAACGTTTTTCAGGCCAAGGACCCCTTAGCTGAGAGAGAGATGAAGGAGGGAGTGAGGACCCCCCTAGCTGAGAGAGAGAGAGATGAAGCAGGGACCCCTTAGCTGAGAAAGAGATGAAGCAGGGATCCCCTAGCTGAGACAGAGATGAAGCAGGGACCCCTTAGCTGAGAGAGATGAAGCAGGGACCCCTTAGCTGAGAAAGAGATGAAGCAGGGACCCCCTAGCTGAGAGAGAGATGAAGCAGGGACCCCTTAGCTGAGAAAGAGATGAAGCAGGGACCCCCTGAGAGAGAGATGAAGCAGGGACCCCTTAGCTGAGAAAGAGATGAAGCAGGGACCCCCCTAGCTGAGAGAGAGATGAAGCAGGGACCCCCTAGCTGAGAGAGAGATGAAGCAGGGACCCCTTAGCTGAGAGATGAAGCAGGAACCCCTTAGCTGAGAGAGATGAAGCAGGGACCCCCACTACATATTGTATAAAATTGTGTTCCAGATTAAACATTTTCATAGATGTCATAGATTGCTTAGGCTGTCA
This sequence comes from Gymnoscopelus microlampas, assembly GCF_963454915.1. Lineage (NCBI taxonomy): Eukaryota > Metazoa > Chordata > Actinopteri > Myctophiformes > Myctophidae > Gymnoscopelus > Gymnoscopelus microlampas. The sequence continues at coordinate 30,607,210 of NC_139945.1, forward strand.
TCAGTGTTGTGTAAATTAATGTTTTTTTTATTAATTTCAGACATTTAACCACTTAAAACCTTCAATAGTCTACTTATTAGTACTTGATTTTCTCCTTTTCCCCCCTACACCAAACCTCTTTGCCGAAAATAGCCGATCTACAAGCTCACTACGCCTTGCAGCGTGAGGCGTTGTGAGCTTGTAGACCCTAGACCCTAGGGGTCCCGGACCCCCTGTTGAAGACCCCTGGTCTAAAGTAAAGTCTATATGATTAGAACATGCATAAACATTCGACAATTTAGCTGAATAGGATGGGGTAGGACTACGCTACTGTATTTTAACATCAGTCATAATGGTGGTAGCCTACTTGGAGAAGCAAATATTTTCTCAGGTGGTACTCAGTGTAAAAAGGTTGAGAACCACTTATTGATTTCAAAAGTTGGGTCGACTACTTGTATGATTCGTCACATCACAGTTTGGAAACCAATCCTGGGCCAGTTTTAAGACGTGTGTTTGGTGGGGATCTTTTAAGTTTAATAGCCTTGGGCTTTGCACAGAAATATCCGGTAAAAATACTGTTACTTTTACTCATAAAGTACATTTCAGAGCCTGTACCTTTTTACTTTTACTCGAGTAAATATTTGAATGAGTACTTCTACTTTTACCAAAGTAGTTTTTTACACAAGTAATTGTACTTCTACTCGAGTACAGAATGTCAGTACTTTTCCCATCTCTGTACAAAACATTCATTAACCACTTCAGTCCTATAAACATTTCGGCCATTTGAAAAAAGCTGATCTATTCTTTTTATACCATTACTTTTGTACTTTTACTCAAGTCAATTTAGAATTCCAGACTTATACTTGTAACGGGGTATTTCTACATTACGGTATTGATACATAAGTAAAACATTTGAGTAGACTACTTTTTCCACCACTGTAATACAGAAATGCTCAAAACACCATTTTAGTTCATCTTTAGCTTACTAAACTTTATATTTTTCATGTATTTATTTTAAAAGATTTTACCATATTTTGCTCTGCAGTATTATCTCAAACTGACCCTGCATTCCATCTGCTCTTCTTCAAACTGGAAGTATTTTACAGCACAGGGACATCAGGAGGCTTAGCCAACGGAACATCATTAATAGTCAATAACTTATTTTTTTCTTATTACCTCCCAGAATTATTCAGGGATCTCTGTTAATCTGCTGCTCGTCATTTTTAAAGGTCCCAATATGAGCGTTTAAAAAATGATTGCTTAAGGTTTAGTGCAGAGGGAAGGATAGGTAGAAGGTGTGTGTGTGTGTGTGTGTGTGTGTGTGTGTGTGTGTGTGTGTGTGTGTGTGTGTGTGTGTGTGTGTGTGTGTGTGTGTGTGTGTGTGTGTGTGTGTGTGTGTGTGTGTGTGTGTGTGCGGGTGGTGTGCGTGCGTGCGTGCGTGTACATGTGCGTGCAATGAGTATAATTTACTGTCTAAAAGCCATCCACTTTTATACGTCCCATGGTGTGTGAAGCCTTGTCTTTTGCATGTCTTATACAGTGGTGGAAAAAGTACTCACATTGTTTACTTAAGTAAAAGTATCAATATTGCAATGTAGAAATACTCGATTACAACTAAAAGTCCAGAATTCAAAATGTATTTGAATAAAAGTACAAAAGTATTGGTATCTAAATGCACTTAAAGTACCAAACGTAGATAGTAATCATTATGCAGGATGTCCCATTTCACAATTTTTCAAATGTATAAAATGTAGCAGATCGGCTATTATCAAATGGTCTAGGCTTAAGTGTCTGTTTTGTAATAATCAAAACATACAAAGTAACTAGTAACTAAAGTTTTCAAATAATTGTAGTGGAGTAAAAGCATAATATTTGCCTTTGAAATGTAGTGGAGTAGAAGTAAAAAATACCTCAAAATTGTGTACAGTTCTTGAGTAAATGTACTTTGTTACTTTACACCACAGCTGTTATATGAGGACATGTTGTTGAGGGGCTCTCACACACAGCAGGTGGATAGTGGATACAGAGGGAGAGACACACACATCTTGGGAAGGACTTTTTTTTTTTACAAGGTTAAAGTTATTGACAGTCTCTGCACTCCTTGACACCCTCGGTCTCTTCCTTTGTTCACTCTATCTCTATTATTAACTCCCTCACTCCCTTTCTTCAACTTTCACTCACTTTTATTACCCCTCCCTCCCTCCCTCTCTCTCTCTAGCTCTCATTATACTTTTTGATGTTCCTCTTCTTCTTACACCTCGCTGTCTGTCACCCACTCCAGGGGTCATCAATGTGTCCGTACACGGACAGACGTGTCCGTGGCAAGACTTGTCCATGTCCGTGGCAAATCTTCTATTTAAAAACTAAAAACACTAGAGCCAGTATACAGTGGCTGACTTGCCAGTCTCCAGGTTTTCTTCAGAATAGGTGGGACACTGATTTAATGTGGTATACTGGTTTACTTCTATACTTTACTTCGGTTTATAGCCTACTCATCATCACAAATTTCACTTTTACTTCAATACATTTAAAACAAGAACATTTTTATTTTATTATATTACATTATCATTGAACATCTTTACTGAAATCAAATCAGAATATAATTGCAAGTCACTCATCAGCATGATATTGGATTATCCACACTGTTCATATTCACAACAGGCACTCTCATCGTCCATTGTTGTATGCTGATGTATAAAAAATAGGTTTAAAGTGGTTAAACATATTTTGATGCTAGTAAGCAATTCTGCTGGGGCCCCCCTGGAACCTCCTCAAGGACCCCTGGCCTAGGGTGCCAGTACACCCTGAAAGGTCACTGCCGAGAACCATTAAAAACAAATCCATGCCAATGAATGACATGATTTTAACTTAGTTTAACAGGATAAGAGCTGGGTTTCCCAAATGCCCTTTGCCATTAACACTCTAACATAGACACTGCCAGACAGGTATTCAAACCTTGTTAAACCAGGTACCAAACAGTGGTGGATACAGAACATGCCTAATAACTGGGCCTGGAAAAATGTGTCTGAGCCGGAGTTTTTTAAGCTTACATATTATAATGACCGTTGGATGATGTCAGTATGATAATTCTTCTCACCGTCTCTGATTGTCTTTAATGCTTTGAAAAGTACAAAGCCATCACTTAGATTTAGAAAGTGAAGAAAGTGAAGTAGAAAATAGACAAAAGTGCAGAGATGGTGGTCAGATAATAACAATAATACACTTGACTTTTAAAGCAACATTTTTTAATGGTTTACAAATTGCTCCATCTACGCCCAATTCCCTCTCAGCTTTCCTACTTAATATCTTAATAAAATAAAATACAGTTCAAAGGGATGAGGACTAACCACCTTTCCGTCTTTAAAAACACAGCATGTGTTCTCCATCGTGTCTACTGGACTCTTAAACATTTAGTATTTATGGTAATGTTATTGACCACTCATTTTGTATGTCCTTGGCAAAAATACAGTTTGAGGAAAATGTCCATCACAAGCCCAGGGGTTGACCCCTGACCCACTCTCCTACACATATGTCTCGTTCCATGTCCCTGTTTTCTTCTCCATCTCTCTCTCATGCATTCCACTCTGCCTCTGTCTCTCTCTTCTTCTCCTCTCTCTCTCTCTCTCTCTCTCTCTCTCTCTCTGAATCAGGTCGAGGGTATAGCATTAAGAGCCTGGTGTCGCCATGGCAATGATTGATACTCCTTGTTTTCGGTTGACGAAGTGGTAAAATGGAATCACTCAGTTCTGGGAAAGGCACTGAGGGGTTGTCTTCATTGTGTGCGCGTGTGTGTGTGTGTGTGTGTGTGTGTGTGTGTGTGTGTGTGTGTGTGTGTGTGTGTGTGTGTGTGTGTGTGTGTGTGTGTGTGTGTGTGTGTGTGTGTGTGTGTGTGTGTGTGTGTGTGTGTGTGTGTGTGTGTGTGTGTGTGTGTGTGCGTGCGCATGTGTGCGCGCTCGCGCGCGCGTGTGTGTGTGTGTGTGTGTGCATGCTACATGTGCGTACTGTCTACGTGTGTGAGTGTGCCTGCAAGAGACGTATAAATACCCAGATAGCAAAATATGGGTGAATCAACGTTGAAAAATAGGCGGCCATAACGGTTGAATCAACGTTCGATCTCAACGTTGAAACTGTACTGAAATCGCAACCCTAATCTTTGTTGATTCAACGTTTGTGTTTCAACCACTAACTAACACTATATCAACGTTGATTCAACCATCATCCAAATGGTATTCTGCACGCTGATTTTATGTTGAATCAACGTTATGAATCAATATTGATTCAACCATCATCTAAATGGTATTCTGCATGCTGATTTTAGTTGATTTTATGTTGAATCAACGTTATGAATCAATATTGATTCAACCATCATCTAAATGGTAATCTGCATGCACATTTTAGTTGATTTAATGTTGAATCAACATTAGGAATCAACATTGATTCAACCATCATCTAAATGGTAATCTGCATGCACATTTTAGTTGATTTTATGTTGAATCAACATCAGGAATCGAACACTGATTTAATTTATAAATTGATTATACTGAATCATGTTAGGAATCAATATTGATCCTGATCATCCAACAACCTAATGGTAATCTGCATGTACATTTTAAATTATGTGTATGCTGATATACTGTAAGGCTACATCTTGTTCAAAATTACCTTACATTTCCCAAAATGTGAAAATATAAAAATAAAGACAGACAATATGATTTGAATCTTCACATTTATTGAACCAAGGCATTTAGACCTGCTTTGAACTGCTTTAAGCATTGTTTTTATGATTTAACAGATGAAATATATAACATATAGAAGATTGTAGATCTGCTATTTATGAAAGAAATCGTGAAAATGTCTGCAAGCATTTGGATATTTTGTAAGTGAATATATGCCACATGAGCACTTTACACCTATATAAAAATGCTATTTGAAAATAATTGATCTGCAAATTTAAATTACAAACCAAACCACCATTATTTACAAGCGATTCCACAAAAACAATACCCAACATGGCTTATAATGACCAAACGTGTACTAACTTTGCAGACTAAACCAACGGTCTGACAAAACACACTGACAAGTGCTCTAGTAATACAAATGGCGTAATTAATAAAGCCTAACGGGCCATCCACACCAAGCACTATATGTACACATTTTTAATTTATTTTATAGAATTTAGAGTAGCCAATGATTGTGAACCTCTTTTCGTCCACAAAGTCATTATGCTAATTAATTCCTCACACATTTCTGTGTTGCTACTGCAATTGTAGCCTAGTAGCCCCTCCATCCTTCTCCTCCTGTTCAACACAACTAAAGACGAACAGTATCTGTGTTGATGATGACAATATGAGTGATTTGCTGGAACTCTGGAAGACATGAGCAACTGCCCACTGAAATGATCATGTCTGCACTGTATTTTAACTAAATAATTCTACAACGATAGGATTGACAAAAGTGATATGCTTAGTGTGGACAGCCCCATTACAGTTTGAAAGAGTACATTATTTCACACATGAACAAGTGAACACTTGTCAATTTCAAAAAAGTGCCTTACTTTTACTTAATGGTATTACATTCAAAGTCTTAATAATTTGCAGCTCTAAAGTACTTAAAATGAATAAAAGTGGCTTCATTTAGAACTCCTATCACTTTACAACATTTTCTCATGCATGAGAAAAATAAAATGCATGCATTTTAGTCTACTGTCACAAAGGAGGGCTGAGGACAACCTGCCTACCAGTTATCCACTATACAATCTTTCTAAAATGACAGGAGGTTTTTAAGACTTTGCAGTTTGGGGGGTAGTTTTTTCCTTTCCCAAGCCAAGCATCACTCTTTGAATAAAGTTCAATATGTTCTTCATATCATTAGGGTACTTCAAATTGAGTGCATACGTCAGGCTAGACAGCAGGCACGGTGCTTGAGGGAGGTTATGGAAATTATCCATCACAATACCTCCTTCAAGGATGATGGCTGTTGACACTGGCTGAAGGTCGACACCATCTGAGGGAGGTGAATCTTCACTGCTCACAGTCAGCAATCCGACCGATACCTCTGACCAGGCGTCTTCACTTTCGCTGTCACAATCCTGTACAGAACCAAACAAAAACAACATTACAACAGGGAAATGTAGACACTTCACACACATCTGCATTGAGAAGTTTTATCAACATTGGTTGGCCTACTGTTTTTGACAGTATATTACTCATGGTAAACAGCACAGTAAAATATGTATCTGAAAACATTTTAGGCTAGAAATAAGCAACTTGGTAACAAACATTCTGCATAGTGGCCATCTCTCTCTCCCTTGAGCAACGTGTGAGTGCAGGCTACAAACACTTACACTGCACACCATGTGAGTGAGATTCCACCGTGCTATAGCCTGAAGGGATTGAACCTTCTGATTGGTTTGCAAGGCCGTTTCAGACTGAAACTTCAAAATAAAATTAACGAAAATGTAATTTCACTGGACCTTTAAGGTGTAACTATGAGAACTTACCAAGACAGTGGTGTAGAAACTGCTGTGGTCATCTCCAAGCAGAAGAAGGAGGCCTCGGAGAACAAGCCTACCCAGCGCGGTCACGTCGGGTTTCTACAAGTGGATAATGAACAAATAAAGTTCAAGATCTGACCATCACAAGTTACAGTACAGTTACAGCATGAAACACCACAATATATGTTTGATGAACAGTTGCAGAGAACAGTTGCTGATTGGAGATGTGATTTAAAAATAGTACAATCCACAGCATTTAGTTATCAACAACGATCAATAGTTAGCAATACTTTAACACTCTGTAATACAGCCGGGAAGCATAAGTACTATTTGGGGTAATAGGTTGTACATAAACTTAGTCATGATAATTACAAATATAAGAAGCATGTTGTAGACTTACCCATCAATTTGCTGCACAATTCCGGATAATTTATCTCTAATGGCACCTTTCTTGGACTTTAAGATAGTGACCAATTGTGGTGTATACCAATTTCCGGTAGGCCTTTAGTTCCATTGCTGCGAATCCACTTGCCTCCATGTAGAGATGTTTGATTCATGTAGTCCTCAACCTGGGACACTGGACACCTATTGACCTTCATCCATTCAACCATTTCAATAAGTTTTTCAGGAGGCACATCAGATTCTGTTGAATGATAAGTACAGATTCATTATAGCTGATTTCAAGTATTTGAGGTTCTGGCCTACTTGGAGTGTGTGAAAAGTCGCCAATCGGTCCAGCGGTGCCTGAGACTAGTTTTTAGAAGATGATGGACAGAAGAGTCATGGGACCGCAAATATAATCCCTTGCATCTGTCCAATCTAGCCTGGTGGGGATAATTAACATTGGTTATTAGTATTACCTGGTGTACTAGGGACGGTCTGTTCCTCTGGTTCTTGGTGGTGTGGTCGTTTCAGCCTTCTCATGCGCTTCCTGGTGTTCCTCAATCGCTCCTCCAGGAAGTCTGTAGCAGGTTTTTTTCCCCGGCCAGGTGTGTACCAAGCTGCCTGTAAAAGAGACAATTAGGTTCAGCTTAAATTTGCCTGGCGTAAACCATGAAGATGGTTACATGGGATTTTAAGGAGCAATCCAAAAATGTGCGTGTGACTGTGCACTAGGAAAAACTTTGAGCACATTTCTTTTAAGTGTGTGTGTGTGTATGGAGTGTTCTCCTTTTTGTGTTGATTGATTGATGACTTACATAGCCACTGCCAACTGTAGTACCATCCAAATTAAGGCAAGGGCTTTCTTGGTGACGGCCTGTTAAATAGATGGTAGAAGTTTGTCAAAGAACGATGAAATGAGACAGTAATCATTGTTACAAATATATGACGACAAGTGCATTCGATTCTGTGTCATTTTTAGATTTGACCTAAAAAGCATTATTTTACACTTTGGCTACTCAAAAACAGCAGATATACAAGCTCATAGCGTGGCACCGAGTGCTGCGCTACGAGCTTGTAGATCTGTTATTTTAGAAAAATCTTGAAAATGTGTGCAAATCTTTGAATTTTTAACGAACATTTGTAACTCAAATCTTTGTTTCTGGGGGTCCCTAGAACAAAATATTTTGAGATGAGGGTCTGTGGCCAAATACATATACATTTTGGGGTCCTTGACATGAAAAAGTTTGAGAACCACTGACATAATAACACAAGTTAAAAACAAATAAATTTAGAAGACATTTTGTAGAATCGGCCTCAGGTCTTAATGGGTTAATTGAAGGTGTGTGATAACCAGTTCTTCTGATGAACTTGGCAAAGTGTTTCACAATGCATACTGATTAATGAACTCATGTTATACAAATGAAATCAGTGGTTCTCAAACATGTTCATGTCAAGGACCCCCTAATTAGTATGTACTTGGCTAAGGACTCAAGATTTACAAAAGTGTTTCAAAAATATTCCACAAATGTTGTTTATACTGTTTTTTAATAGCTGATCTACACCCTCACAACGCATCACCATGCACTGTGAGCTTGTGGATCTGCCATTTTCAAATAGGCAATTTATAGGGTTTAAGTGGTTAAACTGAGTTTCATGCTATATAATCTCATTTAGCTGGGAACCACATGGAAACCCCCCAATGACCCCTGAGGGTCCCTGGAGCCCACTTTGATGATAAACATTACCTGCTTTTGTTAGCTACTGTCTGCAAAACAAAACTTAAGTTAAAAAACGGATTACCAAATTTGTCTGCACACTAAAATCCTCAATGTTAATTTATTCTCCTTAAGGATACATTGGTAACATTTGTACTCTCTGTCTCTTAATTAAATTATTTTACTTTTTACTGTAGGTTAAAAACAAGATTCATATATAAAATAATAATTACAGTCAAAACAAATGTGGCCTCACCAAAGGGATATGTGGCCAACATTAGCTCTCTTTTAACAGCTAATGTTACAACTAAAATCATATTTTAACGTTTTAGGATGCCTGGTCGCATTGTAACATCATACATTTATATTAAATGGTGCTTTCTATGTAAACGCGGTTGATAAACCGTTAGTCCTGAAACATGATCATATCATGACGTTTTCTACATTTACAACCCATACATAAACGTTCAGATTTCAAATATAAAGCACTTAGCCCAGGGCCAAGGATGTTACAATTTGAATCGGGAGGGTCTAAGTATCCGTACCTCCTGTATTGTTCAATAAAAGTAATTTTAATCCGATCGGTTGCCATTTTCTCCGAGTTTTCTGTATGCTTTAAACTACGCGACCGTCGGTTGGGAGGTGTATTACATTATACACATGCATTACAACTATGAGAAAATGGCCACCGATCGGATTAAAATATCTTTTATTCAACAATACGGAAGATGCGGGTACTTAGACACACCCGATTAAAATTGTAACATTCGTGGCCGTGGGGTAAGCACTTTATAGTTGAAGTATGAATATTTATGTTGATGTACGGGTTGAAAGTGCAAAAAACAGGTTGAAATTCCGGCTATGAGGCTCGTGAAAGGACGAGCGTCGTGTGAACCATGGCTAAAACTCGGTCGTGCACGGTTACATGAACGTGTTAGTTCATGTAACCGTGTACGACCGTGTTTGGATAACATTTTAATTCCATAAACTAATTAAACTTACCTGTTATCTAGTACAGTAAACACGAAAGCACCCCGGTTTGAAAAAGAAATCTCTCAGCCAACAGCCGTTTCCTCTGCCTTCCGGTGTGATTTCAAAACTAACAAGCTCCGCCTTCAGTGTTGCCATATCCGCTTATTATAAGCGACTTTGGGCTTCTTTTTCTGTGAAGTTTTTTGGGCTTGCTTCCTTACTGTCGTTTAAACCAGTGGTGGTTCTCAAACATTTTCATGTCAAGGACCCCCAGATTAATATGTAGGCTATTATCCAATCAACGGACCCCCATCTGAACACATGTTATGCCAGGGGGGACCCCCAATACAAGATTCGTATTAAAATGTTTCAAAAATATTCCTAATTTTTCACATTTTCTTCCAGATAAGAGTTTTGTTTTAAAATAGCAGATCTACAAGCTCACAGCGCGTCGCATCGCAACCCGTTGTGAGCTTGTAGATTGGCTATTTTCAATTAGTCATAGTTGCTTCTTTTGGGCTAATTTCCATAGACCTGGTTGCTTATTTCTATCGCAAAATCTGGCAACACTGTCCGCCTTGTGCATGAAGGATGTCTGCGGTTCTCAACCTGTGGGTCGAGACCCTGACAATTTAAGTAATAATTTTAATACCTTAGAAAATAAATGAAAACAAATCAAAGAAAAAGACTGTAATACAAGTAATCAACAAACTATACTATAAACTGGTCAAACATTGGCCAAATTGTCAAATAATATAAGAAAGAGAGAAAAAAAGAAAATAGGCGATCTGCAATAAGAAGTTATAGATTTTTGAAATAGTTCAAAGTTTAGCTTTTCTCACATTTTTCTAAAATATTTTGTTTTAATTAAAAAACATGTTTTCAGACTCAGAAGAGGACGCTGAATTGAATGGGCTAGCTAGGTTTTGATTTTGTATGACCCTTAAAAAGTGGCTTAAACAAGCGTTAAAGTTTCATAAACTTGAAGCTTTTTTCACAAAAATATTATTATTATCATTATTTTATTTTGACCCTTCAACCCTCTTATTTAGATGATTTAGAGTTGAATGGTAGGTTAAACAATAGTCTAGAATTGTTTAATAAGAAGTTAAAGATTTTTGAAATAGTTCAAAGTCTAGCTTTTCTCACATTTTTTTAAAATATTTTATTTTTAAATTAAAAAAAACTTTTTCAGACTTAGAAAAGGACGCTGAATCGAATGGGATAGGTCTCGATTTTCTATGACCTTGGGAAATACAAAAGCTCACCAAAAAGATTGGACGTTGACTTTTGAATAAAAAACAGATTTTGTTGAGCACAAAATCTGGAACTAATCGCTCCAGATATTTTTTAAAAATCTAAAACTTCTCTCCATCCATATTGAGAGTAAGCCAGATTTTTTGGCACCAGCCTTGATTTTTTTAGACACTGATAAAGCTCAAAGTTCAGCGAAAAGACTGCAAAGGTCAACCCTTGTTACATTTTTAGAAATTGTATTTTTCTTCGATACTCTGGCTTTAGACTAATGTGATGACGCTGATTCCAAATATGTAAGTTATATTTTTCTCGGAAAACAGGAAGTGCCTCAAAAGGCCACTTTCTGGTTGGTTTTAGGGTGTTCCAGGCCCGTGATAACCCCGATATATTTTTTTTCCAAATCTACATGTAAAATAATGCTAAAATTTGAAATCATCAAACCCTCATATCAAATCATGATTTAATTATCCCTTAATTGGCTATGGTTACGGCTTCGCTATCTCGCTCAATATCTCGAATACGATAAGGACTTAGGGTCCACTTTTTGGATATGTTGTAGAGCTGGCTGAGACGCACGTGTGGATGTCTTGTTTGTCCCAGTACGGCACATTTTTTTTTCTGACTTTGTCCTTTGGTATGGTCTTAAGGTTTAAGACTCTATGTGCCTTCCGATAGTGTAGGAGGTCAACTTAGGAGTGTCGTACCGGGACAAACAAGACATCCACGTGTGCGTCTTGGCAAGCTGTACAACATATCCGAAAGGCGGATTCGAAAAACGTATCGTATCGAGATATATTGCTTTATTGCGCATATAATAACTTGACATTGGACCCTAGCCAATTAAGGAGAACGGTAAGGCCGTGTGTTAGGGGAGTTATATGTTCGCGTTCGGGGCGACGCACTGACCCAGAATTTGGTGTCCAATTTAGTTTTTACTCCTTTCAAACAGTTTTTCACTATTGTCTCGGCCCCTAGGGTGCGCCGAAACAATCGGACAATGGATTATCGATCAGCTCTTCAGTCATTTTGGGGCATAAACAAGAAGATAAAGGATACAATTAATAATGATGATAATAACTGATAATGATGATGATGTTCAAGTTTCTGTAATGATTTTTTTCCCATGATGCATTGCAAAATACAGTTAAACATTGTAAAATGACAGAACAGTAAATTACTGTACATTTTTACTGTAGAAATTACAGAAATTTGTTACAGTGTATACTTTGCACAGTATTGTACCATATTACAATTAATACAGATCCCTATAATGATCACCCTCATTATATGAATATAGGTCAAATATAGTGATAAAATATAGGTTACGTACCTTGTGTTTTCATGTGAGAAGTGACAAAAAGAAGGTATCAGAATGATTCACAAGTGGGAAAATGAATAAAGCAACCTCTGGGTTAAAAAATAACCCAGGCAGGCAATTGAAGCCCTAATAACCCCTTTGACCCATCAGTTTACAGTACCCAAATAACCCATAATTATGACCCAGCCAAATCAACCCAGCAATGTGTTTATAGAAATAACCCAGCATTTTTAAGAGTGTACTAAACACAGTGCAATTAAATGTTACTGATTCTGGGCAAGTAAACAAAGATGTCTTTACTTAATAACAATAAGTAAATTGTGAGCAGGTCTGGTGTTTAGGGCATCATGTCGCCCATTGACAAAGACTAGAAAATAGCTTTTAAACTTTTTTTTTTTTTTTTTGATTTTTTTTTCTTTTTCATATTAACACAGTTCGAATGTTGAAGAAGGTTTATAGTCCAAAAGATAGGCGTTTTAGAATCATTAAGTGGTTTAAATTACATTACAAAAACAGGAGTGTTTCTGTGTGTTTCTGTCGGTCTTTTGGGGGCGGAGAGTGGTTTTAACTTGCAGGGACAACATTAGCATGTGAGTGGTTTTGGTTGGTTGTTCGCCCATTGTTCTCCGGTTACAAGCCTAATCCCCGCCCATCAGTATCACTCCTCTCTGTGGTGGTGTAACGTAACTTAAGTACATTTACTCAAGTATTGTACTTAAGTACAATTTTGAGGTATTCTTTACTTTACTGGAGTAATAGCCACTGGGTGAATATTCAACCTGAGGCTGAAACTAACTTCACCACGGTGGGAAGCGCCGAAACGGCCGTATTGCGTTAATCTTTTTCGGGACAGAATGTAGTTCTATTATCAATAATAACATTGTGGCGAACACAGCAGCTCTGAGGGCAGCCCCAGCTAAACAACAGGCCGCTCGACGTTCGTATTGAAGTATTTCACTGAAGATGTGGACAAAACAACGGTGGAATAACGAGCTAGGCTAGGAGCTTAGCATTGTTAGCTCGCGGTCAAGCGTCATGGCTGAACGTACAGTTGGTGTTTGCATTTCTCCATTTACAACTCGTACATCAACATAAACGTTCAGATTTAAAATATAAAATGCTTATCTCATGGCCACGGGTGTTATAATTATGTACGGGCCCTCATAAGTACCCGTATCTTCCGTATTGTTCAATAAAAAGCATTTTGATCCGATTGATGGCCATTGTCTCCGTTGTTTTTCAACTATGCGGCCGTATTGGTTGGGGGGTGTATTGCACTCCTGATACGTTATAACTATGAGAAAATGGCCGCCGATCGGATTAAAATGCTTTTTATTGAACAATATGGAAGATACGGGTACTTAGACCCACCCGAAGTTAATGGTAACATCCGTGGCCATGAGATAAGCACTTTATATTTGAAATCTGAACGTTTATGTAGATGTACGGGTTGTAAATGGAGAGTGCAAACACCAGGTTGGAGTTAATCCAGGACCTAGCTGGTCGTGTCTTCATTATTAATAGGTAACCCTCGACTGTTAGTCGACTACCAGTGGGTCAAATTTAGTGGTGGAAGAAGCACTCGGTGGTAGCAATACCACAATATAAAAATACTCTGTTACAAGTAAAAGTGCTCCAAATGTTACTTGAGTTCAATCAAAGTAAAAGTACTAAAGTCTTGGTATCAAAATGTACTTAAAGTACCTAAAGTATATGTACTAAAATGTTTGAAAATAGCTGATCTACAAGCTCACAACGCGTCGCAATGCGCATTGTGAGCTTGTAGATCAGCTATTTTCAAATAGACTATGTATAAAATAGGGCTAAAGTGGTTAATGTATGTTTTATAATGTAATAATTTATATCTGCAAAGTAACTAGTAACTCAAGTTTAAAATGATTGTAGTGGAGTAAAAGTACAATATTTTCCTCTGATCTGTAGTGGAGTATAAGTTAAAGTATTGGAAATACTCCAGTAAAGTAAAAATGTAATTGTGTTGCATCAAATTTCTATATGGTGGACAGCTGACTGAAAGGTGTCAATGGGGGAGTGATTAGAGGAGTGGCTAGGTTGAATAAATTACCCATTGTTCACGCCCATTACCTGGAGCTGAGAGGTGCTAGAAGTGGAAATTCTTTAGGAGGGATTATCTCAGTTTGGACTATTATAGATAACAAGATTAAAATGGTCACATCTTCTTCAAATGTGTTCCAATTTCAATGAATGATACATCATATGAAAGCTTATATTCTGTACTTCAACAATCTGTAATAAAATGAAAAATGCCTACTTGATGCCTAAAGCACTGGACCCGCTCACAATTGTATTTTTTAGTACACGTTACTTGATTAAACCTAGTATTGTAACAAATGAGTAAAGCTAACTTATATTTATTTAAGTATAGATAGCTATTGGATTTTACAGTGTAGATTCAACATTGAATCAATGTTGGTATTTCAATAATTAAATGGGAGGAGGGGGGAGGGGGAGGAGGGGGTTGCCCCCCCTCCCCCCAACAAGAAAAAAAGAAAAGAAAACGGCAAACTGCATGGGTAAAACGTTGAATCAATGTTGTCATTTCAATCATTAAATGGGGGGAGGGGGGGTGTGAGGAGGGGTGTGCCTCCCCCCCTCCCCCCATCAAGAAAAAAGAAAAGAAAAAGGCAAACAGCATAGATTCAATGCTGATTCAATGTTGGCATTTCAATCATTGAATTTGCACCATAGATTCAACGCTGATTCAATGTTGGCATTTCAATCATTGAATTTGCACCATAGATAAAACGCTGATTCAATGTTGGCATTTCAATCATTGAATTTGCACCATAGATTAAACGCTGATTCAATGTTGGCATTTCAATCATTGAATTTGCACCATAGATAAAACGCTGATTCAATGTTGGCATCACAATCATTGAATTTGCACCATAGATTAAACGCTGATTCAATGTTGGCATTTCAATCATTGAATTTTGCACTGCAATACAACAGTGATTCAATGTTGAAAAACCATCAGTCTTCAATCGTAACCAAAAATCAACCCTAACCACTATAATTCAACGTTGAATAACCATATTTTGCTATCTGGGTATAGATTATCACGTCATCGCAGATTAATGCCGGGTGATTAAAATATATATATATAACCTCAACATAGCCTTCATTAAAAAAGACAAAGAGAAAATTAACACTATAGCAACACTTAATAATGTAACATTATATTGCCATTGCCAACAGGGAACTGCCTGGCTAATTAAAATGGTGCAGTCCTGCTGGGATTTTCCAACAGTGTAGGTAGATAGTTGGCTTATAAGTTAACATGGAAGGTGTGCTGGCGTGCCTTGCCTTTACACAGCCATTCTGACAACCGTTGAAGGTCATTGTTTTCCACTCTTCTGGATGCATTGTTCCCAGATAAAAATCCATTGTCTCCTCAGCCAAGAATTCTACCACACTATCTGAAGGAACCATGTTTGGTGACTGACTTTCATCCATGTTTGATACAGTATGGTGAGTTCCTTAACCCATTAAGACCTGAGGTCGATTCTACAAATGTCTTCTAAATCCTAGCAGTTTTTGAAAAAAAAAAAAAACGATGTTGCTATATCAGTGGTTCTCAAACTGTTTCATGTCAAGGACCCCCAAAATTATATATGGTTGCTACCCAGAAGCAAAGATTTGAGCAAATGTTCACTTTAAAGATATATATATTCAAAGATTTGCCCCCAAAAAAAATTGATTTTTCAAAAATAGCAGATCTACAAGCTCATAGTGCGGCACTCGGTGCCGCGCTATGACACAGATGCGTTCCAGGTCGGCTACCAATACCTCATAATATCAATTCAACACACTGTGTATATCTATGCTCTGATTGGCCAGCTGCCGTATAACCCTATGGGGAAGATATGGCCAATGAGCCCCCGCTTATCACCCTATTATGTCCTTTCATCACTCCCCCCCACCCGAGGCAAATAAAGGCTGCATGCGAGCGCAGTATCAATCACCAGACACAGTCGACACACGTTTCGGCTACAGAGCTTAAACCAGAGAAAAGACTGACAGACAGAGATCAAGCGCGGGACATGGCAAAGGGGAGAGAGAACTATAAAAGTGGTTTCAACACTCAGACACAGATGTGGAAGCCATATTCCAACCACAAGCCGTTGTTTCTAACACGGAAACTTTCCTCTCTGCCATCTCTCCATCACTGCCTCCTATCCCCCCTGCTGGGACAAATCTAGTGTCTGTCCCATAAGTTACGAGAGCTTGGCGGGTGGGGGGAGCAGGGGGCGCGGGCCGGGGGATATTAGAAAGTGGGGAATGGCAGAAAGACGCAGACAGCGGGGAAGACGGATGAAGTGAAACGCAGGGAAGCAGTTGGCAGTGGACAACTACATTTAGGGTGCGTGACGAAACAGGGAGAGGAAGGCAGAGTCAAAAAATAAGACGAGGAGTGAAGCAACGCCGGAGAACAAAAAAAAAAAGTCTGGAAGACAAAAGGAGAGATCCTGCTGAGAGCAAAAGAACAAGGGCGGGAGGCAAGCCATAGAACATAAACGCAAGGGTCAAATGGAAAAAGTCGGTTTAATATGTGCTCGACCTCAGCACTGCTCGTTACCTCTCCTCCATAGAGCGAATTTCGAAGAACTCTCAGCATACTAGCTGTTGCTTGACGTACGTACAATGTATTGTCTGACTGCATATTCTGCGATGTTTTTTCTGTGCACTCCTGTTAGTCTGTTTGATTTTGGGCTGTCTGTGCATTGTGCATGTACATGGGGCGGCAGTGGCTCAGGGGAAGAGTGGCTGGTAGAGCGGCCGGATGGGAACTGCGAGGTTCCCAGTTCGTCCCCGGCTCCCCCAGAGTTAGTGTCGAAGTGTCCTTGAGCAAGACACTGAACCCCTAATTGCTCCCGATGAGCAGGTTGGTGCCTTGCATGGTTTCCTCTGCCATTGTTGTGTGAATGGGTGAATGTAATGCACAATCTATGTAAAGTACTTTGGATAAAAGCGCTGTATAAATGCACCATTTACCATGTGCCCACAATCATTTCCGTGTTCAAGATTCAAGGATCATACTGAGAAGCAACAAGGTATTTGTGAATGTTGTTCGGAAGTCTCTGCACAGGTTCTCTGGATCAGAGCTGTCGGGGGGACTGTAAGCACTACAGCAATCATTCTTACATTTTGTCAACCTTAGCGAGTGTCTCTTATAGATATAATTATCATCATCCCACCATCACCAGCGTATAGAGCCTTCTGGATACATCTGGTTTCTAGTTCTGGGAGAATTGTGATTGAATTGTGCTAGAACAATGAAATAACTTACTGTACTGTACATGAATCTTGTTTAGGCATTTCTTTTTACATGATAGTGAGACTGTGATAGAAAGACCAGGCCTGTTGGAGTGAGTTACTCAGACAGTAAAAGGCAGACAGACGCATATAAATTCCTTCATTTCATATAGCTCAGCATTTCTGGCTACATGGTCACAGGTGCTTATTATGGCCCCCCGAACAGACAATATGTCACCAGGGATACCCGTCATCCTCCCCTCATTTACACCTACTGTATAATACGCCCATAGACTCTGTGTACGTGCATGCGTACGTGCATGCGTGCGTGCGTGCGTGCATGCATGTTTGTGAGTGTGCCTCAATGTTGTGTAGTGCAAATCTGTCAGTGTGTTGGGGCGTAAGGTGTCACGCCTTGCTCGCTTAGCACCCTCTAAAGCCATGTCTGTCTGTCCGTCCGTCCGTCCGTCCGTCCGTCCGTCGGTCTTGTTGTCTCCGCCAGGCCGAAAGGCATGGCGAGAGAGTATGTTTTACCCTCCGTCCGTTTGTCCGTCCGTCCGTCCGTGTGTGTGTGTGTCCGTCTGTGACCAGCTAATCTCCACCACCGTTGGCTTGATCGCAGCGAAACTGTGCACACATACTCCCTGGATGCCAATTCAGAACCTCTTCCCCACATCTTTCACATGGGCCTGTTATAGCGCCACCAGGAGCCTGATTTGTGCAAAAAAAAAAATGACAGTACTCCTACAGATTTTGTCCAAAGATCCCGCAAATCGGGATATAGTCTGTGGAGTCTCACTAGGGCGCCGCCCGACAGGTAAGCACCTCACCAGGGAGAAGCAGTGGGAGAGAGGCAGAGAGAGGCCAGACAGACAGCAGCGCAGCCTGGGACACGTCATAGAGGGGCGGTACCTACCTGTCCTCATCATGAATCAGCCCCAACTCCGCACACCTGCGCTGGCCAGTTAGGTGTGGCCCACAAACATTTAAAAGCGCAGCCACTCTGCCTCATTCTCCACTGGCTCTCCTGGTGACTGGACAGGTGCTTTCGGGCGGTGAGTGAGATCCCACATTAAATTCCCTACACCGTTAAATGACTTTGTGTGTGAATTTGAGAACTAAAAGAATGTCTCTTTTATTTTCATAGGCAACCTGATGGATCGAGCTTTAAATACCAAATGTGAATGTGAATGGAAAATGTCCCCAGACCTGGGAAGAATTTATGTTGATTTCCCTATTATGATTTAAGTTTGCCAAATAACGTAATAACAAGAGCTCTCTGAGCTAAGAGGTTGAATAAAAACCCTTCATTGGGCTTGTACCCTGCCTATCTGTGTCTTGGCCTTGATCAGTGTCCCACATATGGTGGAGAATACGGGTACACTGATCTACGTCAAGAAGCCACAGCATGGAGCACTCTACCGCTTTAACTGCGCTTCTGAAAAGCCAAACTGACTTACAGGCAGCGGTACAAAAATTAATCGACCGCATCTCCAGAGATGTTTCTACGACTCGCGCACCGCGGGAGGTGCTCACTAAATTGTCACCAGACGACGACATAGAAGCTTATCTTGAGGTATTCGAGCGGACCGCAGCCAGGGAGAGATGGCCGGCAGCAGAGTGGGCCTCGCTCCTGGCGCCTTTCCTGACGGGCGAATCACAGCGGGTCTGTCGCGACCTGACCATGGCAGATGCCAGAGACTATCGTAAGCTAAAAGAAGCGATATTGGCCAGCCAGGGCTACAGCCTGCCCGCCCGGGCGCAGCGGTTCCACCACTGGGCCTACCAGCCGGCCCAGCCACCTCGGCCCCAAATAGCGAGCCTGTTACGCACCACGCACAGCTGGCTGACGAGTGGGGGAGAGCCACCCATAATCGACCGAATCGTCATTGACAGATGCATCCGATCCTTGCCGCCCGACGCACGCCGCTACGCCTCGCAGGTGAGCCCAACCTCACTGGAGGCCCTCGTAGCTCTGTTGGAAAATCACCAAGTCAGCGTTGAGATGATGAGGTCCACGCGCGCTGACGCACCCAAGACGGCGCCAGACGAAAAACCCAGCCGTGACCGCCGGAGGGCCCAGCCGCCACCGCCGTCCACCAACCGCACCGACGCGGCCGTCGCCGAGGGCCCCGGCCGGGGCGCCCAGCAGAGACGCTGCTATGTATGTGGCCAAGCCGACCACATTTCCTGGTCCTGCCCCGACCGAGACCGCGACGTGTCAATGGGAACCGCCGCCAGCTCCGACCCGGCTCGCCCCTGCCTGCACACCGGTACTGGACCTCGACGCCACGCCCGACTGCCGGTGAAGATAGACGGCGCTGACGCCCACGCGCTCCTCGACTCGGGCAGCGCCGTCACCCTGGTCCGCGCCGACCTGGCAGGCCGCCTCTCCACCGCCACCGTGCCCGTGTCGTGTGTACACGGCGACGTCCGCCACTACCCGGTGACGCAGCTGCGGGTCCAGACACCACGGGGAGACGCCGTGGTGCCAGCGGGGGTGGTGCCGAACCTCCCCGTGCCGCTGTTGATCGGCGTGGACTGCGTCCTATTCGAGCGGTACTGGAAGCCCGGCCTGCAAAAGAAGCCGCCCCACCGACGACGCCGCCGCGCAGAGCGCAGCGGACCCCCAGCTCCACTACACGCCTGCCCGGCGTTTCGGCCCACCTCCCCCGGCTCCGAGAGCGGCGCCTCGCCAGAAGAGGCTCCAGGCGCCCCAGCAGCGGACGACGAGGAGGCGAGCGCAGGAGAAGAGGAGGTCCATTCTCCGCCAGGCCGCGCCGTCTCGACTGCGGCGAGCGACCCCGACCCGTTCGCCGAATTCCCCAGGCCCGAGTCGCCCGGAACCCCGAGGGGGGGGGAGTACGCCACCGCCCAGTGGTGCGATCCCACGCTGGAGATGGCGCGTCAGAGTGTCGCCGCCATTGATGGGAAGAAATGTGACGGGGTGAGTACACTAAAGCCCCCGTACTTTCTTGTTAAAAATGGACTATTGTATAGAGGAGTGATAGACGAGGGGGGGGAAACGTTAGAACAACTGCTTGTGCCTAAATCATATGTGTCACGAGTCCTGTACCTAGCACACACGCACCAGTTGGGTGCTCACCTGGGGGTGAAAAAGACACACGAGCGCATTCTAGCCCGCTTCTACTGGCCCGGTGTTAAGCGGGCCGTGGAAGATTTTTGCAAGGGCTGCCCGGAGTGTCAGAAGTCCGCCCCCAGACCCACGTTCCACAACCCACTGGTCCCGCTACCCATCATCAGCACGCCATTCTCACGTCTCGCCATGGACATCGTGGGCCCGCTGCCAAAGTCCGGCCGCGGACACCGCTACATTCTGGTAATTCTTGATTATGCCACTCGATATCCAGAGGCCATTCCCCTACGGACCGCCTCGGCCAAAGCCGTGGCCCACGAACTTATGATGATGTTTAGCCGGGTGGGGATAGCCGAGGAGGTCCTTACTGATCAAGGCACGTGTTTTATGTCGAGGGTTATGACGCTGCTGTACAAATGGCTAAAAGTGAAACGTATACGCACCTCTGTATATCACCCTCAGACTGACGGTCTCGTGGAGAGATTTAATCAGACACTAAAGAAAATGTTGAAAAAACTAACCACTGTTGATGGGAAAGACTGGGACCAGTTGATCCCTTTTGTACTGTTTGCCATCAGGGAGGTGCCGCAGGCGTCCACGGGGTTCTCCCCCTTCGAACTGGTGTACGGCAGGAGACCCCGTGGATTGCTCGACATCGCCAAGGAGACCTGGGAGAGTCAACCCTCCCCCCACCGCAGCGTCGTGGACCACATTGAGCGCCTCCAGGCCAGGGCCAAGGCGATCTGGCCCCTGGTGCGTGAGCATATGGAGCAGGCGCAGCGGGACCAGGCGCGCACGTACAACCGGGGCGCCACTCTCCGTGAGCTCCAGGTGGGGGAGAAGGTGTTGGTCCTCGTTCCCAGCAGCGAGTGCAAATTCCTCGCCAAATGGCAAGGGCCGTATGAGGTGGTCGAGAAGATGGGGCCCGTCGACTATAAGGTGGCACAGCCCGGCCGGAGGAAGGGCCACCAGATATACCACATCAACATATTGAAGAAATGGAACGCCACGCCGCCGCTGTCCCTACCCGCCCTACTCGCCACGTCCGCCCCGCCGAGCCTGCCCCCGGTTCCCCTCGGAGAGGACCTCTCCCCCGCGCAGAGCCAGGACGTCAAGGAGCTGCTGGGACGGAGCCGAGACGTATTCTCCGACCTGCCTGGACGGACGAACGCCATACGGCATGACATACACACCACGCCAGGGAAAGTGGTGCGCCAACGGCCCTACCGGATTCCAGAAGCTAGACGGGTGGCGATTAAAGAAGAGGTGGCCAAGATGTTGGAGCTCGGCGTCATCGAGGAGTCGTACAGCCCCTGGTCCAGCCCCATTGTTATCGTCCCCAAGCCAGACGGCTCCCTGCGGTTCTGCAACGATTTCAGGAAGCTGAATGACGTTTCCACGTTCGACGCCTATCCGATGCCGCGCGTCGATGAGCTCATCGAGCGCCTCGGCCCGGCCCGGTTCGTCAGCACCCTCGACCTGACCAAGGGGTACTGGCAGGTACCACTGACGGACCGGGCCAAAGCAAAGACGGCCTTCTCCACACCCGAGGGCCTCTACCAGTACACGGTGCTGCCGTTCGGCGTACACGGGGCCCCCGCCACGTTCCAGCGGCTCATGGACCGAATCCTGCGGCCGCACCGCGCCTACGCCGCAGCCTACCTGGACGACATCGTCATACACAGCTGCGACTGGGGCCGACACCTACAGCACCTAGACGCAGTAATCGAGGCCCTCAGACGCGCCGGGCTGACCGCCAACGCCAAGAAGTGCCGTCTCGGGCTGACCGAGACCGACTACCTCGGCTACACGATTGGCCGGGGCTGTGTGAAGCCACAGACGCGCAAGGTGGAGCGCGTCCGGGACTGGCCCCGTCCCACTACGAAAAAACAAGTAAAGTCGTTCCTCGGACTAATATCATATTATCAGAAGTTTATTAACAATTACTCTACTGTTGCAGCCCCGCTGTATGAGTTAACCAGGCAGAAACTACCGCACCACGTAACCTGGACGGACGAAACGGAGACGGCGTTTCAGCGGCTGAAGAGCGCACTCTGTGAGGAGCCGGTGTTAAAGGCCCCCGACTTCAGCCAGCCGTTCCTCCTGCACACGGACGCGTCCGGCACCGGGCTTGGAGCGGTCCTCGCCCAGGTCATCGATGGCGAGGAACACCCGGTGACGTATGTGAGCAGGAAGCTGTTAGACCACGAGAAAAACTATGCAACAGTTGAAAAAGAGTGTTTGGCGGTGAAGTGGGCCATACACCACCTCCGCTACTATCTATGGGGACGCACTTTCACTCTCATTACAGATCACGCACCATTGAAGTGGATGGCGACAAACAAGGACAGGAACGCGAGGGTGACGCGCTGGTTCTTGGAACTCCAGGACTACAACTTTAGGGTGGAGCACCGGCCTGGAAAGGACATCCCGCACGCAGACGCCCTGTCCAGGATGTATGAGGAGGAAGGAAATGAAGCCCCCGGCACAGGCGGTGGGCTTAGGGGGGGGATATGTGGAGTCTCACTAGGGCGCCGCCCGACAGGTAAGCACCTCACCAGGGAGAAGCAGTGGGAGAGAGGCAGAGAGAGGCCAGACAGACAGCAGCGCAGCCTGGGACACGTCATAGAGGGGCGGTACCTACCTGTCCTCATCATGAATCAGCCCCAACTCCGCACACCTGCGCTGGCCAGTTAGGTGTGGCCCACAAACATTTAAAAGCGCAGCCACTCTGCCTCATTCTCCACTGGCTCTCCTGGTGACTGGACAGGTGCTTTCGGGCGGTGAGTGAGATCCCACATTAAATTCCCTACACCGTTAAATGACTTTGTGTGTGAATTTGAGAACTAAAAGAATGTCTCTTTTATTTTCATAGGCAACCTGATGGATCGAGCTTTAAATACCAAATGTGAATGTGAATGGAAAATGTCCCCAGACCTGGGAAGAATTTATGTTGATTTCCCTATTATGATTTAAGTTTGCCAAATAACGTAATAACAAGAGCTCTCTGAGCTAAGAGGTTGAATAAAAACCCTTCATTGGGCTTGTACCCTGCCTATCTGTGTCTTGGCCTTGATCAGTGTCCCACAAGTCATTAAACGAAACAGGTCTTTCAGATTTTTCAGATTCCATCCTGATTGGCTAAAAATCTCTCTCTCTCTCTCTCTCTCTCTCTCTCTCTCTCTCTCTCTCTCACTCTCTCTCACTCACTCTCTCTCACTCTCACTGTCCTGAATATGGATCAATATAAATGATCCATATTCCTGATGAGAACGATTTATAAATAAATTATTGAAATGGGAAGACAAACTAAAACGCACGCACACACACACACACACACACACACACACACACACACACACACACACACACACACACACACACACACACACACACACACACACACACACACACACCCACGTACACACATGTACACACACGTACACATGCACACGTATGTACACCCACCCACACACACACACACAAACACACACACGCACGCACGTAAATGTATACACGCCCACACACACAGAATAAATGTCCTCTCTATCTAGGAGATGAGGTTGTATTCCCCAGGGGATATTGTGTGTGTGTGTGTGTGTGTGTGTGTGTGTGTGTGTGTGTGTGTGTGTGTGTGTGTGTGTGTGTGTGTGTGTGTGTGTGTGTGTGTGTGTGTGTGCGCGTGTGTGAGTGCGTGCGCGTGGTGCTGGTCGTTAATCTCTGCTTTGTCCTTGAGAAGTTGAAGCAGAGCCCAGTCCTTCTGGTCTCCATTACCACCTGCCAAAAAGAACTGCCTCCATCTCATTTAACATGGACTACACACACACACACACACACACACACGCGTGCGTGAAGCCCCCTTCCATTGCCCTTCAACCCTCCCCTTCCATATTCTCTCCGCAAAGTGATTTCATGTGAACCCCCACCCCCCACCCCATGTGTCCTCCTTTCATATTGCTCATCTCATGCCAACTGCCCCATGTCCATACCCCCGCAGTTTCTTGCATCCCCCCCCCCCCCCCTGTCAGTAATGACCACCGTCCACCTCATCAATCTGAATCCACCGGTGGGCTGCCGCCTGTAACCTTGCTCACCCATGCACACACACACACACGGCACATAAGCCAGATTCATACCTTCATGCACGACGTTTGTCGTTCGTCAAACATAGCAGACCCACAAGCTCACAACATGGTGAGCTGGTATAGCACTAGGGTTGCCAACCACCTGAAATCCAAATATGGGACACCCAGCTGAGTGTCCCTTATTTCCAAGAAAAATAAGGGATGCCCAGAAAAAATCTTACTGTACTGTATATATGTACAGTTTTTGTATATTATATTAACAACTTGAACCCCAGCATCGATATTCTGGGGGGAACATTAGCCAAAAGTAGCCGATCAACAAGCTAACAAGCGAGAGAGGTAACAGGGTTGCATGCACGTTGTGGGACACAGGTTCCTTGCATAATAATACTTATTTAAAATAGTATGTTAATTAAAAAAGATGTTTCCACATCTACAAGAGACATCTATGAACAAAATAATGCAAAAGAAGGAAGATTTAAATGTTTTTTTTTTAAATCTGAGATTCAATTTGGTCACCAAAGGGGTGGGACAAGAGAAAACTAGCATTTTAGGGGTACTACAGACTTATGGTAGACTTTGGTATTTAAAAAAAAAAAATCAAACATTTTTCTCCCCAAGTTTATTTATATTTGGTCTCAGGACAAGTAAAGGTTACACAACAACTGCATGATTTAGTATTTTGTAAATGGATTATTTGACATTTCATGGGTGGGATGTAAAATGTCCTCCAATTCTGGAATGACCCTTATAGTTTCCAAACAAGGATTCCTTATTTCAAGGGACACCTGGCAACCCTAGGGCCTATAGTAGGTAGGTCTCTTATTTTCTATTTTCAAATTAGGCAATCCACCACAGTGTGGTGGCCGTGGTGCGCAGAGCTGTCAGAGCGCCCGGTGCAGCCAGACGATCTGATTGTCGGCTGTGATCATCAAGGAACACGTAAGGTTAATTACACCGCTGCTCCCATTCATATTTCAGCACTGCAGTCAGTTTGTGTTGTGTACACAAATGCATAGTGTGTGAGTGAGTGCGTGAGGGTGTTTACTCACCCACCCTTTGTTTTTGTTAGTATGTGTGTGCTGCTGCCCTGATGACTGAACAGATGAAAAAAAAAGTTGAATACATTTTTTATATTTACCTGCTGTCATGGAGGGCAGCTCAGCAAAACACCAAAGACCTTGGCATCCTTGCTTTGCCTTTCAAACTTGGGGATCGCTCCAGGCAATTGTGTGTGACACTGTGTATACTGTGTATACTGTGTGTGTGTGTGTGTGTGTGTGTGTGTGTGTGTGTGTGTGTGTGTGTGTGTGTGTGTGTGTGTGTGTGTGTGTGTGTGTGTGTGTGTGTGTGTGTGTGTGTGTGTGTGTGTGTGTGTGTGTGTGTGCATGTGTGTGTGGGACTATTGTGTTGCATGAGTTTGTTTGAAGGGTAACTTTATCTCTCATCTCCTCACATTCATGCCCAGGGGAGAACAAAAATATTGATTATCTTTCCCATGTGGAATAAATCATGCATCTCTCTCTCTCTCTCTCTCTCTCTCTCTCTCTCTCTCTCTCTCTCTCTCTCTCTCTCTCTCTCTCGCAAAGATACTTAGCTATGTAAGTTTCAGAGTAGAAAGTCCCTGGCTTCTGCTCTGTCTGAACACATTCAAGAGCTTACAACAGGGACCAGGGGCCAACGCTGGTGGCTCAGTTTCTACACAGGTGGAAACTCTCTGAGATCCTGCAAAACACATCTAGGAGCGATAGCTGCACACATGTAAAAGTGGAGGACCCTGGCAATTTGGGCCAAGACTGCACACGGGTGCACACACACGCATGCACCTATGTCTCATAACATAAATGTCTTCTTAACCCTTTAAGACCGGGAACGCATCTGTATCATTTCTAGATTTCTTTGGCTATTCAAAAATAGCAGATTTACAAGCTTATATAGCACGGCACCGTGTGCCGCGCTGTAAGCTTGTAGATCTGCTATTTCTTTAAAGAAATCGTGAAAATGTGTGCAAATCTTTGAATATACATTTTTAACTCAAATCTTTGATTCTGGGGTCCCTGGAACAAAATATTTTGAGATGGGGGTCCGCGGCCAAAAACATATAATTTTGGGGGTCCTTGACACTGATTATAGCAACATACGTTTAACAAAATAAAATAATAGGATTTAGAAGACATTTCTAGAATCCCCAGAAGCAAATATTTGAGTTAAATGTTCCTTTAAAAAATATATAATCAAATTTTCATGAATTAAAAAAAAATGCAGATCTACAAGCTCATAGCGCGGCACTCGGTGCCACGCTATGAGCCTGTAGATCTGCTATTTTTTGAATAGCCAATGAAATCTTAAAATGACACAGATACGTTTCCGGTCTTAATGGGTTAAAGGATTAAATCCATGTGTGGGTATACGTTTGCACACCCACGCCACGCACAGCAGATAAACAACTCATACAATGACACATTACAGTGATTTTCCTTTCACCTTGGCATTTGACAGGCTCTCATTGATTTCGCACACATGGCTTCAGTCTACAGTCGCATCGTCGTAGGGGCTAAAAGAAACATAAAGGTGCTCAGCCGTCACACCAAAGACCAAACACAACCAAAAAGTCAATGGCTTTAAATGTAGAATACTGAGTTCTTTATGTCTTCTTTTTTTAGAACTCTTCCTGTCCTCTTGTGTCACATGTCACTGACAGTTCACATTAGTTTTAACATCCTTAGGAATGTTTTAGATAGTTAAATCATTACCTGTGAAAAACGAGGAACAGACACGTTACTTTCTCTTGCCTTGCTCAACCAGCAGCGGTTTATTACTGAGCTGCGCATGCGTGGGGCCAAGACTATAGTGTTTCCTCTGTCATTCACAGGAGCGCAGGGGCGCCATCTACTGACTTGGAAGTCTAATAAGATGTAGCCTGGGAAGCAAAGCTTTTCGGGTCTATGATCCGGTCGGGAGCGGAAGTAGCCCTACGTCACCAGGCGCGCCGCGTCATCCGCGTCATCAGGCGACCGAATCGCGACAAGAGGTCACCCCAAAATAGGTCCGTCCTAATAAAATCCTTGATGCGATGTAGTTTAGCTTATTTTTTTAAATATAAATGTGAGTGTACTTTCCGGAGACTATTTAGCGTCTGTATTATCCGTATTATCCCACGGGGAAATTCTATTCCATTTAAATAGGGATTGGGGAACCAAAATAAAGCGGCACCGCAAAACCGGGAAAAAAAAATATTATTATTTTATTTTTTTCAGTAGGCGTGGCCTAGACTGGATTACACAGGTCCATGCTTTCCTCCGAGGTGGAAAGACTGGTGACGCAAGGTTAAATAAGATGTGAAAACACATACAAAGTGTCACAATACTGTTAGAGTAATTGCATGGTTTAGTGCAAAACTTTAAATAGAGGCATTTTCTGAACCCTCTACACCTATTTAACAATGTATGACAAAACAAATTACTGTATTTATAATATCAAAATCCACCATGTTTTCTTCCTGTAAGATGTCTCCTTACATACTGTAGGCTTGAACCAACCAATATCATGACATCCGCCCATCAATCAATCTTCAAATGCATTCTCCATTAAATACAGTGTACATCCTCCTAACATTTTGTAACACCTGTTTATCCTCTGAATTACGTCACAAAACTGGACTTTGGACTATGCATTTCTGCTAAAACTTTGTGGTGAGATGCGCCAAAGTGTTTTGTCAGTAATCTAATTGTGTGGTAAACATTGACTGTGAATTACACAATGACATTCGGAGGGGTCAACTTAAGTGACATACCTGCTAGACGACAGGTTTTCACGTACGTCGGGGGTGAGGAATGGTCGTACGTTTTTTACTCCCTTTAGTATAGTCTGAGACATTGTCTTATGTTTAATCAAGGCCAAGAGGCCTATATACCTATTCTTCCGCTAGAGCAGTGGTTCCAAAACCTTTTACCTCAAGACCCAAAAGAGAAATCAGATATTTGCCCGGGACCCAAACTAGTGAACATAGCAGATCTACAAGCTCGCAACGCGTCGCTTTGCACCGCGTTGCGAGCTTACAGATCTGCTATTCTCACTACTTCTTAAACATTTGTTTTCTGATTTAGGAAATGTCTTTGATTATTTTTTATTTTATTCATGAAATTATTTTTGAAAAATGTTAGAATTTGTGTTCAAGTCATGAAATACGTGATTCTTTGTGTGGAAATCTTTAGACAATCTTTTAAAATAATAATTAATGAAAAAATGTAGGAAACCAAAAATAAAGGGATATTCACTCGCAACCCAAGAAAATGGATCCGCGACCCACACATGGGTCCCGACCCACAGTTTGGGAAACAATGCGCTAGAGGGGAGTTGTGAGAGTATTTTGCGGGACACCGCCGACACCGATGGTCTCGGCGCCAGCACCACTACGCCTCCATTCATTATACTTTTCATACTGTTGCGTGAAACGATCTCTTACATTTCTCCATTTTTGCGTCCAAATTTAAAGACTGGGCGATCTCCTCCCAGCTGTTCTGGACTTTGTTTTTGTTCTTGTGGTCAGGGCTTGCACAATCTAATCATAGAGCCATTGATATCCACGGACTAGTTCGCAAAGTTGTTCTTCGAATCTCGTTGTTGTCATGTTGGCGTTCAGTGTGGATATGCGGGTTCCGTGTTTATGTTGTTCTACCCACATCGTTGCACGACGTCACTTCCTCCTACTCTTTCTTGAAGAAAGAGGGACCAGAGGAAAACCTTTTGCGAACGTACGGTGAATGCACGTCGGGTTGAGTTCCGTCCGCGGGAGGACGGATGGCAAATTCGACGGACAAAACGTTACAAAGTTGTCTCCCCCTCCGCTCCCGTTGTCTGCTCACGGGTCTTACGGACACTATGTAGGCTATGGGCCTTTATTCTTTAAGGCTTAAAGGAACCCAGTACAGCGTAAACGCGAGCTTCAGTGAACTCAAGCAATAATCCTTAGTAGTATCTTGCTTGTTTAACCTAATGACCGCAGTCTGTAGATGATGATGAATAGAATTAATTACATGAGGTCATGGGGCATGTAACACACAACAACCTTTTGTAGTCAGGGACCAGGGTTCACTAACAAAGTCTGCTAGAGTAAAACTGCCAGCAAGTCAGACACCCCTGCCACGCACACACAACAACATCGGCCCATTATTTCTGCTCAAACATAGATCCACACAATGCTGCAACAGAACCGAAGACACTATCAATATTCCCAAGAGGTAGGTGTGCTACCGTACAGCAATCTAGGCCTGTGCCTTAAAAGCATAGACCACCCAATAACCTAATTTATTGTTTCTTTCTTACTTTGAAAATAATAGAGAAGAAATCATCTCATTCAATACCTCTACATCTAATGTATACCTAAATGCATGGGTCAGATAGGACTCAGTCTATAGGCTCAAAATAGTATGCTAGAGTGACTATATCTTTTTCCATTAAATCGGAAGGTTGGAAACATATGGTTATCTTTTTCTATTAGACTATCACAAGCCTATAAATCTACACGGTTAGTGTAAAGCTCGACAAACCACTTGTGCATTCTGGTAACATTGCTCATATATGGCTAGCCCAGCACTGTGCCTGGGAGTGGAATGATTACAATTACAAATTAGGCATTTAGCGCACGCTCTTATCCAGAGTGACTTACAAAATGCAAGGTCGGAGAAAGTGCCATGAACCCTTGTCAAGCCACCAGGATGTGTGTTGAATTGATGCCACAGAGCAGTATGCTGTTAGTCTGTTCGCCGTAGCTCACAGCCCATGCTGGAATTGTGTTTTGTTTTAATGAAATACCCAATAGATGATAATTAACATGAACTGTAATGTACGGATATTCAATTTGATCGCTGTTTGGATTGCAACCTACCTGGCTGTGTGTGTGTGTGTGTGCGTGTGTGTGCGTGTGTGTGTGTGTGTGTGTGTGTGTGTGTGTGTGTGTGTTTTTTCACCCACTTTCTATTAGGACTGACATTTATTTGTTTAAGCTGTAGCTATAGAAGGCTGTGCAGTTGCAGCGGGGTTGGTCCATACTAATGTGGTTTTAAGATTGTGTAGTGAATATTATGTGTTCTCCTGTGTCTGTTGTTATTCATCAACAAGGTTGCGAGCCACGGCAATGATGGTACTGAGACAGGCAGATGAGACGGTTAAGAAATGCTATGATGTCTGAAATCATAATTAAAAGATTTTCCAGGCATGAATGTGGGAAATATATTGTAATATTCACGATTACAGGTGGGAAGGTATAAGTGTACCTTCCTGTTACCAAAGTGTTTTCAGACCCCCCCGCCCCCCCAAGTAATTCAAATTTACATTTTAAGATGAATGAGAGCAAGAGAACTATTCTACTTTGATCGACAACTTTTGTTCTGCTTCACTCTACGATTGTAATTCACAGCCTTTTCTCCTGAGTGTTTTGTGTGTGAGGATCAAGAGTGAACTAGATACGCATGAAAACGTGGTGAATAAAACATCACTTACCAACCATAAAAAAGACTTGAATTCTTGTGCCAGCAAATGTCTGTGACAATCGATGGATAAGGTTCTTGGCATTTTCAAGCTTAAAATAAAATTACCATTTTATCACAGTTGAACACTAACTGGTGCTCTATAACATAATAGATGAATGATTTAAGCAGCAGCAAATGCCCCCTCCAATTTGCCTCGATGAGGAAGAACAGGCACATCCAAACTAGGCAGTGCTGAGCAGAAAACGCACTCAGTGAACTTACAAATGAAAGAAAAACTGCTTGCATGGTGTTGGGCTCCAGTTGAAAAACATAGTCTGTTTTGCACCCACAAGTGCCTGTGTGATGTTTCAAGCTACATGCTTTTCATCAGACAATTACTTTTATACAAGATACATACATGCAGGCATGCAAACAGCCCCGAGGTGAAAAAGGTGACAACATGTTGTTTTCTTTCGGGTCAGGTGTCACACAATTGCCCTATTTGGGTTCAAAAAGGTGACTGTAGCTGAAAAGTGACACTTTTGCATGCCTGTACATGATGTTGAGAATCACAGGAAATGTATTGCTGCTGTTGGTAGCTACGTATCTGACAAGAATATTACATTTCACCAATGGTAAAAGTAATAAATCTCATCCATATATTTGAAGTGTAATACAACAAGTACTGTGAAAAGTAACATTATGTACCACTGTATGTAGCCTATAAACAAATACAAATATCTCCCTGTCATGGTTTTATGGACCTAGACAATTAAACATAAGTGGTGTAAACCCAAATTGTCAATTGATTGAATTGTATGTGCTCCAGAGAAAGGGTCGCACAAGAGATGATAAAACACATCTCACTTGTACATTTCACCACCATCAGGCTAAAATGCCATCATAAAGTGTGAATAACTATAGAGGGGCCTCTACTAATCTATTCAAGTGAACTTGGTGTTTTCACAGTAATTGTTAGTCTCTGTATGAATCTCTGCTGCATGTCTGCCAAGGAAGTGCAGTGTCGAGTTGGGCGCCGGGCCAGTTAGGTCATCAACACATGCAAATAATCTGTTTTTGGGAGCATCGTGGTTGCTGTGGTACATTATTGAGTTCTTAGTGATCTATTTTAGCTTGGCTAATATGATTGTTTCGTATATCTGTTATGTGCTGTACCTGCTGGTTGTTATCCTGTGTCGTCCTCCTGCCAACTTAAGTATCATATCAAGTAACGAGCGCCGACGCTCCTTAAGTTGTTTGTTTTGTCTCCGTCACCTGCGGCTCCAGTATTTCCTTCAGTGCAATCAACATTCACCATCAGGCCGACGTGTACGTTGCCTGTAGTACCATTGGCGCCCGTTGGCAGTATAAGGAAAACAAAGTTTTCCTCGGGCCCTCTTTCTCCAAAAAAAGACCCACGTTGGTGGAAGTACTTGAGTGAATGTACTTAATTACTTACCAATACCCGACCCGTCGATCCACGGTCTGTGACAAAATGAACCCAGCCATTCCCTAAACACACACACACACACACACACACACACACACACACACACACAAATAATATAGCACAGTGCAGTAGGGGTCGAAACTCACGTTTTGTAGACAACCATTGTTTTTGTCTAGTTTGTGGACTAGTTTGTGCCTTTTATTGCGTTGTTTTGGCTAGATGCTACAATGCTAGCTTCATGTTAGCGCTGTTGCCAGGTTTTGTGAGAGGAGTAAGCAACCAGGTCTATGAAAACAAGCCCAAAAGAATCGACTAGGCCACATCACATGAAAATAGCAGATCTACAATAAATATATTTAAGAATGGTTTAAATAATAATTGGCCCAAATAAGTGTGTGTGCGTGCGTGCGTGTGTGCAAATTACCAGATACACGTTTCTTGCAGCATGATAGGAGCCCTGTATCCTAGCACCCCCCCCCCCCCAGACCCTCTGGCCTCTTCTTCTATGCCTTCAAGCTACCACCACCCAATAAACTAAACACACAACACGGACATGCAGACGCACACCAGCACTGTCAACATCGCTCTCCATGTCCGTAGCCAGATAATCAAATAACACCTCATTCATTAGCATCTGTGTTTGCTGCTATTGTAGCCTGAGGCGGTTACAGAGTGTGTATCTCCAAGCTATTAGTACTCATTGTGGCGTTTATATGGGAGATTGCCTATCACAGGTAACCTAACGGTTTGTGGAGAATCACTACATATCTCCCTTGCAGCATAAAGAAATGAGTGGGATGAAAGATGCTGGCAAAAAAGGGAAAAAAAGCCAGCAAAAAGCCGCTAATGAGCTAGCAATGTGATGTTTGCGTGACTCTGTTGGGCTGAGAAGAAGCAAGAACAATCTATACTGTAATAAGTTCAGTATGGTCTGGTCTATTTATGTCTGTGGGTAGGAGGCAAACACTGTGTCTTCCACTTCTGTCTGTTTATATGTTCATTAAAGATTTAAGGAGGTGTACCCTACCGTATCTAGAGGATCATTTTCAGACACAAGGGGAATACTTTTCTGCTTATAATAATGTTGATGTGGTATACCGAACATGTAAACACCAGAGCAGCATATGCTCAGTGAGCGTCCATGGCTAACCACAATGCAGATTGGCAAATATGTACAGGAATTGTACATTTAACAATTTTACCACGTATCTTATCTTATCTGATCTGATCTTATGGAGGGACTAATCCAAAATGTATGTTTGGAGAGAGGTAGGTCTACTTTGTGACAGACACTTTTCTCTCCTTGCTTACCTTAAGAACTATTTTTGGATTTAATTGTGATCCGTTTCATTTTATGGTAATCCACATGCTGTACATTTTGCATTTATTTTGAAGTTGTTTACAATTACTTGTGGTAGCTAAATGTTTTTGGGTGTACTGTATAAGGTTGTGTCATGTTGGGTTATTGCTGGTATCACATGAGTGGACACTATGCATGTGGGGTTACTGTTTTCAGCACTGGCTCTTTATAATGGACATTTCTGTTTTGCCTTATTTGGGCAGGATTTGTTTCATAAGGGGAGGTGGAGTAATCAAATTATTACCAGAGCATCTCTGTGATTTTAATACTGTCTGAATCAGCCATGTCAGCATGTTTTTAACACAGACTTTGCCGTGCCGGTAAATAAACCCAATGTCTTTTACCTATTATAAAATGCCCTGTAATATAAGCCATGGTAATAGCGCTCTCATTATAGTTTGAACATCGTTGCGATTACATCTCTCCTTTGGGAGAGTGAGACAATGGACCTGTCTCAATTTACGGATTATAACTTAACTATACAATGGAAAATCTTAAGGCAGAAAAGATTTTGAGGTTGAGGGAAGATGAAGAGTGTTAATGACGTGAAAGAGCATTAGCGAAAGAAAGCGATATTACTTTCTCAAATTTACACCTGTGGTCCGGAGTAAGTGATTACAAAGCTGTCATTCAGAATAAAACAGATCAGTTGTCTCTGCTGAAAGAGATGAAATGTAATCATCCCTATAACTAATCACCAAATGACGAGATGTGAAAGATTCTGTAGTCTGTACCAACATGTTAGTGTTTCAAAGCCACGTAAATGCATTCGGAGAAGATCGCCCAACAATGAATTCTGACATATATTTACATTTTAGTGTGTCATCTCTCTATTCCTTTCTGATATCATTTCATCTCATGCATTACTGTTTGCGTTCTGTCTTGATCTAAAACCCCAGTCACTCTAGAAATTAACTGTCAGAAGCTTGGCAATGAAAACACACTTTACTCCACCCTGGTATGGTGGTCAGTATAGCTTAGCATCTTGCTTGAAGAAAGCATTGACTGTAAGCGCTGTCTGCAAAACCATATCTCTTTTGTGTTGCAATTCTGACGGAGCATAATTGTAATGTGGCAAAGCTAAAATGATAGCTTCCTCCACGGTGTGACTCCTCCCATCCCTTTCTGAGGTCAGCACAGTTAAAAGCATTGCTGTTATTGGTTGACGTCGCAAGTATGCATGTCAAAGTTCATCAAAGTTTATCAAAGTTCAAATCTACGCGAAGGAATCACAGTAAATTTACTTAGTCACCGAAAATGAAGTGAATCCATAGGTCATGACGATCCCGTTCAAATGAGCAGAGTCCAATGCGTGTGTTATAGAAGAGCCCACAAAATGTCTAGATGTACTAATACCAGTGGTGGAAAAAGTACTCACATTTTTCACTGTAATATAGAAATACTCGTTACAGGTAAAAGTCTGGAATCCAAAATGTACTTGAGTAAAAGTACAAAAGCATCAAAATGTACCAAAAGTAAAAGTACTCATTATGCAGAATGTCCCGTTTCAAGTTTTCAAATATATAAACATCCTTTGAAAATAGCAGATCTACAAGCTCACACATTGTTTGTTGCTTGTAGAGCGGCTATTTTCAAGTGGCCGAAATGTATTTGGGGCTTAAGTGGTTAATGTATGTTTTGTAATAATAATCAAAATCTACAAAGTAACTAGTAAAGATTTCAAATAATTGCAGTGGAGTAAAAGTACAAAATTTGTAAAAGTAAAAGTATTGGAAATTGGAAATACTCCACATGCTCTTCCAACAAGAGCACACGATATGTCCATTAACTGGTTTATCATCTCACTCTAGCTCCGTTTCCCCCGTCACTCCTTCCCTCCCACACTGCTCTCCTTATTTTCTCTCTCGTTTATGCGTTTATTTCTCCATCTGCCGCTCTCTTTTTCTGTACAGTATATCTTTCTATATCATCTCTTTCTAGCTATGAACGGGTTATATCTCTATTAATAACTTTTCTTTTTGGTTGTTAATAAACCCAGCATACTGTCCAGGAGACAGAAGATTATAATCATTTTCAAATCAGGGTTGTCGGACTGTGTCATTAATAGAAATACACAGGATGATGTTGTGTTATAATTACTTTATTAAACAACTCTACTTCAACAATTGATCACATTTAAATATATGCTTAAAGCGAAACCTATGCTGCGCAAACAAAGCAATACAGTCAGGGAATGAAAGCTTGGATAGTCAAATCCCTCAAATTAATAATAAAAGTCAACGCAATAAACCATTGATTAAAATACATTTTGTTCACATAGCTAAAATTTTGCCTTTCATGCAACGAGGGGAATATAAATAACTGGGCGATGCCTCACATTTAAAAGTTGCTCCAAACACATGGCAAACTACAGCCTTAACCGAAAGGGGACGTGTTCCGTGCGTGTGCGTGCGCGAACATTTGTTTTTTTTTCTGGGTCTGTTACTTTTTTGGGGGGTTTTGTTACTTTATTTTGATTAATTCGGTTAATTCAGTACAACAAATGTACTCCATGAAGTAGATGTCGGAGGTTTTTTCTTTTTCTTTTTTCTTCATCCCAAAAGTGGGGGGGATATCCCTGAGTCCCTGATAACTGTGTTCAAACCCACCCTCCTGCGTCCCTGACTACAGCAGATGATCAGCTGATGGCACTGTTGTGCATCTGTGTGAGAGTAAATAAATCAGGCTTTTTAACCCCTTAAAACCAGGAAAGCATCTGTGTCATTTTATATTTTAGCTATATATATAGCACATTGGTTGGCTGTTCAAAAATATCAGATATACAAGCTCATAGTGCGTCACTTTGTGCCGCATTCTTGACAAATCTTTGAATATATATATTTTAACTCAAATCTTTGTTCCTGCGGGGTCCCTGGAACAAATTCATTTGAGATGGGCGTCCGCGGCCAAAGACATATAATTTCGGGCGGTCCTTGACATGAAAAAGTTAGAGCACCACTGATATACTGTAGCATCATAAGTTTTCCAGAAAACTGTTAGGATTTAGAAGACATATATGTTGTAGAATCGGCCTCATGTCTTAATGGGTGCAGGTGTTGAACACACACCACTGTGGGGTTTTACAAGTGAGTTTTATTGGCATTGACATTAAACTGTGAAAGCAAAGAGTTAACATGGTGGTCCGCTTTGAGCTTTCATGACAGACTCCTTTCCCACTGCCTAAAGATGGGTAGACCTTTCTGTGTTTGTTTCTGGTGTCATGATTGACAACACTGCAGGAGCTATAATCAACAATTAGACATTATTGTCTCCGCCAGGCCGAAAGGCATGTATGTTTTACCCTCCGTCCGTCCGTGTGTGTGTGTGTGTCCGTGTGTGTGTCCGTCCGTCCTGTCCGTGTGTTAGCAGCTAATCTCTGGCACCGTTGGCCCGGTCACTGCGAAACTGTGCACACACACTCCCTGGATGCCAATTCAGAACCTCTGCCTCAAATTTTTCACATGGGCCTGTTATAGCGCCACCTGGAGGCCGATTTGTGCAAAACCCATTTTTTTACATTACTCCTACAGATTTTATCCAAACGTCATGCAAATCGGTACACAGTATCTCTATAGTCGTGTTATCAACACAAATCTGTCCGATTTCCCATATTTCATCCTCATTGGCTAAGGTTCGCTTCCAAAATTTACAGGATTGCTCCGTTTTGAACAAAATGCCTCAAATCATGAATGCAGCTTGCGATTTCCGTGAAATTTCACAAACACATTCCCACTAGGCCAAGGAAGAAATGCCACCCTTTTTCACATTGGCCTGTTATAGCGCCACCAGCAGGTCTAATTTAGCAAAACACATTTTTGGAACAAAATGCCTCAAAACATGATTGCAGTGTCCGATTGCCGTGAATGACCTAAGAATAAATGGCACCCTTTTCATATTGGCCTATTATAGTGCCACCAGGAGGCCACAATAACGTACCTGACCTGGCGGAGACCTGTGCTCCGAGGAGCACTTTTTCTAGTTTTGCTACTGTGTTCCATAAAATAATTGCGGCCATGAAGTGCCTGCAAGTTTCTCTCTCTCTCTCTCTCTCTCTCTCTCTCTCTCTCTCTCTCTCTCTCTCTCTCTCTCTCTCTCTCTCTCTGTGCGTAAAAAATGCACTCCCAATGAGTCCCACCGGTGATTCAACATGCTCAATCAGGTTTGTGCCCACTTAGTCCTCAACACTAACACCGGGGACACGCGCACCACACAAAATGTGTCTGAATATCAGGCGCAGACGCCTAATGACGGCCCTATCCGTCAGACTTGTACAGAGAGGTGAATGTTATTGTAAATCAACACAGGATGTCTGGTTAATTGACTGCTGTTTATAGGGAAAGAGAGAGAAAGGAAACAACGTGAGCAGGTGAGGGTCGTATGTCCTTAAGTGGTGTGTGTGTGTGTGTGTGTGTGTGTGTGTGTGTGTGTGTGTGTGTGTGTGTGTGTGTGTGTGTGTGTGTGTGTGTGTGTGTGTGTGTGTGTGTGTGTGTGTGTGTGTGTGTGTGTGTGTGCGCGCGCATATATATATATATATATATATATATATATACACACATATATATATACTATATATACTGTATAAAAGTTCGGAAACGTAACTTCAGTCGATTATTTATCCCCTTCAATAATACCACTTGGTATTGTATTTTTTTTAATCATTTTTATCGTTGATTAGTCACCTTTACAATGAGATATAACTTGTAAGGATTGTGAAATCGTGGAATGAATAACACAGTAAACGTGTGGGTAGTGCCCCCAAAACATTGCCAAAATCCCCCAATATGCTGCAGTTGGTAATCACTCTCATTTTGAGTAACCTGCCAGCACACTCCCTGCCAGACTAATCATGATGAAAATTATATAAAATACAATATCAATTGGTATAATTAAAATAATATTTTAATTATATACAGTATATATATATGCATACATACATACATACATACATACATACATACATACATACATACATACATACATACATACATACATACATACATACATACATACATACAAACAAACATATTAAGATTGTGTGTGCTTGTGAGTGTGCATGAAGGCTTTTTTCCTACTACTCTCTATATATTATGTATCCCAGCCTTACTCTGTCTACGTCTCCTTTTCACTTTCTTTGTTTCAGGTGACTCACCCCAGAGGGCGAGTTACGGAGGTGAGGAGTACAGAGAGGTACTAACAAGGTGATGATGTCACTTCTTCTACCAATCTATCATTTCTCTCCTTCCTTCCCACGTTGTTGACAGACAGTATAGCATGCCGTAATACCTTGCACCACTCAGACAATCACACTCAATTACAAATTCCATCAAATACCTTGCTGACAGACATCCTCCCAAGTGAACCTATCATCCATCATTGGGTCATTTTAGCCATATTCCGTTTCTGCTTGGGGGCAAAAAAAAGAGAGATTCCTTGTTTGTCCTGTGCTTTTCTTTTCAGCCTTTGGCTTTTGATAACTGGTTGCTACTTCTCAGACAAGTAACTTTAGTATCCCATGCACGCAAAGCATACAAGATTAATGTAGTTCAGGTTCATAGCTAATGGCAGTTGCTGTGCATTTCGATTATTGTGCTGAGTAGTGAGTGTACAGTGTGTCGCTATAGGTGGTACTATAGGTGGTCATATAGAACCTTACCCTGGATTCCAACAGCAAAGTAATTACGTATGTAGGTAATGACCATAGTGTAGAAAGGAGGTGCGTTGAGGCAAATGGACCAGAAAGCAGTTTCCCAAGGTATGGTTGGAGCTAGTATTTACCACACACACGCGCGCACGCACACACACACATGCATGCACGATTGCACGCCCACACACACACACACACACACACTATCAATCAGCAAATCAACTCTTCCATCACTTTCTATATAAAAACACACTTGCAAAACAATTCTATAAGCAGTAAAGCTGACGCAAATTGAAGTGTAGCAGTGGCTGCCTGTGTGGGCTCTGTCACTGCTGATGCACATGGGAGCAGACATCTTCATTATCCCTGACACGCACTTCCACTCCACTTTAGATCAAGATAGTATGGTAGGAGGTACAGAGGCACGTGGGTGACCCCCCGCTTGCGTCCGCTCTTTGCTCTTATTTTCTGCATGCATTCAAGAAGCAAGGCAGCCATTTAAGTTAAGAGGTGTAATTGAGGGTCTGGATGATACATTCCACATAGAATGAGAGAAATGGAGGCTTTATGTCCTTGTTGTCAGTGGTGGAAACTGAAACTAGCTAAGTGCATTTACTTAAGTACCATTTTGAGGTATTTGTACTTTACCTGAGTATTTCCAATTTCCAATACTTGTACTTCTACTCCACTACGTCTCAGAGGCAAATATTGCACTTTTACTCCACTACAATTATTTGAAAGCTTTAGTTACTAGTTACTTTGCAGATAAATTATTATATTATGAAACATACATTAACCACTTTAGCCCCATTTTATACATAGGCTTTTTGAAAATAGCCGATCTACAAGCTCACAACATCGCGTTGTGAGCTTGTAGATTGGCTATTTTCAAATATTTCAGTACTTTTACTTTTGGTACTTCAAGTACATTTTGATGCCAATACGTTTGTACTTTCACGCAAGTCAATTTTGAATTCTGGATTTTTACTTGTAACAGTACTTCTATATTGCTGACTGTATTGGTACTTTTACTTAAGTAAAGAATTTGAGTACTTTTTCCACCACTGCTTGTTGTTGGGTCAGAAATATTGTATCTTAGTTCATTTATGCTATTGGTCAATGATCAAACTTCAAAGGTGCGGTAAGAGTGTAAGTGATATGTTTTGCAATTTTTGCCATAGAGTGTTAGATCAGTAACAGGGGTCTCGCTGTCTCACCAGCTCTTTAAGTAGCCTCGGCTTTTATTTTCCTTCTTGTTTTGCTCAAAAATAAGAGCCTAGACCAGCCTGTTGACATTCCTGGCATAGGAAGTGGGCGTCAACCTTTCATTTCCCCAACCAACCAGAGTGCAGTGGGCGTCGCTCCAAATGTTGTGACGTCAGCGCTCTCAATGCTGCAAATATTGGGGGAGGAGGAGGGGCGGGCGCACAGATCGGTGAAGCAATGGGAGCCCACGGATTCTCTCTCCGGAGATTCTGAACCGGCCCCTTTAGACCAGATATCAGAAGCGCGCAGCCTAGCTCTTTAGTAAACAGAAAATACACTGTGGTTGGCATTTCATCCATTCAGGAGAGACAACCCATTTATCAGCTTCAATTTGTGTTCCAGTTCAAAAAATGTCTGCTCTTTTTCCCCATCACTTCCAATTTCACTTTTTCATCCTCTATGCTGTAAGAGTTCTCTCTCCTGGTTGTTTAAAATTGGTATCGCGACCTGGAAAGGTATTTTCTGTTTACTAAAGAGCTGGAGAAAGTTTGAATTTATTCAACACTTATTTTAACAAAGAAAATTGGTTCCATTTCCATTTCTGGAATAATTTGCCCATACTCATCAAAGCTGCTCAGTCGATAGCTATTTTTAAATCCTTACTAAAGACTAATTTCTTCTCCCTGGCCTTCAGTGATAGCTGATGTAGCCATGTATTTCCCTTACTGGTGCTAATGTTTGTTTTGTTGCTTATTTCATTGTATGCTATTGTCTGTTTATATTGCATTGTTTGCTCTTAGTTTTTTTTTTTTTTTTTTTTTTTTTTTACCTGTACAGCACTTTGGTTGACCTGGTCATGTTAAATGTGCTATATAAATAAACTTTGATTTGATTTCAATTCACCACTTATTTTCGTAAAATGTAAACGTAGTTAAAATAGCACAGCTACAAGCTCACAACGAGTCATTGTGAGCTTGTAGATCTGCAATGTTTGCTAGTATTTTTGAAGATGTTGACCATTTTTGAAACATTTGTCAACAGACCAGCCTGTTGACATTCCTGGCATAGGAAGTGGGCGTCAACCTTTCATTTCCCCAACCAACCAGAGCCCCCCACAGAAAGTGCCCCCCACAGCAACGGGGTGGCACTTTCAATGTTAAATTCCAAAATGGCCGCCGTGTGAATATGGTCTATGGGAGCCCACGGATTCTCTCTCCGGAGATTCTGAACCGGCTCCTTTAGACCAGATATCAGACGCGCTTGGGCAGCCTAGCTCTTTGGCAAACAGAAAATACACTGTGGTTGGCATTTCATCCATTCAGGAGAGACAACCCAATTACCAGCTTCAATTTGTGTTCCAGTTAAAAAAATGTCTGCTCTTTTTCCCCATCACTTCCAATTTCACTTTTTCATCCTCTATCCTGTAAGAGTTCTCTCTCTTGATTTTTTAAAATTGGTATCGCGACCTGGAAAAGTATTTTCTGTTTACTAAAGAGCTGGAGAAAGTTTGAATTTATTCAACACTTATTTTAACAAAGAAAATTGGTTCCATTTCCATTTCTGGACTATTTTGCCCATACTCATCAAAGCTGCTCAGTCGATAGCTATTTTTAAATCCTTACTAAAGACTAATTTCTTCTCCCTGGCCTTCAGTGATAGCTGATGTAGCCCTGTATTTCCCTTACTGGTGCTAATGTTTGTTTTGTTGCTTATTTCATTGTATGCTATTGTCTATTTATATTGCATTGTTTGCTCTTAGTTTGTTTTTGTTTTTTACCTGTACAGCACTTTGGTTGACCTGGTCATGTTAAATGTGCTATATAAATAAACTTTGATTTGATTTGATTTCAATTCACCACTTATTTTCGTAAAATGTAAACGTAGTGAAAATAGCACAGCTACAAGCTCACAACGAGTCATTGTGAGCTTGTAGATCTGCAATGTTTGCTAGTATTCTTGAAGATGTTGACCATTTTTTTAACATTTTGCCTATAATGACATGCCCCAAAAAAAGGATGAGGTTGAAAGAGATTCCATTTCATGAAAAGTAATGTGTTTTTTTTTTTACGTACAAGGTTTCCGCTCAACAGCAGACAAATCCTGTGGGAAACAGTGGGATTGTGAAAGCGAGGAGAAAAGAACGCAGCGTGAGAGCAGACATGGGTAGATAGCAGTAGCGTTACCATATACTGGGAGCTTTACCTTGTGAGGGCGAAGCAGCAGACGTGCTTTGGTAGCGTGTGGGTGTGGCGGCCTGCTGTGTGTATCTACTTCTGCATGTCAGTCTACCTCCTCTGTGGGGTGCGTGTGTGTGTGTGTGTGTGTGTGTGTGTGTGTGTGTGTGTGTGTGTGTGTGTGTGTGTGTGTGTGTGTGTGTGTGTGTGTGTGTGTGTGTGTGTGTGTGTGTGTGTGTGTGTGTGTGCGCGCGCGCATATGAAGACATCTTCATATGCATCTCTATTGTATGTGTGAACAAAAAAACAGAGAGGGAGAGAGAAAAGTGAGAAGAGGATGTGTTTGGCATTATGTGAAGATTCACAGAGCGAGGCATGGAGGAGGTGTGAATGGGTTTGCATGTGGTGGAGATATGAGAGGAGGGGGAGGGGAGGGTGAGAAGAAGAGGAGGGTGAGAAGAAGAAGAAAAAAAATATGAAGAAGGGGGGTAAAAAAAAAAGCAGAGAGGAGTGGTTGGATAAGGATGCTGGGTTCTTTGTGAGACTTTGCCAGTTCCATGTGTGTGTGTGTTATCTACAAAGGTGAAGCTTCTGTCTCCTCTATTCAGACGAGCAGAGAGCTGAGGTGGCATGTCACCGTAATAATACTATCTTTGGGGACAGGAAGGGGGTAAGAGGGGGACGGGGGACGGGGGTGCTGCGGCAGGTTGTAGCATGCCCGGGCAATGTCTGCAGCTCGTGTCAAATATTAGAGTTACGCTATGGTGCATTCGTTTGATTTGTCAAAGCTAGCAAAAGGAGAGGACGGAGAATGAAGGGAGAGGGGGGGGGGGGGGGGTGCAAATAGAGAAAAGGTGGGGGGCAAAGAGATAGGACAGGTGAAAGCAGGCCGTTGTGCATCAGTTCAAATGCAGTCGTATGTGAAAGAGTCAGGCGGCCTTGACTGGCGTGTGGCAGGTAGAGA
The DNA here is from genome assembly GCF_963454915.1 of Gymnoscopelus microlampas. NCBI lineage: Eukaryota > Metazoa > Chordata > Actinopteri > Myctophiformes > Myctophidae > Gymnoscopelus > Gymnoscopelus microlampas. Next base: position 30,651,073 of record NC_139945.1, read on the forward strand.
GACGGCTGAGGAAACCGCAACGTTAATTTAAATGTCCGTTGCACGTTCACGTGTGTCTGTGGACGCAGTGCAGAAATGGGTCAGTGCCAGTCAAGCGCGGCAAAAAAAGGAGGGGGGGGGGGGGTAAAATAAAGGGAAGGAGAGCGGGGAGGGAACTATGCTCCAGCTACGGACTTTAATAAGGACCAGGGAATCCTATTAGGGAGATAAGATGGACGCCCCTCTCGTAAAACAGCCATTCACTGGCCTCCCCAAAGAGATTTTTATGAGTGTGGCTCATATTTTTAACGAGACCCAGCGAGGGAGCGGGAGGGAGGGGGTTGCCTTGCACCCAAACACTGGAGTCCCCCCCCCCTCCCCAGCAACCTCATTCACACGCACGCACGCACGCACACACACACATACGCGCACACAAACACACACCTTTTTTCCTCCCCCAACCAGCTCTCCCTAGGAGGTAACATGGTATTGCATCATAGCACTGCCACCTTGCTTGAGCTCCTCTAATGGCACCCTGAGCGTCTTCCTCTGTCTCTGCTTGTCCTCTGCCCAGTCTTTCGTCTCAACCCAAAGAGTTTGTCCCCATGTTGTTTTGTTTGTTACCTATGGTGTTGTTTGCTCATGCTTTGTTTTCTTTTCTTTCTCTGCAGAGGAAGTTGTTTCCCTTTTTCTGTATGTCAGTCACTTTGTTTGTTTAGTTTTTTCTTTTTCTTTTTCTCTCCCCAGTTTCCATCTCAGTATAGTCACCGCTGGACACAATTACCTGTTGTTGTGCCAACTTGTGCCCGCTGTAATGAAACAGTGCTGTCATATGTCAGCCGCTGCGCAAACATCCCTCTCACTGAACACTGACCACCTCAGTGGAATCTTGTTTATTTCCCCGGGATGGCAAATAAAGCAGACTGGGAAGTGGCCATAAAATGGCCGGTTTGTTGTTATGAAGCGTTGCGGGGAACTGTTTTTCAGTCCCTCCTGCCAAGCGTGGGGGGCCATCTCATGCTTGAGCACCCTGTGTGTGTGTGTGTGTGTGTGTGTGTGTGTGTGTGTGTGTGTGTGTGTGTGTGTGTGTGTGTGTGTGTGTGTGTGTGTGTGTGTGTGTGTGTGTGTGTGTGTGTGTGTGTGTGTGTGTGTGTGTTTTTTTTAAAGCATAGTATAGGCTGTCGACTTTCTGCTTTATTCACACAGACAGTTAGAATGCTGTAAAGTTTAGACTTACAGAGACACAAAGACTAGGGAAGGCACAGGAGGATTTGATCCTTTGTGAGGAAGTGCATGTGTCTGGAGACAAATTACTCTTATACCATCCGTGCCACGCACACACCTGCCTGAACGCCTCAGACTATATTAACTATATTGTGTATTCTTCACAGGAAGATATTGAATTTACAGAAAAATCTCCAAGTCAGGGTGGGGCCTATACTATTCCCTTTCTACTTATGTGTCAAACACAGCTGCTTATGTGCAGATGGGGCGTTTGTACCCAAAGCTTTAATCCAACAGATGCTGCCTCGGACTGCCAAAAATGGGATCACTCGAGCTGGAGGAGGAGATGGCGAGGAGGAGAGAGAAGAAGAGAGGAGGAGGAATGTATAGAAAAATAAACAAACATTTAAGCCACAGATCAGAGAGAGGAGAGGGACAAGTAGGAGTGAGGCAAACAGAAGCAGTGAATGACTTCAGAGTGAGATGTTAAGTTAATGTATGTTAGTAAGTAAGGCCATGACTAATTTGTTTTTAAACTTTGTTTTTCTTTTGCTCTTTGAAAATCATTGACCGAAACAAAAGGAACACTTTCCCTTGAGAGAAACTGCAGCCAAAAAAAGCTATACAAAAACCCAAGCCTTGAGACACGAGGGGTATAAGATGCCCCATTTGATCGATAGTTTAGCACGGCGCCCGCAGGCTATTCCCCGGCCATTTTCTCAGCAGGGATTCCTGGAGGCTGAGCCCGGGTGTTCAGAATGACGGGATTAACTGCTGGAATGCCTGCTGGGCGTTCGTTTCTCCTATAGCCCGGCCAACCTGTGCTCGGCATGCCTCATTGAGCCCAAGTCTAGAGCGCCTACTGTGTTTAAACATATCATCATCATTCACCGGTGATATGGGACAATAGGAGACGGGTGCGAGGAGGTGGGGATGAGATCTATGTGAGCTGTTTATCCTCTCTGGGGGGATGTTAGGAGCTCCGGCACACTCTCATCAGTGTGGTCAGCTGGTCGATTGCACTGCAGGGAAGGATCTTTGTCCCTCGTTGTCGTTGCCTGCATGCTTCATCTGGCTATTTTAGGATGAAGTGGTTTGCGCTTGTAAAATGTATCAATCTTTGCCATTGACCGTTTGCCATTGATCTTCTCTCAAAAGCAGTGACTGAGATGCACTAAACCAAAGGTCGTCAACAGGGGGGGTCCTCAGAGTTACTACAGGGGGGCCGCCAAATCTTTGTGTGATATGTTTTTGTTTTTTTTTACATTAACCACTTAAACCCTAGCATCCCTATTCTGAGGAGAACTTTAGCCAAAAATAGCAGATCTACAAGCTCGCAGCGAAACGCGAGGCGTTGTGAGCTTGTAGATCGGCTATTTTTGGCAAAGAGGTTTGGTGTAGAGGGGAAAAAAGAGCAGACCAAGCTAAAACAAAAAAAAGTTTAATCTGCAACGCAATTTTATACAATATAGAGGGGGTCCCTGCTTCATCTCTCTCTCTCAGTCAGGGGGTCCTTGGCCTGAAAACGTTGAAGAGAGAGAGAGAGAGAGAGAGAGAGAGAGAGAGAGAGAGAGAGAGAGAGAGAGAGAGAGAGAGAGAGAGAGAGAGAGAGAGAGAGAGAGAGAGAGAGATGAAAGCATATCTCCACTGTATTGCAAATCAAAAATGTTATTATAAATGTACTGTACTCACAGTTGTTTATCTCTCATTTCAGAATTTATGCCAGTGAAACATGAAGTTATAGCCAGTCTAAATCCATCCTTCTTAAATTCCCAGAGCTATTTATCAAAAATATTGTTTTTGAAATAATTAGGGTGCAAGACACAGATTTGTGGTGGCTGGTATAAAACATTAATCACTCAGCATGTTAAAGTCAAGTTCAATTGGATGCATGCTCAATCTAACCAACTGTAACAGAAGAAACATGGAGTCCTAATTACTATCAGGATTATGCATATATGATGAAGTGGTTGAAAATCGGGTCAGATATTGGGCTCCAGTCATTTCTGCCTGTTTTAGCCCAGCTGTATGTTACAAATTGTCCCAGAAAAAAACTGGGTTATCCACACATTAACAAACTGTAGCTTGCATATAGAAGACTTAGCAATTGGAAAGCATTGTCTTTGAAACTAACGATGGTATATTAATTCATACTTTGCTCAGAACTTATCCAAATATATTTATAAATGCATGGAATCCAAGCAGAAAAAAAAGTAAAAGCTTTTTAGCTTGCTTGTTTTTCTTGCCAGGCAAAGTTCATGGTGGAAGGGCGACATCTTCTTTTTATGTAATTTCCGCTGCAAAATAGAGCATCTCAAGCATATGAACTTTGACGTATGATGAAAAATGACATCTCTGAAGAATGTTTGTAGATGTACTTTTTTTAGAAACATTCATAGGTCATAGACAAACTCAATCCGGGTCAGCAGCATCGCTTTCCCTGACAACGGAGCAACAGAGCTAAAGTTGTCAGATGCACCAAACAAAAGAACACTGGCTTCCAATGCTTCCAGTGAGTGCACATGCCAGGTGCAAAGAAAGTCAGAGGTTGACCGGTCATGTTGAGTTGAGCATGCTATAAAATGAAAACATAAAAGCCAAAGTGAAATATTACTTGTACTGAGTTTTTTTCAGTGTGAGGTTCTCTGATCATGTTCTCCACTGTAACTCGTCTCCAAAAGTGAAAAAAACATTTTGGCAGCATCTCCACTGTGTTGGCGCTTAAAACATTGTGCTTTTGTCTCATCGCTGCAGTTTCTCACTCTACAAAGTCACCCCGCTCTCTCAAACTGTTGGTGGAGAGGCTGTTGGGGGAGTGGGAGAAGAAAGCAGCCTCCGTGAAACATGAGCAAGGACACACAGAGTGACAAAAATATCTTGGGAAAAGAGTAATTAATTGAACCTCGCACGGAAGAGAGGCGAGAACAAGAAATAAGCAAGCCAAGCCAAGCCATCGGAGGAGGCTGTGTTCTCCCCCTCAACGGGAGATACACACACACACACACACACACACACACACACACACACACACACACACACACACACACACACACACACACACACACACACACACACACACACACACACACACACACACACACACACACACACAGGTCCAACACTGTGGATTCAGTGCAAGGCAGGATTAGCAACATGCTGTTTTTGTAAACTGAAGCTAATTGGAGTGCTAATTAAAACTGTTACTTGGCACTGGATTCATCATTAAAAAAATATATATTTTCATTAGATATGTTTATTTCAAGTCGTGCCCAAACCCATCCATGAATCATGTTAATTATCTCTGTTAGGTCGAAGGCAGGGCGGAGATCATATTTTCACTCATCTGTGTGTGTGTGTGTGTGTGTGTGTGTGTGTGTGTGTGTGTGTGTGTGTGTGTGTGTGTGTGTGTGTGTGTGTGTGTGTGTGTGTGTGTGTGTGTGTGTGTGTGTGTGTGTGTGTGTGTGTGTGTGTGTGTGTGTGTGTGTGTGTGAGTGCGCGCGTGTGCGTGATTGAGTGTTTGAATAGTTTATTTCGTGTGCACAGTGAGACATTACAAGAATCATTTTTTCTTTTAACCTGATCGAAAAGGTATAGGCAGAATTGCTTGTAGTTTATTAATGCCTTCCCTTTTTACATTTTGTTACATTTGCTTTTTTCAACAAGAAAGAAGAATGTGAAGAACATTACAAACAAATAAGAAAGGGATAATGTCTAAGTAGATCCCTAGTCTATCAATTCTACATTTGATCACATTAACAAATGTGGTCAATAATCCATCAATCATTCCATTCGGTATTTGTCCAGTATAAACTGTTGAACTGCATTACATTTAGACTGTGTTTAATAATCTCAGGCAAGCCATTCCACAGCACACAGTGTGTGTGTGTGTGTGTGTGTGTGTGTGTGTGTGTGTGTGTGTGTGTGTGTGTGTGTGTGTGTGTGTGTGTGTGTGTGTGTGTGTGTGTGTGTGTGTGTGTGTGTGTGTGTGTGTGTGTGTGTGTGTGTGTGGGTGGGGGGCTAATTTCGCCCGACCTTTTTGTGCACGCTGCCATTAGGCCGGCCAAGTAAGACCCTTCCTGGATATCGATAGCATTATTGGGCCGTACCTCTTGGTTCTTCATCATGCAGTGGTGTAGAACATTACTGTATGTCATATTGTTACATTCTATAATATTTTGCCAACCAATTCTCTTATGCCAAACAGCACAATTTTATATATACCAAACACATAGATGTTGGAAAACAATACATTATTGCATATTTGATTACGCTATAAATTGAAAACACTTCTTAGACCGCAATTGCGATTATTCAGTTGTAAGAAATGTTAAAGTTTCACTAAGGCATAATTTGCTTGGCATTGGGAAGAGAGAACATTTCACTCGTGTTTGCGATAGTGTGTGCAGCACTAGGATGTCATGCACCAAGAGATAAAGGAGTGAGGCAGAGAGTGTGTGTGAGAGAGAGAGAGAGAGAGAGAGAGAGAGAGAGGGGGAGAGAGAGGAGAGAGAGGGATGCTTCTGTCACACAATGACCTCTGGACAATATCCAGGGAATCGGGACATGGACTGGTGTTGCCCTTTTCACATGTAGTAGCTACCAGCACAGCATGCAACAGGAGACTGTCGGGATCAGACGTGTTCTCACATACTGGAAAAGATCTGTTTAGATATGCGAGGAGAGGTGCCTGGGTAGAGGCAGGGAGGGCGAGATGATGAAATGTAACTTTTTCTTATTCATTTAATTCCTTCTATACTGTCTCATTGAGGTATTTGGTCATATATATATATATGGTGCGATTTCAAGTATTTTTTTTTATTTTGAAGCATCTTATAACATAGAAAAGATAATACAAATACAGTAGATATATAAAATATATATAAAAAGTATAATATAATATATAAAAAGTAATATTTTATTAGGCAAAAATGTAAAACAGCATAGTTACATTTAAAATACTTTGTCTAAAAGGTCTGTTCAAAAAAGTCCTTGCGGTCTTGTTTCCAATGAGGTCCTTGGTATTCAATTCATAGTCCTATATAGTGGCACCACAGTTCAAATATCAATACAAAAATACAGAAAAAGATAACACTATGTACAAACAAAAATAAAAAAAAGCAGGGGGAAAAAATAACAATAAAGCTATGTACAAAAAAGGGGGGGAGGGGTCATCTGTCTAATGGGGAAATAGTGCTACCTCCTTTTTTGGCCTCCTGAAAGGTGAATTTTCACAGCTGTTTTGAATGAGCTCAGCGAACTGCACTTTTTGAGGGATGGGCTCTAAAGTAATTTCGTATTTTGCAACAAAACCAGCTTCTTATCAAGAAAGAAAGAAATTATCTACTGTATCTGTCACATCAAAAAAAGAACACAGAAGATATATTGATTCCACACACAGATGTACAATATAACCCTTTCTTCACTCTGGTAGGGGGAATATTAAACATAATTATTCTTCTGACAGTACCAAATATCGGACTAGATTGCCACCAATTACAACATTCTACTTATGAAAGAGAAATAGGACAGAATATTTTAACAACAGGAGTCCAATTGTGACTAGGCTTGTGTTTGATTTCGGGGCGGCAGTGGCTCAGGGGTAGAGTGGCCGGGTAGAGTGAACTGGAAACCGCTCCACCAGAGTTAGTGTCGAAGTGTCCCTGAGCAAGACGCTGAACCCCTTATTGCTCCCGATGAGTGGGTTGGTGCCTTGCATGGTTTCCTCCGCCATCGGTGTATGAATGAATGGGTGAATGTTATGCACAAAAGCGCCTTGGATAAAAGCACTATATAAATGCACCATTTTTGATTTCCTCTGCAGCAGTTTCACATGGCATTTACAGTTATCATCAGTCATTTTCGCATTGGCAGATTTCATGAACACATGTAAGTAAACAACAGCTGTGGACAGTAACAAAGTACATTTACTTGAGTACTGTACATAAGTACATTTTTGGAGTATCTGTACCTTACTTGAGTATTTGTGAGTTTTAGATATGACTTTCACTCCACTACATTTCAAAGACAAATATTTGACACTATATTTCAAGTTCACAAATCGCGTTGTGAGCTTGTAGATCTGCCACTTTCCATGAAAAACATTCTGTATGCCAAAACTTAAAGTTAAAAGGAACTATTAAATGAGTAGTTCACCCAAAAAATGACTTATTGTCTATCATTTACACACTCCATGAAGCCTTCAAACTCCACCAGTCATCAAATTATTGGCTCAGGAATGTGACAAAAACAAAACAATCTCCTAGAATTCAAGGCGTGTAATTGATAGAAATTGATAGAAAATAAGTAATGTTTTGGGTAAACTACTCCTTTAAGTACTGTAATAGAAATAGATGATATAAAATAAGAAAGCAGGGTCTCTTCAACTGTATGCACATAAAAGCCTGACTGGCTGATATAGTGCTAATAGGGGTAAATATGCTTCTTTAGTGCCTACCAGAATAGACGTTAAACTAATTTAATAGCAAATCTGCCAAAACAAAGCAGCTCACGTGGGCTACT